>NC_054867.1:20636854-20954854 GCF_018320785.1 Cheilinus undulatus | reverse complement strand
TGTTCGTATAAAACAATAAGACTGCACCTCACTAGCATTGTCAGTCAGTTACATAAAGGGTGCAAGGAGCATTGTATAAAGGGAAATTTGGCATAGATCGTAAGAACATGTATCTTGTAAACTGTTTGATAATAATAGTAATCCATTAAACTCTGGCATTATTTAAGGACCTCTGGTGTTCCTGTGAGAGTGAAACAAATATTGTATGGTCAATACTGTGTTAAAACAGTTCTTTATTCATCTTGAAAGGATACTCTCTCTCTCCTGTGCAATGATCAGGTTTTGTTGCTCCAGCTGCTGGATTTTGCGCTCAAAAGTTTCCTGTTCATCTTTCAGACGCTGCACTGACACTTCCTTTTCCTCGCTCACTCTGGAAAGCAGACAATTACAGTGTAAAAGGTCTTTAACATCACAAGTGATAAGGGATACAAAGCTAGAGCAGAACACACAGGATTTGAAACTTTAGTTAAGCTTTAATTGTAGCATTCATTCATTACAGTTTATATTTTCTTACTCACATATACTGTAAGAGGTATCTATTACCTGGCTAGTTCTTCAATAAGGTTAGCAATCCGGCGCTTATCCTCAGGACAGAGGTCTTTCAAACACACCAGGCCCTTTGCTCTGCTAGTCTCAGAGATTACCTGTACAGAAAATTTCTGCAAGAATGAGAAGATATTGATAGAAACTTAAAATTAAGAGTCTACTACTTGTTATACCTTTTCCTTTTTTTCTTTCAGCATTCTAGGAATTGATATGTACTCTGCCTTATTTGGCATTCAACTTACGTACATCACTAATTGGATACTTTTCAATCTTGCATGCATTGATAACTCAGCAGTTTATAGCTTCATAGATAACTAGGTACAGGCACATGTCTTCACATGGTCAGTCATTGTCCATTTGAAAAAGCCTCCAGGAAGCCTCAGGGAATGCAAGTGTTAAACCAGCAGCCTTTCAACATGGAGCACTGGCGATTCTGAACAGGATGAACTTGAGAAGCTTGTGATGTAAATCATGTTCTGGACTATTCAGCCAAAGAGGAGATGTACAGAGGCATGCACCTGATGTCTTGACCAGCTGTCTTACAAATACTGCCATAAAAGCTTAAATAAAACATAGCCCTTTAGTCTTCTGTGTATGAGTTCAGTGTCTATTACTTAATTATCAGTGTAAGGTATTATAGCCATTAGGGCATGTAATAAACATACATTTTTACACTCAATCACTCATTACCTGTGTCGAGGACAGAAAGGATCCATTGGTTGGAGAAGGGATGTGCTCTGTAGCCACAGCAGTAGCAGGCTGACGAACTGACACCTTTTCCTTAGTAACAACCCCAGAGCACTCACTTCGAAGGTGGCCTTGTTTCTTGCCACCTTTCTTAAGTGTGTCTCCATTCTTGCAGTCAGAGCTAGGCCTGGCTGGCATCTTTGTATCTCTTTTCCTAAAAGGAGTCTGAGTCTTCACCTCCCCGTCCACACCTAAGAAAAAATGTTGGAAGGCTTAACCAGGGGTGGAAAGTAATCTATTATATTTGCTCAAATAGCTGTAATTGAGTAGAGTTTACTTGAACTTTTTGAGTACATTTTTAAATAAGTACTTTTATTTTGAAAGTTTCAACCTGAGTAACTGTACTTTTGCTTGATTACAATAATCTTGTACTTTTCCAGCCTCTAGTCTTAAGTAGATACCATGTGCGAATAAGGTACACATTGTACAATTGTCATGCTATGTTAGGAAATTATGCTAATATTGTCACCAAAACTCACCAGGAACAAACGCCAAAGGCTGCTCGTCGTCTGATACTGTTTGGGGAAATGAAAGAAAGAAGTTCAGACAATTTTCCTAAGAGTTTTTAGATTAATTCAGATTTTATCACTCCTTTGATTTACTTGTACGAGGTATATCAAGCTGCAAGCGGCTTTCACGTCGCAATTACAAACTCACGCTTACTGCAAAAAAGGGGGAATATAGCCTTTATGTGGCGTTGAGCCAAGACAGACAGGGAAGTCTGTGTGTCCATAATGACAGACAACAAATGACAGACAACATTAAAAGGGGATTTCGGATGAGTTTGAGAGTAAAGCTGACAGCCCAGCGTACTTAAACATTTGTTTCTAACTTTGGTTACACGTAGCTAGCAAACTCAAAGCTAAGATAGCTGACGTACTTACCAAAAATAACAACTTTAAACAACGACTTACTAGTAATGTCGGGGCGACTCTTTCGAATATTTTGTGACTTTCTGTAGACTGTGTAAAAGTAAATAACATACAAGAGATATTGAGTTCATAGAAAAGTAAACATACCACCATTCATCCAAAATATCCCCGAATTTCCACTTTTTGTTGCTGCTGCCGCCATGTTGAAACAACCGCCACCACTCCCAGGGAGCCAAGCGTTGCTAAGGAATTGTAGTCCCGCCTTCTGCTTGCATATTATCATCCGGTTGGTTCGGTTCATGAAAGGCAGCTCTCTATTGGCTGAAATGTGAGTCAACCATGCGTCAAAGCTGCACTTGTCGCTTCCTGTATGTGTTGCCAGGTCCAGGCTGAGAGGTGAATGATACTGTGCTAAAGGATGCTTCAAGGATTTTGTATGATTTATTAATACATTTTCTTCAAAATGGAGGAGGCAAAAGAGGGCTTATCATTCAAAGGTGTTGCTGAAAGACTAACGCTTGGTATTACTCGAATATTAGGTGTGTATCGCTGCTTTTGCTCTGAAACTAGCAACAAACGTTCAGGTTAGCTAGCTGTGTTACAAGGATATAAAAAAAAGTCGTGAATTTGTCTCTGGTCTGTCAGAAAACATGCCTGGTGTGGTCGATGTGCGTTTTGTAGAGAGAGAGCCAGCAGAGAAGAGGAGCCTGCTCTCGTGGGAACAGGTGAAAAAGATATAATTAAGGTGTGGTTATATACATTATTGTCATTTGATCATGCTTTACTTCTCCCTCAGAAAAACACCTGTATTTTACCAGAGGACCTGCGAGATTTTTATCTGACAACTGATGGATTCACACTAACATGGGGTGTTAAACTAGATAGTAAGTGATCCATCTTCATGTCCTATTTGTAAAAAATACCATTCTAATATAGCCTTGAATAACAACAATAGTAATATTTATGCAAAGACCCATTTTAACCCTTTGATGAAGATAATGTTGTGTGGGGTTGTTTCCTTTCAGATGAGTGTGTTTCTTTAGGATGCATGATGATCAATAGTGTGGCAAGGCTTTGCCCACTGCTGCAGCCAGTATCATTATTCTCTCTACCTAATGCCCCATCACTGGCTGACCTGGACTGGGAGGAGAACAACACAGAAAATGGTAACCATCACCTGTCAGATCCTCATGTGGGCTTAAATCAACAATTACAGCGTGTCAAGTTTGATTAAGTCTGTTTGTGAGCTCAGCTGTGCTGAAAGCAGGCTAATGAATGAAATGCTGATTGGAAAGTAAATATTTATTCAAGATTTGTTAATGCTGTTTGCCAGGGAAGAGGCATGTTCCTGCTGCACCCCATTTTGATTCCCGGAGCCGCATCTATGAGCTGGATCCCTGTGGTGGGAACGGCAAAGTGTGCCTAGTCTACAAAAACTGCACCGCAGGTCTTGTTTTTATTAATATTGCATTTTGAATATTTTACTAAACAACACTTGATTAGAAAAGAAGTTGTAAAGATACAAAAAAAAAGTATAGCCATAATTTATCATCATAAAAGAATTTCTGTCTTTTATAACCCGCAGGTGTTGTGGCTCAGCAGAGTGAAATCTGGTTCCTCGATCGCTCACTGTGCTGGCATTTTCTGACAGCAACCTTCACCTCCTACTACCGTCTGATGATCACCCACCTGGGTCTGCCTGAGTGGCAGTATGCCTTCACCCCTTATGGCCCCAGCCCTCAAGCCAAGGTAGAAAAGGGTTGTTCAAAATTTTAAAGGACAACTTGTTGTGATTTAAATGGTATCTGCAAAGTTTTCATTTCTGTCAAGGCTTTAAGCTGGAATCTGCCACTGACACTTTTATTCTGACTTGCCTTTTTAAGCCATGAAATACAACAAGTTAAAATGTGTTTAAAATTGTAAAATAAGTATTTTTATTTTACATTTGCGAAAACAATCCCTTCAGTTATCTGATATGCATTTAGTTGTATGTTGTTTTCTGTTTCCAATGAAGTTTTAAGACGCTTACACACAAAGCATAATTGTGTTACACCTAAATATTTAAACTAGAGATTTAGTAATTATTTTTGTCCACAATAGTATTTTTTTTAACTTTTAAAAATTAGTTCCTTGGATGGCATGAACATTTGTAAAGGTAAAAGTAAAGTAGGATTTTGCAATTTTGGTAACACTTTATTTGAAAGGGTATGCATAAGAGTGACATAACGCTGTCATAATCATGACATGACACCTGTCATTCACATAAAAAAAGGCTTTATGTACGTTGCCATGAAAGAAGGTTGTCATTAAGTGTCATTTGGACAATTATGTCACCTTTAATGCAAAGCTGACATTGTTCGATCCATTTATGCTTCTTCGTGCAGTAAGGTTAGGCTGCAGCCAGCTGTCTTAACCTAGTCTAAAGCCTGTAAACAAAAGGGAAGAGTGGGGAAAGATCCAGGTTTTCCTTATGTGGCTCTCCAGTAAGGGAAAAAAAGCTGCAGGGTAACCAGACAGAGTGCACGGTACCCTGAAAACTTCAACTCTTGATTTGGGATAACATAATCGACTGAGTGACACTTAATGACAACATACATAAATGTTCATAAAGCCTCCCCCTCCAATTTCTCTGATGTGCTCCTAATGTAAAGGATAACTAAAATAACTTCTTTATTTCCACTATTTTGATAACTCTCAGTGCCATGGTTGTATTAATTCAACTTAGCTGGCAGAAGTATAACAATCTATCTCCTGTTCCCTCCAACAGCAGTGGGCATCTTTGTACCAGCCCCTGACTTTCAGCAGTGAGCTCAGCCTGGCCGATCCTACCAGTGATTCCTATCTCAACAAGCTGGATCCAACAAAAGCCTTCAGAGGCAAAGCAAAGGTGCCAGTCCCTAAGAAGAAGCAGTCAACACAGTGCAGCTTAGGGAGCACTGCCAAGAGCCAGGGCAGCACAGGAAGACACATAGGTGTAAAACGGTGAGAATATTCCAACTCTGAGAAAACATTACAACCAATTTCACTGTCTGTTCATGTAAAACGGTTCAGAAGGGCAGCCTGCAGCTCTGTCAGTGGTTGGAGTCTCTGATTCAGCTGTGTGTCGGCAGCTTGATCAACTATGGGAGGACATCATCAACAACTTATTCTGGACCACTACACATCGAAATGGAACCATAACCAGGGCATTGGTGGTGGCACCAGCTTGTGATGGTAATGTGGCTTATGTGTTGGAGGTTTCATGCAGTATAGGTGTACATTTTTCATGCAACCTGGCTTAGGAAGTTAAAGCAACATATGGTTTTAATCAGAAGGAAGGTCACAATAACCGCGATGACCGTTTTTGTTGTTTACCTTTCACTGCATAGTGTTGGTAATAAAGAAAAGAGAAGTTTCAGAAGTTTTTTTTATCACAAATATATAATTTTTCTCATTTAAAACATAATATCACAAATGACAGCAACCTGTTAAAATGTTTTACAGTAACCAGCTCATACAGTATGGTTATGTGCTAATGACTGCACCAGTAATACTCTAAAAATGTAGTAACAAATTTTTCTAATGCTGCAACCAATAAGGACTCTGTAATACTCAAGTGCAACACAGCACCAGTTTTCATCATTAGTTACTAGTAGAACTGATTGTTAAAATGATACATTTTGAATGTATTATACAAGGAAGATGTCAGGCATACTAACATTAAAAAGAAATAGAATAGAAAAGAATAAGAAATCTCTTAAGTGTAAATAAGTGCACAGTTAAACAAACAACAAATGAATTTAACACACTGAATTTGTCCCACTTCAGTTAAAAGTGCTTATATAACTGAAAGCATGCATCTTTAACTCTGAAAAAAGGAAATTACAAACAGAATCCACAAAATGTTCAAGTTTCTATTCGAAATGTGAGTGGAAACAACTGTATGTTATAAGAGATGCATGAGCTTCAATTGATGTTATTTTAAGAATGCATGTGCTTATGAACCATACAATGCTCAGTTTACAAAGACCTGCAATAAATTATCAAGCTCAGTACCGTAGGCTACTTTTTGGCCATTATGCAACACTGCAGTTCCTCAGTGACACTGTAGTTAATAGAAATTTATACAAACTTATAAATGTTTTCAGAAAAAGTGATTTCCTTTAGTATGATGAGCTGATTCCATTCCTATGAACAGATATAAGAAAATTAAATTCAAGCATTGTTGAGATAGAATTTGTCCGCTCTGTACATTTAGGACTTTTCATGCTGCACTATCAACATTTGTGATCTTTGCTTTTTCCAAACGCACTGTGGCTCCTACAGAGTTTATAATTTCCCATTTAGCTCTAAGCTTTAGGCTGCTGTGTGCTGGATTCTGGGAAAGATCATCACATTTGTTATCACTGGTTGTGCTGTTGCCCTATCAAGCTGTGGGGAGCCAGCTTCCACTGTTCCTATTTGATTTTCTTAAAGATGCACATGTTATTTTAAGTGCAATGTATGGCCACTTATTTTCTATATACTGTAGATTCAGAGTTCATTGTGCTCTCCTGGTGATTGTTAACAGGCGAGGGATATTTAAAGAGTTTAAATGTTATAACTACTACTATTGCATCAATTTACAAATAAAATGAAAGTTAACAAGAAATTTTCGTCTTTTGTTCCTAAAATATATTCCTGTCATATGGTATGGTCATGGTTAGCCAAACTAGCCAAAAAAGGTACATTTTTTTATACTGTTACTGTTGCAGGCACTCACAAGCACATAAACTAAATAAGTAACAAGGGTTGATGATATTTTTCACCTATACAAGATACACAATATTCAGAAAGATTTCCATTTTGTGAAAGTCCCTCAGTCATCAAGTTTTTTGTAGGCTATTCTGTAGCACCTCATCATCCTGGAATGTTTTCACTGTATGCAGATAGTCTCACAGCTTTACAAGGGTAACACTGTGCATAGTTTGGTGAGGGGGGTCTTAGACACACACATTTGCACAGCTGTTTTCTTGTTTTTCCAGAGCAACAGTCTCCTCCTCCAGTAGCCTGTCACCCCGAGAGACGGGAGGGTGGTGCAACTCCACAAAGACCTTGTAGATCCCTGCACCCAATATTCCTCCAATTGGGGGTGCAACAAGAGGTACCCACCACCAACCATTACCAGATCTGCAAAGATAAAGACAGGAGGTTAATCGGTAGATTCAAAGAGGAATGTTCATTTATTTTGTCAGAAAGAATCAGACACATGTAGGGAATAACTTCAATAAAGATCTAATAATAATTAACAGAGTGGTTTTGCTTCAGCTCAACTCTAGTTTACATGACCTGTAACACCATGGGATTGTCCCTAAAACAGCAAACATCCCCTCTGTTTACCTGAACACATCAGGTCCCCAGCCTGCTATGGCTGTAAACACCCTGGGTGCAATGTCTCTGGTGGGGTTGATAGCATAGCCGCTGTTGCTGCCCAGAGAAATGCCAATGAGCAGCACCAGGAGGCCCACAATAATAGGCTCATGTCCCGCTGGGGCTGGTTTGTTCTTCTGGTCACTGAATGCCATCAGACACAGCAGCAGCATAGCTGTGCCAAACACCTTACAAAACACAATAAAACAGAGATAATTCAGAATAAGTCTGATGATTGTCATTCGTTCACCTTTCAGTCTTGGGTCATGGCTACCTGGTCAATAAATCCAGCCGGTAAGGAGAGGTAGGGTGCAGGATAGGTGGCAAAGATACCAGCTGTGGCCCTGGCACCAGTTACAGTCAAGTTTCCTCCACAATAGTCATGTATAGCTTCTGTGTTTGGAAGAAATACAGATTTAAGTTAGGTTAATGACTGCCAGTAGAAATACAAGACAGAGAAGGCGCACTTGAATAAAAAGCATTAATCATATCTGTGTTAACTCATCTCATTTATTTATCTAGAAGTTTCATTCCCTTTATATATTAAAGAAAAAGTAACACACCAGATCAGCTACATCTACAGTGCCTATAAAAATATTTACCCCCTTGGATGTTTTTACCCTTTTACTGACTTTACAAATCAATCATGTTTGGCTTTTTGACAAAAAAAAAATACTAAAGCATCTTTTATGTCAAAGTGAACACATATTTCTACAAAGTTATGTTAAGAAAAAATGTAATGTGAAATAAGTGACTGCATAAATATTCACCCCCTTCATGTCAGTATTTAGTAGAAGCACCTTTGGCTGCAATCACAGTTCTGAGTCTGTGTGAATAGGTCTCAGTCAGGCTTTCACATCTGGACTCTGTAATTTTACTCCTTTCTTCTATTAAAAACACTGCTCAAGCTCCATCAGGTTGCACTGGGATCTGGCATGAACATCCCTTTTCAAGAGCAGCCAAAAATTCTCTATTGGATTGAGGTCTGGCCTTTGACTCTACCACTCCAGAACATTCACCTTGTTGTCTTTAAACCATTTCTATGTAGCATTCCCTGTATGTTAGGGTCATTGTCTCACTGGCAAAAAAAAATCTTCTCCCAAGTCGTAATGCTCTTGCAGACTGAATAAGATTGTCCTCAAGGATTTTCTTATATTTTGTTGCATTTTACCCCCTACCTTTATAAACCTTCTAGGGCAGGCTGCTGAGAAGCATCCCCACTGTATGATGCTGCCACCACCTGCTTCACAGTGAGGATGGTGAGTTTGTGGTGATGTGCAGTGTTTGGTGTCTGCCTAACATAGCGACTTGTCTGAAGGCAAAATAACCCCTTTTTTTGTCTCATCAGAGCAAAGAACTTTCTTCCCCTTGACCATGGAGTCTCCCACATGCCTTCTGGTGAACTCTAGTTGAGATTTATGCCCGCCTCAAACAACACAAATTCAGCCAGATTTTGGCCCAACTGCAAAGTCTCAGCACATCATCAAAACTTGGGCCAAATTTGGAGCTTTGAGAACTACAAATGGTATTTTGGGACATAATTAACAACACATTCAAGATGCCCCGTGGCCACAACTCAACAAGACTAGCATGTTAGAGGTATGATCCGGCTTTTATTCTGAGTTCTCTTCAACAGTGGCTTTCCCTTTGCCATTCTCCCATAAAGCTTTTACTGGTGAAGAATCTGGGTAACAGTTGTATGCAGAGTCTCTCCCATCATCAGCTGCTGAAGCTTGTAACTCTTTCTATGTAGTTATAGGTGTCTTGGCCTCTCTCACTAGTCTCCTTCTTACACAGTCACTCAGTTTGTGAGGACAGCCTGATAGGCAGATTTGCACATGTGCCATATTCCTTTCATTTCTTAATGTATTTAACTGTTTGGGGGTGATGTTCATTGCCTTGGAATTTTTGTGGCATTTATCTCCTGACTTACCTTTTCAATATCATTGTCTCTGTGTTTCTTGGAGTGTTCTTTTTTTCTATGAAGTAATGGTAGCCAAGAATACTGATTAACCAGGGACTGGACCTTTCAGACACAGGTGTCTTTATACTACGATCACTTGAGGCACATTCATGCACTCAGGTGATCCCTATTTCACTGATTGTGAGACTACTAGCACCAATAGCTGGACCTCCGTTGAATTAGGTCATTTACTTTAAAGAGGGTAAATATGTATGCAGTCACTTATTTTACATTACAGATTTTTATTTGACATTACTTTGTAGGAATCTGCTTTCACTTTAACACTAAAGAGTTCTTTTCTTTTACATTTTTTGTCAAAAAAGCCAGATTATATTGACTACAATTGATTTGTAAAATCAATAAACAGTTAAACATCTAAGGGGGTTAACATTTTTTATAGGCAGTGTAAATCTTCTTAGCTTAATACTTAGCTTGTACTTCTTACAAAGATGTATTTCCAAGTCACAATTTAAAGTACATTAAGATGCATCAAATGGTACTGGCAGCTGGTTGCAACACAGCCCAAGTTGTTAATTTTAATACATCTGCCATCTGAGAGGGTAAATAGCCAATTATTGTCGAGTATATTATAGTGGAAACTGAAACTTCAAGGGGGTGGGACTGGGGGGCTATCCCCAGGCTTTACTCCTTAGTGTGTCCTCACCATAATAAACAGCATAAATGGTCCCTGCTGCCAGAAATGAACCCAGTAGCTGTGCAAACACATAGATGGGTAGCATCTTCCATGCAAGGCGGCCAAATGCACACATTGTGATGGACACTGCTGCGTTCATGTGAGCCCCTGGTAGAGAAACAAAAATCATAAGATGTATTTTTCAGATGATGATTCATGATTGTTGTCACTAGTTTTTAGAAGGTTCTGCTCTCATACCTGAGACCTTCCCTCCAACATGAACCCCCATAGCAACACCAAGTCCAAAGCCCAGGTTAATACTGATGAAGTGTCCAAAGGCCCCCTGTCCTGTCACTACCTGAGCCACAGACCCCAGGCCAAAAGACTGAACAGGGCAATAGTGATAGGAAATAGGAATAGGAAATAGTGAGGTTAAGATGATGAAGTATAGTATAGTTCAAACTTTGAAACTGTCTATTTTAGGTCATGTACTCATGTAGCAGGAAGTGTAACAGGCGCGTTAACAGATGTAGTTGTAGTAAATCAATGCACCAGTCTCACAGCTAGTGTATAAGACACTGAGGTATTTCAAACATGCTTACTATAGCATTTCCCCTCTTTTCAACGTGTAATCCAGTGACCCAAAGTGACCGTTTGAGGGAAAAAGCAGACACTGAGTAAGTCAAGCCATTCATTCAGGAAGCAGGAAACCCGTGGTTTCTCTGCCAGAGGTTGTATGTATTTAGGTCAAAAGGGAAACCGCTCCTTTGCAAGTTTTTAACAAAAGAAAAAATCCCCTGTACATGTGTGCTCACATGCTTAGCTACATGCTGTGTTCAGCATACGGCCACTATGTTTGTGTGTATTTCTTCTAGGTCTCTAACTATAGGGTTTGTTGTAACAGCTGATGTAACATGTGACTTTTGCAGCCCTCTTCATGTGGCCCACTGCCTGATCATTCCTCTGGCAACACTATATTTCCTGGTTCAACCACTTGGACTCACCAATCCTCATTCAGCACTCTTGCCATGTGACTGTGTAGCACACTTGTATTTGACAGAGGGGACATGTAGTCAGGGTCAAGAACATGGCATTAATCATTAACAGCATGTGCATGTTACAGATAAGAGTGCTGCTATGTTATAATCAAAGAAGAGCCACTGGAATCATACATATCTGAGATATTTTTACATCATGAATACATACACATAAAACGTTTTTGAAATTGTATTTGGCTTTTTCTTACCATCATGATGTAAGTGCAAAGGGTTTCAGCGAGTCCCACGCGAACCACTTCATTCTGTATCCAGACTCTGGGTCGAGTTACTTTAACTCCTTTCCTCTCAGAGACCCCAAGTTCCACTGACTGCACTAAGTCCTTCATTTCTTCTCCACTTTTATATCTCCTTTCCTTATTTCACAAAAGTAAAAGTCAAGTCCGGGTTTCCTTGGATGACTTTATAACGTTCCTCCCATGTCACACAGTAGTCCACAAACAAGTCTCTCTGTATTTACCTCCCGTCCTCCTCTTCCTCTTCTTTGCTACGCCGCTCACTTTCTTTTTGTGTGTCTCTCTGTCACACATAGTTGGATTTGTCCACACTTAAAAGCCATGACCCAACCCCCTCCTCCAGGATACGCACACACAGGCAGACCCTCCCCCTATAAGGTCACTGACCAGTAAAAAGAAAGTTTAAAAAAAACAGAAAATAAGCTCCCTATTTTACAGTTTTTTTCGATTGCTTAAACACAATTTTGAAAACAGGGCTCATTTTGTCAAAACACTACACACAATTCACACAACCACACACACAAGTAGCAGAACACCTCAGATCCGTTGCAGAATGAAACACTTGTAAAAACTATACACTAATTTATGAAAAACACATTTTGTTACCATATGAAACACACACGTTTTTTTTTTTACTTAATTCTGTTTGAACCCGTTACACACTGCTGTTGCTAACCTAAGACACTTTTAGCAATTCTACTTCTCAGTGATTAGAGTACTGTAAGTGAAGTACACAGAGAAACAGCAAATATACAATAAATTCACCTAACACGACACAAGACCAATGCAGCAGACTGATGAAAATATAATTTATTTCTCTTCATTTACCCAAATCAGTCAACATGTCAGCATGGAGAATACAGGTTTTTCCAATTGCTAACACACTAAAATGACATGCATAGCACAATTATTTAAACTGACACACAGAGAGCAAAACCTCTTCTCAAGTCTCCAAAACTCTAAACACATTTTCTGCTTTACACACATTTTGCAATTCAAAATGGCACTTTTTAAATGCACTGAACACAACAATCTGACATAAAGTCACATGTTTGCCATTTCCAAACACTGCCATTCAAAATGACACTACAAGAGCTTAATTGGCCAATATATGTGTCACCTGGCTGAACACCTCAATGGTTAATTGTTAGCACTTAAATCAGGAAGTAAGCACTATAAAAAGACCAAAGGTGAGCACCTTTTTTTACAACAATGGAAGACGTTGCACAGAGAGGAAGAGGGAGAAGGAGGGTGAGGAAGAGTGAGAGGTAGGGGTAGAGCTGGTAGAGGAGTTCATGACCAAAGAAGACAACAACTTTCAAATGAAATCAGAGCAACCTTAGTTGGCTTGTGCAGGCTATGGAAGAGGCATGCGATGAAATTGATGTGGGTGCGATTTTTCTTGCCTCTTTTTTACATATATATATATATATATTAAAAAAAATTTCTGCACATTTTTACTGCAATTTATTTTTCAAGTTACTGCTTTTTGTGAGCATATTTTTGTTCACTCTAATGTAAATATATCTGCTGTGCATATGTTGCATGGACTTGTTTGGTGAAAATAGAAAAATAAATGTTTCAAAAGCATGTGTGTTTATCTGCAAATATTTCTGTACATGTGAACAATCTGAAGAATTTTTTTACAGTTTGAACTTTTTTAAGTATTATGGCAAAGCATACTAAAGATGAGAGTGCTTTTCATTATGCGCAACAGTGTGTAGTTGGTTAGACAAAAATCTGGTGATATGAATGAAGTGTGTGCCATTTGGTGCAAAAGTTTGATTTTGATAATGCTATATGTAGTTTTGGTTGCAGTGCTTCATTTTGCAGGATATATGAGGTATTTTGCAGTTTGGGTGTGTGGTTTTGTGAATTGTGTTAAGTATTTTGATAAAACCAGCCTAGTTTGCAAAATTGTGTTTTAGCAATTGGAAAAAAACTGTAACAACAAAACATGTCCCTCATGCTACTACAGTAGTGTGCATAACACTGTAAGCTAAGCAAATATCAGAAAAACATAAAATACTGTATCCAGCACAGGTTACAATTACAGTAAAAAGAAAAAAAAATCTGAAAAAAAAAATACAGAACAGAAAATACCATACATTATCTCTTCGCTTAGCTGGATCTGGCCAGAGAATTTCATAAGCATCACAGGCGACATCCTCATTGGCAAGATAACATTGGAGAACCATCCTGAATGTCGAATCCATCCTTGCACAGCTGCGTCATTGATTTGGTCACAGGCCTCCTCCATGGCCTGAATGGGGGATACCTGAGTTGTTTTGCAAAAAGTGTGAGGCTGATATTGTGCTTATAGTGGTGCAAATCTGAGCCGATGTTTTGCTCCTTGAGTGTAAGGTTTTGATTTTAGTGTTTATGCAGTCGAAAAAAACTGTAATGCGAGCCACACTCCCTTTATGTTTAACAGAACATCAGCTGGAAATAATCGTCAACTATTTCTCAACTTTTAAACAGAAATAAATGATTTGCCCCCTTTTTGCTGTATAAATATAATATTAATCTTGTTCACATTTGCAGAGAAAGTCCTGAAAATTTACTGTACTGGTTGAGCTGCATGTGTGAATGCAAACAGCTGAGTTTTTCACCCAGACTTAATCCTGGATTTTTCCAAAATGCCACCTTCCCCCCTTGTGGCGCTGAGGATGATTGGACACACCTGTCTCTGATCAGTGATCAAGATCCCTTTAAGAAGCCTGCAGAGACTCTCCTCGGCGCCAGAGAACTGCCAGCTACTCCTTGTGGTAACATTGGTCCTCGGCCCTGTAACCATAAGTGATTTTCTTGTGAAGATATTCTTCAGTATTTTTTGTGACCTCGCTTCTAACCCTGCCTTTGTTCTTCTTTCCAGTGCCTCACTCGTTTGTCTGACCACAGCCCAGCCTTAGCACTCTCACTCCGGAGCCCTCACTATTCCCCCTCACTGGACTCCCTCCCTTCACTGTGGAAAAAGACTCTGTTCAACAATAAATCTGTTAAAACTTCGTCAGTCTGGTTCTGCCTTTTGGGTCCAACACTCCACCACACTACAACTATCACTGACAAGTAGACTACTTTGGAATGCTCCTTGTTGAGCTATACTATAAATAGAGCAATAAAGTGGGTATTTTTTAATGAGGCGTATTAAAAACATACAGAGGAAGGTTACAAGTGTTGAAATGTCCCTTTACTAATAACATTGTTTCAATGTATAATGCAATGCATATATATAGCTGAATCAATGTGGATGCAATTCTACATTCTTTCAACGTTGATCATATAGTTAAATCAAGGTTGATTCATTGTCAGGACTGATTGGAAATTCAACGTTATTTCAATGTTGATCATATCGAGCACTTTCAATGTGTTTTTCAGTGTCTGGCATCAGTGTTGATTCCAATCTTCAGCCTGATGGTATTGCAATGTTGATTCAATGACTCTTTGCTATCTGGGCATCCCTTCTTTGCCTGACAGACATTTGTAGGAAAATTTCCTGCTGTGAAGGAAAACAAGGCAGGTAATTTTCTGGATAGCAAACCCAGAACTTAAGTTGCAGATACACTATATGGACAAAAGTATTCAGCCACACCTATTGAATATATGATTCAGGTCCAAGCACCTAGATATGCAGTCTTCATTTACAAACATTTGTGATACAAAAATGGGTCATCCTGAAGAGCTCAAGCATGGTACTGTGCAAGGATGCCACCTTTGCAATAATATGGTGGGCAAAATGTCATCTTTGCTGGATACTCCACAATCAACTGTAAGTGATATTAGAAAGTGGAAGCGTTTAGGAACAACAGCCACGAAGCAGAAGACCACATAACATCTTAGAGTGGGGTCTAATGGTGTGTAAAAGCTGGCAACACTCTGCTGATTCCATAGCTGAAAAGTTCAGGACTTCCACTGGCTTTAATGTAAGCACTGAAACTGTGCAGTGAAGCTTTACTGAATTGGTTTCCATGGCCGAGAAGCTGCATGCAAGCCTCACATCACCCAGATGTAGTGGTGTAAAGCACACCGACACTAGACTGTGGAGCTGTGGAAATGTGTTCTGTGGAGTGAAGGATCAAGCTTCTCTGTTTGGCAGTCAGATGGACAAGTCTGGGTTTGCCAGCTGTGAAGGTTGGTGGAAGAGGGATAATGGTATGGGGCTGTTTTTCAGGGTTTGGACTAGGCCCCTTATCTCCATTGAAGAGCAATCTTAATGCTTCTGCATACCGAGACATTTTGGACAGTACTATACTTCGCCTTTCTATTCCAACGTGACTGTACACAAATCAAGGGCTATAGAGACATGGTTTGATGAGTTTGGTGTGGAAGAACTTGAATGGCCAGCACAGAGCCCTGACCTCAACCCCATCGAGCACCCATGGGATGAACTGGAACGGAGATTGTGCGCCAGGCATTCTTGTCCAACATTGATTACTGACTTCATAAATGCTCTACAGAATAAATGGGCACAAATTTCCACAGAAAGACTGTTATAGCTGCAAAAGAGAACAAGACACTAGATGGCAGATCTAAAAATACCTTTTGTATAGAAGTTTGTTATTTTGCTGAACAAGTTAGTCATGAGCACCCAAAATTTCTCGATCATACTGTCAAAGTTAGACAAATGTACTGGCAACGAGACACCAGTGTCCAAAAATCATAACAGTCCATTTCATTACTTTTCATTCATGAAAACATTTTGTTGCATGTTGTTTTATGTATATTTAGTGACAATTCTAAAATTGTAGTGCACATGTAGTTATGTTTTCATACTTTCAGTACCCAGAGAAATCAGGGATGTACGGAAACTTACAAAGCACCAAGAAGTATTGATTGACTACATGAGTGTCATCCAACACAGTCACATGCATTTGGGTTAAAAGAGTCAACATATCTGAGGCGTTTCTATCCATTAACAAGTAAACAGGGTGGCAAAGTCCATGAAATGGATTTTTGTTTACCTCTGCTTTATAAAAAAGTTCCTGTTACTATTATTACATGCATACAGTCTGTTTAAAGGTCATTCTAGTGAGTGTAGCTGAAATCTAGGAAAATCTGTGTTTTATGCAACAAAGTTAAACCAGTGTTGAATCAGATTCCCTAAAGAGTTTAGACTGCTGTGGTAATATTTTAAGTGAAACACACAGAAAGTTGTTGACCATTATAATCAGAGAGCAGCAGTAAGAAGTTTTCCAGACAATATCACTTTTTCTGGTCTTTTACTCTGATAGGTAGGGATATAAACGCCTATAAAAGAAAGTATATCTGATCAGGTGCACAAAGTTCTAACTTGAATGAAGAACAGAAGTAAAATCATCAATCTTTATTATATTATCATAGCTAGCATTATCGTCAGCAAGTCTAAAACACATAAAATTACCCTAAGCTTTATTAAGGCAATAACTAAATATTTATTTATTTTGATTTAACCTTTATTTAACCAGGAAAAAAATTTAATTCAGATTAAAAATCTCTTTTTCAAGAGTGTCCTCGCCAAGATAGGCAGCAGCACAGTAAGAGTTACATACAAACAATGAGCGGCCACACCATTCAAAACATCTGCAGTCAGATGTGACTGCCTCCAAGACAACCCACCTCCTCTTCAAAGCTTCCAATGAGACCAGCTCACTAAGTTCTAGATCTTTCTGTAAATCCTTCAGAAAGGGAGCAGCAAATTTAATCGCCTTTTTTCCAAGTTCAGTTCTGACCCTGGGGACAGACAGCAAGAAAAGATCCTGAGGTCAGAGATTATAAGTTCCTGAGCTCTTTAGCCTGATGTGGGTTAGAAGGTAGGAAGGAAGAAGACCAAGAACAGCCTTGCAGATAAGAATATGCCAGTGTTTTGGTCTAGACCATAGGTTAGGGCTTTAAAGTTGGTGATGAACCTCAGAGCTCCATCATATACGGTGTGCAGAGCATGTAAACTCTGAGATGAAGCATACATCTACAAAACATCACCATAGTCCAGAACTAACATAAAAGTGGCAGTCTTTTCTTAGACTCAGAAGAAAGACAGGATTTGAGTCTACAATGAACCCCCAGTTTCATCTTAAGCCTTTTTACCAGCTGCTGAATTTGAGAAATGAAAGACAGGGAATCATCAGTCAAAATACTAAGATATCTGAAACATGAACAAATTTGATCTGTGAACCCTGTAGAGTAGAGATCAGTGGCTTAAATTTACCATTTGGCAAAACCTGACTTTTGTTTTATCTGTATTTAAAACGAGCTTCAGGTCATTAAAAATGTGTTGAATAGTATTTAAAACTAGTAGTAACTGGGAAAAATAACTGGGTAACTGGGGTATGTAACAGTGATGTCAGCATGGAAGTAACAGTTTATATTAGACACGTTTTGATTGATATCATTTATATAAAGAACGATATTCCTGCTCAACACTTCTACAATTTGTTTTGCCATTGTTCTGTTTCAGATTGGTGAGTGTTAGTTGTAGCCAAACAAATCTTTATGCATGTTAAACACATAGGACTTCCCTCAGCACAATAAAGACTGTCAGAGGCAGTAATAATTTCATTGACTAAAAATGTTTGTCAACTACCTTTTTTCCATGGGAAAGACAAGGCTAAGACCAGCTAAAAACAGATCTCTGATGATAAAAACTTTAACAAAAAAAAGTACTTTTAGTTTTCTTCAAGAAACTTAAATGAGACTAAAATGTTATTGCTAGATTGTTGGACATTTAAAAACAATGATATTTCTTTACCATGCTTACAAGACATGCCAGTATTTTCATCAGTGCATTTTGAATCAATTAAAGCATTGATAGTGCACGAATGTGAGTGTATTATAAACATATCAGTTTTACATTTTGGCTGATTAAAGTATTTGAGAGAAAATGAACATGTCTAAAAGTAAAGACTTAAATGTAAGGACTTTTCATTGACTAAAAGTAGACTGAAATTTTCAAGAGTGAAAATGTTTGTGTTAGTTCTCATTCATCCAAGTCATGGTTATCCAATTCTTTGTCAAAAGGGCAACTGGAGTTGATTTCGGTTCTTGAGGAGAACTTCAATTATGTAAGATCTGGATAAGAGTGAAAATGACCAAAATTTGATTAAACTTAATATCATTTTAATCTAAAGATTTAGACTAAATCAAATATATGTCAAGATTAACACCAGTCAGAGAGAGTTAAATCTCAAAAGATTCAATTTGATGAGCCACAACATCATCCCAGTAGTTAAACTGCCATTAAACAATTTAAATCCTTGTAAATGGTTGATTCTAAAAATAAATATGTATGTTTGTAAGCTTCCCGGTGTCTTTTTCTCAGTGCTGATGCTGATGCCAACAACATTTCAGGGTCATTTTGGATTCACCTGTCTGATAAAAACAATATTTCAGGGTTTTATCAAAATCACTGATTGATCCACACAACTAAGCATGAGAGACAAATAACCAGACATATGACTAGTGTGTTTGTCTGCCTCTGGTGTTGTCTCAGGGGGTTACTTTGACCTGCTGCTGTTTCCTCTGTAAATGATTGACTTCAAATTGACATGGAGCATGTGACTGTCTGATGTCTTCTCTGGATATTTCTGTGTTTAGATGTGTGTGTCCTGTTATTTTCCATTCACTTAAAATTCACTTAAAGCTCCTGTGAGGAGTTTCACAGCTGCCACCAGGTTCTCTGATGCGGTAACTCCCATAAGGCCTAAATAAAACTTTAGGCCTTACAGGAGGAATAAGGGATATCACTTTGTCTGCGTGGGTTGTCAGATCAACTCAAAATGAAAGTTCCTAATGGGGCCTTTAAATCTGTTTATTTCATTCTTTTAGTCTAAATGAGATGTAACTGATGTCATCTGCTTAACAGGGGTAGAATATGTCTTTGAAGCTGTGAATTATTTGGCTGAGTGGAAGCAGGTACAGAGAACCCAGTGGAAGTCCACAAACAGGAGTGAATTTAAGGAGCTGTGGTTGTCAGTGGTAACAGTTTCCTGTCTGACAGGTGAGAGGAGAACTAGTCAATGGCTGAACCAGAAATGCCAACCCACTGTTTGAGCCTTTTCACTAAAATATTGTGATCCACAGTGTCAAAAGCTGAACTGTGATCCAGTTTTTTTTAGGCTGACCAGACATCCACCCTTCCTCTGGGCCTTTCTTGTGAATGTGATATTTCAACAACACTTTGACTCATTTTCACCAAATTTTCGACATCTAACGTTCACTCTGACACAATGAACTGATTACTTTTTGGAGGTAAAAGTCATGAGGCCTCATTTCATCTCTGACACCCCTAACACCCCAGCCTTCTGGTTGACCCATCACTCTACTTTAACTGTCTGGACCAGGGGAGGGACAAGAAATAACCAGATAAAAAAAAAATTAAATCAAAAAAGAGGGAAAAAAATCACTAAAAAATATATTAGTAAAGAAAACAAAATGTGAATAAAATATAATAAATACATGGAAAGCTACAAATAAAAAGATAAAGAAGACAATAAATTTACTTCTAATTTTTTAAACAAACAATAAGATTAAATTATATTGAAATAAATCCAAAAACAAATACAAATGAAAAAAATAAATGTAAACATTAGAGTAAAGTTTAAATTAAAAAAAAGAAAAAAAGTTTCTGAAGGTTTTTATCAAATAAAAAAAACTAAATAAAAGAACTGACCATATACCACTAATGTAAGACTATAAGAGACAAGTTTGTTTTCATGGCAGATTTTTTCCTTTCTTTCTTAAAGGTTATAATTTACTGGTATTTCACACTGATTTGGGGGGCCACATTGAGTGAGGTTAAGGGACGCCTGCGGCCCTTGGGCCACCAGATGCCTACCTCTGGTCAGGACACTGGAAACTTTGTGGAAGTATAAAACCATCAGGCGGTAGTTCTAGTTATTTGTCGGTGGTGTGTTTTTTTATTTTAATATAATCCAAAACCTTTTAGTGTTTTGTATTCTACTTTGTATTGCTGCAGCTCTGCACTGCAGAGCAAAGTAATGTTCTTCATTTTAAAGTAAAGGAATCCTTTAACGGGCACGGCAGCGCAGTGGTTAGCACTGTTGCCTCACAGCAAGGAGGTTGCTGGTTTGCTTTTCTGTGCGGAGTTTGCAGGATTCACAATACCTCATAGAGATTCAAACATAAGGCACATCTAAGTCTGTTGATGATTAAATGTTTATTTTGATTTTTTTTTTTTCCTCCTTGGTGTACCCAGATAGATGACAAGAAGAAAAATCTGCCCTGCTAAGTGCTTAGTCAAAGACACCCCTATATGACTTCAGTTCACAACAAATGTTCATTTTAAGACACGTCAAACCATACTCTTTGATCTATGAATTACATAGACCTGGGATTAATCTATCTTGAGCACACACTTTGAGTGTAACAACAAAGTCAAAGGTATGTTTCTTCTGTATTAGTAGGTTTGGATTGAGTCACTTTTTCACTTTTCTATTTTGACTGCAGGAACAATGCCCTCTGATTCCAGTGTATTGGCAGAAAAATCAGTATCAGTTTAATCCAGTTGATTTCTTTCTGTGAGTGCTTTTGCCCAAACACACACTGATAAATAGCTGTCTGTGACTTCATGGATACTGCTGTGAGGATCTGAAGTCAACCAAACAGTAAATTAGTAGATTTGCTTGTAGCCCCATCTTGTGGACTTAAATGGAACTGCATGTGAGAAGTGGTGTGGAGAATTATAACAGTTCATTGACATGAATTATGTTTAAATGCAAATGAATTATTATCACTTTCATTATAATGCAGCAATCAGGAGTTATGTCTCAGAATGATGTGGAAAACTCATCCATGTATTTCTTACCTCTAGGCTGGATTATCGTAATTCTCTTATATCAAATAAGTCTCTGAAGTCTCCTCAGCTGCTCTAAAATGTTGCAGCAAGTGCAGTGACTAGACCTAAGACAGAGATCACATCATTCCTGTCCTAGCTTCTCTGCACTTTCTAGAATCAAGAAAAGGCTTTACAATATGTCTCCTCTGGATCAAATCTGGTCCAGTTAAGGAACCTTTATTACCATATCACCCATCTGGAACATTACGCTCCTGGTGCCTTCAGTCTCTGTAAGTAGTATGGGAGGTAGAGCCTTCAGTGACCTTCTCTCCTGTCAAGATCTGGGAGGATGACCCTTTTTCTACTTCTAAATGTAGGCTTAAAAATAGGTTTTATACTTAGGACAGGCTTTGACTTGGACCAGCTCTTAGTTTAAGGTTCATTTTAGTGTCATTCTGGATATTTGACACATAGCCTTGTAC
The DNA here is from genome assembly GCF_018320785.1 of Cheilinus undulatus. Taxonomy (NCBI): domain Eukaryota; kingdom Metazoa; phylum Chordata; class Actinopteri; order Labriformes; family Labridae; genus Cheilinus; species Cheilinus undulatus. Next base: position 20,933,162 of record NC_054867.1, on the reverse strand, counting down.
TCCAGCAGTGTGCAATAAAGAACAAGTGTTCAATTCAAGTTACCAAATTGCATACAAATAAAACAAAAACAGGCTCAAATCTGTTCAAACTATGTTAAAGTTATTGATACCTATATTGCTATAGGTTTAGACTGCCAAGGGAACTGGCACTAAGCAGGCTGGCGTAAAGATGTTTTATAGTGATAGGTGAAAAGTGAGTTATAATAGTCCATATGGGAGGAAAATAACACCTGAATAATCATCTCCATCTGACCTGTGAAAACATGTGCCTTAGTTGAGCAACATTTCTTGGGTGATAAAAACAGGGAGGACCAGATTATTAACATTTTTATCTTGGCACAAAGATTGGCTAAAGAAACATCAAGATTGCAGAGAGCAGGTTAAACACAAGTAAACAAAGTTGTTTTGATATAACTGGAACTGAGCTACATGTGATGAAATAGTTACACTTAAAGGGGCAGTGCCATTTATCTGGTGGAAACCTTGGCAATGAGTGGAATTTCAAAAAAACATGTTTCTGTTATTTGCTTACTTCTATGGCCAAGGCTGCACATAAGGGGATGATAAAGAGGAGAGCTTTCTGGGGCCCAGCATAAATGGGCGGCCCATGGAGGTCAGCAAAATCACATCCATTGAAATATTGAGCTGTGTTATCCATTTTTTATCTTTAACCTGAATAATAACTACTCTCATCAAAGCAACAAACAATGGCTTTTCATTTGTTTATGCTGTAGTACAAAGTCACCTTTTTCAGAATGTAAACCTCTTTTTATAATATATTTTTCAGTAATATTATGAACAGAGGGATGGGCACATTGGACAGAAGCAGGTGGAAAGTATGGTCAGGCTTTGTAGCTAAGTCATAGTGCACAACTGTCAGTCAAGAAAATAAGGCATAAAGAGTAATTAGTGTCAAAATGGCTTCAAAGAGACAAAAGGACAAAAAGTTACAAAATTGGCTGAGAAAATGTGAAAACCGGTCAAAAATGGGTTGAAAGTGGACAAAAATATTTGGTTAATGGCTGAAAATTGTTGAATATTGGGAAAATTTGTTAAAAGAGGCAAAAATGGGCTGGAAAAGGTGGTGAAAGTGGCCCAAAAGCACAAAAATTGTTTAAAACAGGCAAGAATGGGTTTAGTGTAGTAAAATAATGTTTAATGTGGGAAAAAATGGTTAAATGAAGCAAAATGGGTCAAAACTGGCTAAATTTTCCAGAAAAAGTGGAGTAAAATGGTTACAAGTGGTGAAAATAGTTTAATGAAAAGCAGGAGAAAATATTATTGTCAGTAAAAGAAACTAACAGAAGCTGAGGCACTTTTCAGCTTCAAAATGAGGTAACAGAACTGATGCCAGCACCATTGATCCAACACATGCACTGATATCATCATCATTTTTTTAAAGGGCCCAGAAAATTCTGTAGGCAGGCTTAACTATGGTACCACAGAAACATGCAAAATGAAAAAATACAAGATGGCGATGTCAGTGGAGGGGACTCCCCCTGTGTGCGAATAAAAGGCCTTTTCTGAGTTAATTAAAACTGTTTTCAGGTGATTAAATCACTAATTAAGATAGACCTACTTATTAAGTGTTCCATTTTTTGCAGTTTGTTCCAGGAAATGCCTCTAGGTTTAATATTACACACACTGTACCTTTGATATTTTTCCAAGAATGCAAAAGTTATTCACATATTTGACTGTAATACATTTGCATTTAAACCAGACCTTAATTTAATGCACACCTTATATATGCCGTTGTTACGTCCCAGTTTTTTTCTGTGTGTATACTATATATGATTCACTGCAAGCCAAAAGAGCCGGAAGAGCTTCTGTGATGAACTCTGGCTCTATTGATTTCAGCAACTCCATGAACTTCTTAATACTTGACTGAATTTGTCCTTTACATGTGTTAGAAGTCTCATAGGTAACTCTTTTGCTTTCATGCCTGTGCTCCAGAGATAGCCAAGGCCCTATGTATCAGGTTTTCAGGTCTGTCCATCTGGGCCATTCTTCTGAATGCTATATGATAAGACATTTTTTTATTTTTTTTTTTTTTTCAACAAACTTTGCACTAATGTACACTGACTCAAGGATAAACTGATTAAATTGTTGAGGTCAAAGGTCAAGCTCATATGATAGCCATGATCAGCTAGGGCTGGGTATTGCCACTGATTTCCTGAATCAATTCGCTTCCAATTCACATGGTCCCGATTCAATTCAATATCGATTCATTGAGGGATATTTCAGCTACAGTACCTGTTTTGCTTGAATATGCAAGGGGGTCTTAGAGAACTAGTGGCAGAAGTTATACTTTCAGTTGAATTATTAATAAGAAATCTTCTAACTAGGCCCAATATTTAAAATATTAAAGATCACACTAAAAACTGACCCCAAACTTGTTTCCTGAAAATACTTTTATTGACCAACACATTTGATCAATCAAAATAATAAAGTTCAACATAGACTTAACAGTCAGTTATAAAAGATCAATCTTATTAATCTTCTTAAAAATGAATGATAACGGAAAAAATGAATGATAACGGAAAAAATGAATGATAACGGAAATTCAAACAAAAATCGATCTGAATCGGAAAATCGATTTTTTTTAACCCAGCCCTATGATAAGCCCTTGGTTGTGAACATATCTCAAGATGATCTGAGGGATTTTCTTCAAACATACTGTGTGTTCACACTTACTAAAGGATGAAGTCATTATATTTTGTAGGTCAATAACACTGCCACAGTAAAACTAGTCTACTTATAACTGTAAATCTTTGCTTAGGTTACGTCATTCAGAAGAAATTAGAACAAACATTGGCTACCTAAACAGGAAAAACGTGTTCAACAGCAAATAAAACATCATGAAAAAAATGAAGAAGTTCAAGAATACACTTAGCAGTAAACACTGTTATATTTAATCCTATTTGGTAGCCCTCTACACATGTGACTGATTTTATGCAAGAATTAAGTAGAATTAAAAGTAGTAATCTATATATCTACTAAAGTAAAAGTATGAATGAGCAGAGGTGGAAAAAACACACAACTAGCCTATACTTTTTCCACCTCTGCTTATTCATGCAGAGAAAGGGCTTTATCCATTAATTTCAAGCTGTTAACGTGGAGTCCACTCAATAACTTACTCTGACCTAGTGGTGACAACTGGAGCCAGATGCTTTCTTGCAGGGGAGTATTCAATTTCCCCTCCCCAAGAGTTTCTATGCCACTGCCCCTTAAACTCCCCGCTAGTTTATTACTGTGTGAATGATTGTGAGACACACCCACTCTCAGTTAAATACGACATTGCACCAACTCGTCATTCACTGCTGGCAGAGGCTAAACAAACGGAGACATGTACTGGACAGACGTGTTTTATCACCCCGGGTGGGTTTTTTCCACGGCGCTGCTGGCTTTCGTTGTTCGGCTGCAAAGGAAAGGAAGCTGGGATCCACGCGCGTGCACAGTGAAGCTAACGGGGAAGACTGCTATAGTAACAGGAGCCAACACAGGTAGGTTAAAAATGTCACCTGTTTCCTTGTAACTTTTTTTATGGAGAAGTCTAATATGGAGAAGGCCATGATAATTAACTTATAACTACAGTTTCATCCGGGTAGCTGTCCAGTTTGACTGAAATAGTTTTCATATAGTCCGAGCTGGAGAGGGGGGTGGCATTAGAGTCAGCTCTTGGCTTAGCACATAGCTATATGAATTTCTATGGCAGGAAGAACGTATCTTTAATTTGCTGAGACAAGTTTGAAGAGTCACCAGGTTTCTTTAAATGTACTGCACTAATGGTGTCTGAGAAATCCTCCATAAACTTTAAATCTGTGCAGCACAGTGACTTCAGACTGGTTTCTAAAATTCTTGTTCATCAAAACAAGCCTACATTTCATTTTACATTATTAAAAAAGTTAACATGAAAAAAGTTTCCTGAACTAACTTCAAACTTTGAGTTGAATAAGATGATGAGGTTGAGCTACACTGGCTATGTAACTTCTTCTTTAGTCACTTAATTTGTATTTATTTGTTGATCTGTCAGCAGCAACTGTAAGGTCTGCTCTCAAGCCACATTTATGCTTACATCCAGGTAAAACTTAATTCCTCATTTACATGATAACAGCTGAATTATTTTGATAGCTCTAACCCTTAAGTTTGTCATGATGGCACAAACACTAATTGCTGCGTCATCACATTTACGCTGAGTTGAACTGTCAGTTAATTAAAAGTGACCATGACTATTTGTGTTTATTTCAACTCCCAAAGTAATTTGACAGTGTTGATCCACCAGTGTTACTTTAACTCTCTAAGAGTCAACTGGTCTAAGCTTCGCCCACTGTGATTTCAAATCTGGAGGGATGTGTGGGAAGAACTTCCCATTATGCCCTTGGGCAGTGTTTAGTGTTGTTCTGATGTTGGCTGTTGAACAGTGATCCATGCTGCTGTTCTTTTTTGTTTTGTTTTTTTTGCACCATGAGTGAAGTTGTCCACCGAGTAAGAACCTTCACCTGTGTATTCAGTCAATGTGTGTATTTTTTATCAGTATATTTTGCTATCTAATATGCTGATGTTACAAAGTAATTTTAGCCCCACATATGTGTCTGTATGGCCAATATTTACTGCTGATATGGACAGATTTTTCATAGCCAAAATATCAGATATGAATATTGGCAGAAATTATCATATGTGCCATAACAATGATGAACTTTTTAAACTAATATCAGCCAGTACCTATATCATGCAAATAATATAGTGCATCCCCAGTAATTTCTTGTTTTAAATGATCAAAAATACCAGTATTTTCTCAATTTTTGACACCAATGATAGTTAAGTTTTTGGATTTTTTGTTGTTTTTAAAACACATATTCAAAATTACCAAAGTATGGAAAAATCTGACCTTACTTTGCATTTGTGAATAATCATCATTGTCCCTTCTTATATTTCCTTTTCACTTTAAAACCTGTCATGTTTCACTCATTTTCTTTGGCGTGTATTTCAAGCCAAGCTTGTTTTTGTCTCTATGTCTCACAAATAATGCAACTCAAAGTGATTTGTGAAGTGACTTAAAAAATCCTGATCAGCAAAAATGGAGAGTGTATCAGCAGTAGAGGATGGAGTATTTTGTGAATAAAAATGTAAAAACAAGAGCACATAAACTATGTTCAGGAAAGATACATTGGACCTGGACTTATCTTTCCAAACAAAACAGTCCTTGCTCGCTTGCTATCAATCCCCCCACCCACAGCAAGTCCTGAACCCTCTCAGGCTAAATAGTCAGAGAGGAATAGTGTCAAATATCTCAAATTCTGAGTCAGGATGTTTTCGATTTTTTGATGAACATGATTTGTTTTTTACCTGATCCTGCTGGACCCTTCAGGACCACAGATTGTTAAAGTGTGCATTGTGCTAATATGTGTTCTGGCTTTTTCAGTGACTTTAGCCAGCTGTGTGACATTGGCGAAAAATTTCGGAGCAATTCCCAAAGCCAGTCTGCTTTCTGCAGCTGTAAGAAAATTACATGATCTTTTTGTTCATCTGCAAATGATTATAGATCATATAACTCTCCATGTTTTTTTCACTTAGTGTGCTTTGTCCCTGTTTCCTCACAATTGTTGGTGATCTCTGAGTAAAGTTCAGTTAGACTTTACTGAATCTGAACCTGCATTATTATTATGCAAACATGCCGCTACAGAGCAACATTGGCAGGCTGGAGATTTCTAGAAGCCTGCACTGCAAATGTTCAGTCTTATTTGAACCTTGTTTTGGTTTGCAGCAACATCTGAACATTACTTGGCTTTTAAGCTCGTAAGTACACAGCTTTGTTTATCAGAGGATAGTTGTTATCTCTGTCTATAGTTCAGTGCTGCAAAGGTTGTAGAGTTTGTTTTTTGATAACAGCTACCTGTTGTAGGTGAAGAGAAGACTCCTCTGAGTAAAAGAATTTAATGAACTAAATGTACAGAAAGTATCCTAAATCTACAACTTGGCACAGTTTAGACATGATCTACTCTGTGAACCTTCTCTCCACAGCTGTTTTTATTGCTAGCAGATGATCTGCACCAACATCGCAAGCAGAGCTACAGCAAAAACAGCCAAACATTTCCCAATGGCTGATCCCTTTTCACAGGTCATTAACCCTGAGGGACACAAATTACCTTGTGTCCCTCAGGGTTAATGACCTGTTAATGAGACTGTGTACCATCTCAAGGCCGTGTATCACCATATCATCAGACATAGTGGATAAAAATTAAAGGCTGCCTTGTAAACTGAAGTGGGGGGGGGGGCAAGATATGGCATAACAAGTAAGACACTGAGGTGGCAGACAAAGCAGTCTCCTATAAAACACTGCTATGCACTATATGGTCAAAAGTACCCACCTGTGAATTATTGAATTCAGGAGTTTCAATCAGACCTGTTGCCACAGGTGTATAAAATCAAGCACCTATTAATTCAGTCTCCATTTGCCAACGTTTTGATACAAAATGGGTCATTCTGATGAGGTCAGTGACATCAAAGATGGTGCAGTGATACCACCTTTGCAATAAGATGGTTTGTGATATTTGATCCTTGCTGGATATTCCACGGTCAGCTGTAAAACTGTGGGCGAGGCTTGGTTTGATGGATGCTGGGAGAACCTGCCTGACTGCATTGTGCCAACTGTGAAGTTTGGCGAAGGAGTGATAACAATTCAAGATAACAAGACTTCACAAGTGGCACAGTGCAGTCAGGCAGGTAACATTCTCCTAGAATCTGGAAAAAACCAGACTCACCCATCTGACTGCCAAACAGAAAAGTATGATTCAGCATGCTATAGAACACATTTCCACTGATCCACAGGCCAGTGTCAATGTATTTTACATCATTCAATCCAGTGCTTATAGCTGCTTGGCCATGGGAACCCATTCCATGAAGCTCCCGCCACATAGTTGTTGTGCTTACATTAATGCCAATGGAAGTTAAGAAGTCTTCAGAGTGTTAGTGACTTTAACACAGCATGCACTTTAGTGGTCTTTGACCCTGCTCTGTGATTCTATGTGGTCTTCTGCTTTGTGGCTGAGTTGCTGTTCCTAAATGCTTCCACTTTCTACTAATATCATTACAGCTGACTGTGGAATACCCAGCAGGGATAAAATTTCAGGAAATGTCTTATTCCAAAGGTGGCATCCATCACAGTACCATGCTTGTGGTCACTGAGCTCTTCAGAGCAATCCATTTTGTATCACAAAAGGAGACTGCATGGCTTGATGATGGGTTAAACTGAACTCTGGGGCATGTTCATTGCCTTGGATTTTTTTTTTGTATCCATCCCCTGACTTATACTTTTCAATAACCTGTTCTCTGAGTTGCTGGGAATGTTCTTTTGTCTTCATGATGTAATGGTAGCCAGGAATACTGATTAGCCATTGACTGGACCTTCCAGACTCAGCTGACTTAATTCTACAATCACATGAGACACATTTACTGCACTCAGGTGATTCCCATTTCACTAACTGTGAGACTACTGGCACCAGTTGGCTGAAATGTTCTTAAATTAGGTCAGTCACTTTAATAGGTGGCTGCATTTATGCTTTGACCCCAAAAAAATTCTAACAAAAGGTTTCTCAGTGGTTTACAGTAGTATCAGATGTACTTAAAAACATACTAAAAGTTTACCAAAGTTTGACCACTAGAAAGGTGTAATTTTCAAGATGGTGGCCGTCAGATCTTTAAAATGACCATTACTCCTTTGTGTTCCTCCTAGACCAGGAATACTGGTGCCTGATACATGTTTTGGCCATGTAATATTCTAATTGTCATTTGCATGATAGATAAGTGATTACAAGTAGAATTATATATTAAAGCAATTGGTTAACTGCATATTTCACCTTTCACATATTGTTTTGCAGAGTGTTGGTGGTTTTGTGGTTCATAACAAATCTTTTGATTCTACTAAAGAATAAATTCATTAGAACTGTGTGGTACTGTACACTGCTTTCCACATTATTATGCAAATGACATTTTTCTCTTATTTTCCTAAATATTAATGCAAATGACAGTCAGAGTATTTTTCGAGTCATCAGCCGTTAGATCATAATTCAGATGTTTTTGAACAAACTTCATAATAATAACCATTATTTTTAAAAAAATAAAATCTAAAATGCACTGTTCCACATTATTAAGCAGGCGACAGGTTTCAGCAATATGGGAAAGAAAAAGGACCTCTGCTGCTGAAAAGTGTTAAATAGTGTAATGCCTTGGACAAGGAATGAAAACATGAGCTATTTCATGAAAACTTAAGCCTGATCATCTTACTATGAAGAACTTGGTGTCTGATTCAGAGCACAGACGGGATTGTGCAGATTGTGCATGGGATTAAGAGAGCAGATGCTAAAATGTCATTACAAAGCAGCAAACAGGTATTTGAAGCTGCTGGTGCCTCTGGAGTCCCACCAACCTCAAGGTGTAGGATCCTCCAGAAGCTTGCAGTCATGCATAAAGCTACTATCCTGCCCCCCCTAACCAGTGCTCACAAGCAGAAACGGTTACAGTGGGCCCAGAAATACATGAAGACTCATTTTCAAAGTCTTGTTGACTGATGAGTGCTGTGCAACCCTGGATGGTTGGTGGATGGCCACCATGTCCCAACAAGGCTGTGACGTCGGCAAGGAGGGGGCAGAGTCATGTTCTGGGCTGGATTCATGAGGAGAGAGCTGGTAGGCCCCTTTAGGGTCCCTGAAGGTGTGAAAATGACCTCGGCAAAGTATATAGAGTTTCTGACTGACCACTTTCTTCCATGGTACAAAAAGAAGATCTGTGCCTTCTGTAGCAAAATTTTCTTCATGCATGACAATGCACCATCTCATGCTGCAAAGAATCCCTCTGTGTCATTGGCTGCTATGGGCATAAAAGGAGAGAAACTCATGGTGTGGCCCCCATCCTCCCCTGACCTCAGCCCTACTGAGAACCTTTGGAGCATCCTCAAGCTAAAGATCTATGAGGGTGGGAGGCAGTTCACAGCAGCTCTGGGAAGATATTCATACTACATACATACTGAAAAGAAATTCAAGCAGAAACTCTCCAAAAACTCACAAGTTCAATGGATGCAAGAATTGTGAAGGTGATATCAGAGAATGGCTCTTATGTTAACATGGAACTTGGCCTGTTAAGATGTTTTTGATTGAAATAGCTTTGATATCAGTAAATATGACCTCCTAATGCTGCAAATTCAACAAATGATCATTTTCAGTTCTTTACAACCTATAAAATGTTTCAAAACTTTGCTGTGCTTAATAATGTGGAACAGTGCATTTTGGGGTTTTTATTTAAAAAATTTAAATAATTCAAAAACATTTGAATTATGCTCTAACAGCTGATGACTTGAAAAATATTCTGTCATTTGCTTGATAATGTGGAAAGCAGTGTAAAATTAGTCAAAACAGGGCTGCCACCTGAAGGCTCAGTACCGCTAACCCCTTTTATTTTTTGTGTTTTAGCCTATTTTTAATATATTTTTTATAATGCTTTTTTTGCCTTTTGTTTTTTATATTTTTTAAATACTTTTTCTTATTTATACATATCTTTTCTGTTTTCTTAAGTTGTTTCCTCTTATTCTGGTTTATTTTTTATACTATTTTGCACTGTTTTTCACTAGATATAACATTAGTCATCACACTCTTCCTCCCATAGAGGTTAATTATAGTGATTCTCATAATTCCCAACTTGACATGGTCCACAAGCAGGCATGCATGGTAGTCCATATGTTCTGCAACTGCACCGTTGTGTTCGGCAGGCAGTTGTGCAATTACAGTGGATCATCTGCAGGAGGCTTTTTTGGGCAGCAGTCTTACTGGTCATAACTGGCAGGAACCGGCTGTCCACCAGTTTCCATCCCCAATCCACTGTGTTCATGTCACCTTCCTTTCCAATCCACACCATGATCTGGAAGTAAACTCTTTAGCAGTGGTATTTGGTTGAGGACTCAGTTGGAGGCAGACATTCTGGGGTAACAAATGATTTGGCGGTAACGATTTTCTTGCTACAAAGGTTGTAGCACAAAGAGGCAAGTGAATCTGCACTCTTTTCACCAAACAACACTGCCATTGCCTTGGTCCCATGGTCCTCCATGACAGTCCTTGCTTCATGTGGGAGCAGAAACACATTTGCACAGGACTGGATGGTTGATTCACCATTCATAAGTTTCTGGAATGCTTTCTGTAAGTAGTCAAGGATGAAGTTTGTTTTAACAAAATGGTATACACTGTGCTGCCAACAACATTTCAATGAGGCAAGCAATTTCAAATGTCAGTATCCTCTTCCACCATCTTCTGAATTGCTGAAAATTGTGAATTTAGTTTTGTTGGGTTTAGTATAATGCCATCTTTATACTCAAAAACATCTATAGAGGATTCATTACATATGTATCACCTTATTCAAATTGAAATGAGTGACCATTTTAGAGGGTTCACACACAAGCCTCTCTTCAGGCTAATTCAAAGTTGTTTAAGATCAAAAGTTATACATCTTCAATTTGAGTTACTTTTGGGTGCAATAACTTTTACACTGAATGTCAAGTCTGTGTTTTAGCAAAAAAAGGGTATGTGTCCAAAAACACGTACTGAATAGGAGTTACATGACATGGCTAAATCGTTTACATCTCTGGTTCACCCCAAACAAAGATAAAACCTTACAGTAATCTCACAAAATCATGTATTACATAAGTATGTAGTCATGTCAGTGCAATTTAGACAAGTCCAATGGATTCACAGACCCGGAAAACATGTGGTTAGACAGCAAGATTGGCTAGGTCAAATAATGAAGGAGTTAGGATATTTTAAGGGCTCCCACATCAAGCAATTTTAAGGGCTTCCTGTCCATCTTCGACACCATCTTGAAAATTACACCTTTCTAGTGGTCAAACTTCGGTAAACTTTTAGTATGTTGTCAAGGACACCTAAAACTACAAAAAACAGCTGAGAAACCTTTTGTTAGAATTTTTTTAGGGTTAGGTGGTTTTTTCCTATATGCAACGGCCTATAAGGGGGTGAATATTTATGCAATCACTTATTTTACGTATTTTTTCTAATTGACATTACTTGGTAGAAATCTGTTTTCACTTTGACATTAAAGATTTTTTTGTCAATAAGGCAAAATTACATTGCCCATGATTGATTTATAGAATCTATTAAAAGGTAAAACATCCATGGGTTAATACACTTTTTATAAGAACTGCACTTGTTCCTAAATTAAGGAGGTGAAAGCAGAGTATACAGCGTCATCTTATATTTCCCTGCATCAACACCAATCTGATGTTGCAGTCTCCTTTATGGACTATTTTAAACATTGAATGTTGTCTCTTTTCCTCTCTGTTAGGGATCGGGAAATTCATTGCCTTGGACTTTGCACAGCGTGGAGCCCGTGTTATCCTGGCTTGCCGAAGTGAGTCCCGGGGGATGGCGGCTCTCAAAGAAATCAGGAAGAAATCCGGAAACCCTGACGTCCATCTGCGCCTGGTGGATGTGTCATCCATGGAGTCTGTCAGAAAGTTTGCCAAGGAGATTCTTGAGGAGGAAAAGGCTCTCCACATCCTCGTTAACAATGCTGGAGTATCAGGTGATACATGAAATTATGTCATTATAAAGCTGCACTGGACTACTTTGTAATAATTCAGTACCTTAATTCATCTGTGCTTGATTCTCATTTAGTCTTATACTTTTTCTATCTGTGAAAATTTTAGTACCTATGCCAAAATACCATCTGGAAAAGAAAAAATGACATAAGCTAGTAAATCTTTAAACAGCACTACTGACCACAAAAAGAACATAAAGTCTGCATTCCCCCATCTGGAAAGCATCTGGATACAAAACAAGAGAAGCAAGAGTTTGGCACCCTGGCACTAAATGCTGTCCACTGAACAAAGAATTGGATGCAGACACAGCATCAAAACATTGCAATGTATGATTAAGGAAATTAGCCCTGAAGCGTCAACAGAAGCCATTATGCAACTTCACTGACACAAACAAACATGTGGATCCACTAACCATGAACAAGGTCAAATAAGGTCCTCCTCAGTGGACTCCTGCTTGCTAATTTATATTTATAATGAACACATAGTTTATTATATCATATATATCAGTATTTCATATAGTTTATTCTATTGATTTAAATTCTACAGGTTTACCCAGGCAGATAACCAAAGAGGGATTAGACATGACTTTTGCCACCAATCACCTGGGACCATTTCTTCTCACCAACCTTCTGCTGGGTAAGCTTCTGCAGTCTTTCCCATGTGCATGAAATGATGGTTTCACATGTCTTTGTGAAGGTGTACTAAATATTTAAAGGAATATTTCAGTATTTTGAAGTTGGGTTGTATAAGGTACTTGGCAATAGTAGTGATATTAGCCTCAGGATATGCTGGAGGAAGCTGGATGGGTACACTAATTTTGGTTTATGTAAAAATGGGCCAAAAAACAAAATTGGCTTAATTGTATGCTGTTTTTAAATTTTTGAAGCATTTTATTTTTCACCCAGAATTCATCTGTGTTTGGCACAATTATGCAATGCAAGCTTTGGCTACATGCTCTTCCACCTCAGTGCATTTGAGCAGCTGTTTGGGTCTGTATGCTTCGGCATATTGTGCCAAATGCAGCCAGAAACGTATTTGGATGACAAATTTTCATTCAGCTCTTCTGGTTGGGGTCCAATTTATCCTCAGAAAGTTGGTGAAGATTGGTAAAACACCGTCATTCAGTAAGCAGGGGAACTCTGGAAGGAGAGTGATGCAGGCTGCAGGCATCTGTGAGCCGCTATCTGCAACCAGAGATGTCCTTAAGAAGAGTTGACAGCAGCAGGTCTCTGTATGGGCATGGGACCACGGTTCATACCTACAACACCAGGTAACTCAGGATCTGTATTGCTAACCAGTCTCCACTAAAGTTTTTCTCTTCTCTCTTTCTTCCAGCTCATAAAAGTATCACATCATAAAAGGCACGTCATAGTCACTCAAGCTCATTTTAGTTTTGATTTAGTTTAGCTTATTGTTGATGTCTCTGTCAAAGCCCACAGAGGCAGCTGGCTAGATATATTGTGGCAGAAGAGCACATAGGCAATTGCCAAAGCTTGCACCACATAATAGTTCCAAACACAGAGGCTTTCTGGGAGAAAAATAAAATGCTTCAAAGACTTTTGTCCTAGTGTACAGTCATGTGGATATAGTGTACCCGTCTGCTACGCTGTATAGTCTAGCTTCTTAAAGGGGCAACACACACTGAAATCACTGGAGTCTAATGCTACTAGTATTGCCAAGTACCCTATACAACCCAACTTCAAAAATGCCAAAATATCCTGTTAAGCTTTCCTCCTAAATCTCATTCTTACTGTTACTGTTTCATTGCAGACCTGATGAAGAATTCAGCTCCGTCACGAATCGTCACCGTCAGCTCAGTTAACCATAAGAGAGGAGAAGTGGACTTCTCTCATTTTCATGGGGAGAACCTGACCTATCATATGGATACAGTCTACAACCACACAAAGCTGCACAATATCATCTGTACCAATGAGCTAGCATGCAGGCTTAAAGGAACCGGTAGGTTAAAGTCAAGATTCTCATGACTTTCAGACATGACTTTAGCTATGGAAAAGTTTTACTGTGTTGTTTTTATCAGTGTTTAGGTCATTTACCCACCACTAAAATGCATAGAAGTTAAATGACAAATAGAGTACATGAAGGGGTACAAGAAGAAAACCAAAAACTACTAGACTAAAGCTAAGGCTTATATTACTGACCCTCTTTAGAAAAAATATTCATCAACAACAGCCTTACTTATGCTTTTAATTTTACCTTGCCATTGTTTCTTTAGAAGAACTCTTACCTAAGTTTTTACCCTCTGATTAAAAAACTTTGAAAACTGTGAAGAAGTATGTTGCATTGTGCATGCTATATTTATTGTGCAGTTTGAAGATCAACTAGATCTAGAGAACGTAAATACTGAAACTGTTTCATAGTTATTTGCAAGTTTGCAATTCTTATGGCCCACTTCTTTAACTTTAGAACAGTTACTACAGAAGAGGTATGGAAATGCAAACCAAAAAAAAAGAAAACAATTAATGGATAATGATAACTTTTATAGGACAGCAATATGAATAATGTTCTCCCCAGAGGAATGAAAAAACATTCTGTAACTTCCTTTAAATTTTTTCTTGTATATGGATCCCTTTGATTGTCAATGATTATCTTAAATGCTGCATGTTTTAACATTTTGCTCGAAGCACTTCTTCTGTAGCGCCCTTGAACACACGTTTCTAGTCTTGGTTAATACTAAGGGCTAGATGTGCCATTAACACCTGGAGTAGTGCAGAGTCAGTGCCCACTATTCCCCTCATTTTTGCACCTAATCCTCAAAAGAGTTTGCCCTAATCATATCATACTAGTGCCTTGCAGGGGATGCTTTTCTTATTCCTGCTACCGCTGGATTTCTGACCATTACCACCTGCTCCTGCAGCATGTGCCGTCCAGTTCTTACACCAAGTATTAACAGCAGTTCACACTGCAACAGACTACAAACTTAACACCCCAAGTTCACACATACATTGATAATAACACTGTTTTTAATGGACCGAACAGTAAGGAGATGTTAATTTAATGCAGAGGACGAGCAGATGCTTGGACATTAATGACCATAAAACACATCAGAGCTTTTAAATAAAACATTTGGCTGTGATCAGAAACTACAGTCTACAGTGTTTTTCAAATACTTTTACAGATGTTGTTTAAAAGTTGTTTAAAGAATAGTCAAATTTTAAACAACATCCAGAAAAATCACTGCTTGTGCTGCTCTGTCCGACAGGATGATCAGACATCTTTGAAACATGTGCTGAGCACCATAAATGTGCCAAACACTTCAGTGCGCTCTCAAAGGAATTATTGAGTGTAATGAATATGATGAATTATTGAAAATTTACAGAAATAGCTAATCTAAATGGGAGTAATTTATCATATATGGATGAACTTCCTCTACGTAGCCCATAGAAATTGGTGAACATATGTGTAAATTCTTTGATGAGCTGATTCTTTTACTTGCATTGCTTCAAACGCTGACGCTCACAGTCAGCTGGAGTGTTTTATGAGACAAAAGAATTTACTGCTTTCTGATAGGAAAGCAGTAGTATTGATACAGACTTGCCCAGGCCCTGCCACCCCTGTCAATTCCCTGGACCATGATTGTAAGTAAAATGTTTATCTAACGCCACACACTAGCAATTGAGTAAGCAGAGAGAGGGAGGTAGTGATAAAGAAGGGAAGAAAGAGGAAAAGAGCAGTTGTTATTGTTTGTTATAGTTCCTATTAGCAATTGGGCTTATTTGCATAGGATATAAGCAATTTTACAAAAATTTAAAATGTTCCCATACATAAAAGAGGGATAGGTGCATCCAGTTTACTGTATTTCTGCAGAGCAGTTTACATGCAGTTTGTGTTGACTTCCTTCTGCACCCTTTGTGGACTGAGGCTATCTTTTTCTCTTGTTTGCATGGGTGTAGTATGCACAAAAGCAGTGCAATTGTTCTGTCAATCTGGCCCTAAAAGTGATTTATCTTCATATCAAATTCTACAGTGGGCATAATCTAGCAGGTAGACCCAGATGCAAAGTAAATTTTCCATGCAGGAAAAGTAGAGTGACATTGTCTTCTTTTTTTTAAGATAGTCAGTTTTCACAGAGGTCATGGGGCTTTAATTTTAAAGATAGGTATCAAAGCTGCAAACTTTATCTTTCCCTTTGAATTCCTGAAAAATAAATAAAAAGAGGAGTTGTCTGTATTGAAATAATCAATGGTCAATGGTTAAATACTTCACCTAAATTTATGTTTATGTTTTTGTGTTAATGTCCATGTAGGTGTCACTGCAAATTCTGTCCATCCTGGTATTGTCATGACAGAAGTGATGAGACACTATCCATTTATTATTCAGCTCATTTTCAACATTATTGGATTTTTCTTCTTTAAGGTGAGTACCTACAGTAGCTTCGGATGAACTGACTCTTTGGCCAAGCCCGCCCTCCTGGGTTGCTGTTACCAGCTTAGAAAAAATCTCCTGTTGCCAGGCCCTCCTCCCATTTGAAACAATTGAATACTCTGCTATTGGACTCATATTAAAACTAATTTGATTTTTTTAATAAACTTGGCTTTGGTTAAAAAATCAAAGACAGGAATACAATAGGATGTGTTGGGATAACTCGAAAGCTCTAAAAAAATCTTGTTGTTAAAAATGTTATGATATCTGATCACAACTTTCAAGCATGTTAAAGAAACAAAATTAGGTTCACAATTTCACTGCAGCTCACTCAAAGACTTGGACAAGATGAAAGTTTGTCTAATCAGAAGTATCCAAGTAATGGTTGCTTTAAGAGGGGCCTCTTTGATTGGTGGATCAGCAGACTCCTGTTTTATAGATACCTTTACCCTGCTTACTGTTTACCAAGGGTGGAAAGTAACTGATGACATTTACTCATGATGCTCTAATTGAGTAGGTTTTATGAGTATTTGTATTTTTTAGTAGGTTTATAATCAGTAATTTTACTTTTACTTATGTATATCTTGGGGAAGTAGCCTGTTTTACTTATCTATATTTTAGAAAGCATCAGTTACTGAGTTAAAAAAAGGGGTCAATCTTGTAGTTGTACTGGAGCAGTAGGGTGAAATGCTAGGGCTACATGGCCCTTCAAATAGCCAATATCAACATTTTAAAGAGGCACACTCTAAACTGAGTGTTGCAAAAATCTCCCAGAATGGCCTCTGAATCATCAGCGAGATTTGACCATTTCAGAACAGTCTGGCTGCAGACCACAGATCTCAGATGCCACCTCTTGCAGACCACTGTGGTGAGACGCCACATGTGAACCGAAATACCTGCTAAAATGTTCAAAGGAAAATTGGATTACACTTCGAGTTAGGGTAAGGATAAGGGTTAAGCTAAGGGTTGGGCTACCACAAGTTAAAACTCAAAAACCTGACCTGCATAACCTGAAAACAAAATGTTAAATAAAGCTGAGTAAACAGTCTGCGTACAGGAAAAAAGTTTGTCTTCCATGAAAACATTCTAAGGCAGCCAGCATAGCTAAGGCTAAAACTAACAAAGCTGCATTAGCTATATAAGCTCTGAGGTTATGGAGCAACATGGCTAAATCTAAAGCTAATGAAGCTATTTTAGCTACCTAAGCGACAAAGGTAAAAATAGCTACATTATTAATGTAAAAGCTAAAGTAAACAAACAAAGCTATGTTAGCTAAATTTCCTTATGCTAGGTTTGCTAACTCCTCATTTCAACACACGTATGGTTACGGAGGTAACTCAACCAGAAGTCCATTGAAAAAAATTGAAGTTTCGCGTTAGATTTTGGAAAGATGGTATGGCAGCGTGCTAGCTGACCAAGCTGCTAACTTCATAATGAGTCATATTTATCAGCTTAATCTGCAATGCAATCAGATGCACAACTTTGATATGAAAAATTTCAGGATTCATCAGTTTATCAGTAGTCATTTTGGTAGTGTCAGATTAAGTAAACAGTCGGAAGGGATGGTTGGATTAAAAACAGGTTATTTCATATATAAACGAACATTTGAATAGCTAAACAGGTTAGCTTAACTTTGCCAAGTCAGCCGTTTATATGTCCATATATGAAATACTCACTGCCTTCCTGGTTGGCCAACTTCTGCAATTATTTCTTGATTAGCAATATTAGTCCAGTTTTATCTGTGTAATTTAAGTAAAAACATATTTCACACTACTTTATAGCAAAAACAGACAATATTATCCTCTTTCTCACAGCTTCAGGTAGATTATCAGCTTTGTATTCATCCGTAAAAAAGTGCAGTTCCTTGCATTGGACCATAAGGAGGATCTTCCGTATATATACGGATATACGGACATATACGGACATATACGGACGTCACGTACGTATGTGGAAACAAGACGTCAAGCTAGACATGATTACAACTAGTTATAAACAGTGGCTTACTTTAGCTTTCTTAGCTTCAGATAAAGCTAACATAGCGTCATTGGCTTATGTAGTTACCAAGTGGCAAACTCCGGCCCTGAAAAATGAAGCCAATGTGGAAGTGCAAAAAACTGCAATATTGCAAGTGTCCACTTGAGGCTGGCTGCAGGAACACTGGAAGTCCCGTCTGGACATCTGTTAAACAGCCGGTTTTACACTAGTAATAAACTGGTTTACAGCCTGGTTCAAAAAACCAAGCGTGTCACATTAGCTAGTGTCTTCATGGGCTCTCACTGTACGGGGGGTTTGTACCACAATGGTTTAAATTATATTTAGGAAAAACCTCACTGTGGACTAATTGGCGCGTTTCATTTGATTGACAGATAGCCTGACAGGCAGAAGCTACATTTCTGTCAACCAGAATGCTGGCTAGCTAGCTGACAGGAAGTCGCACTTAGTGGGCAGATGGCTAGGTTGATCCAAAGTTTGGTTGAGACTGCAATTTCAATATGGAAGCCCCGTGGATTGACTTCAAGAGCTGTTTGAATCCGCCTATTGTAAGCAAACAGCTGACATCACACAGGGTTTGTCCAACTCTTTCTACAGTCTGTGGTAGCTATGTTAACCATGTAGCCTAGTTAGCTATGTTAGTTTAAGCTAAAGCTAACGAAGCTAAGGCAAGGCAAGCCACCATTCACATAAGTCCTTCAGTCAGTTTCAGCTAAAGCTAACTTAGAAACATCGGCTTACGTAGTTACGTTAACCATGTAGTAAGCGTAGCTATGTTAGCTTAAGCTAAAGCTTAAAAAGCTAAGGCGAGCTACCGTTCGCATGAGTCCTTCTAAAACAGGTCTATACATAATTCAATCACTGATTAGACCTCTGACTTTTTTCTAAGCTTATTAAATGTTGCTTAGTTTGCAATGTGGTTATTTCATGAATGTTACTGCCAGACAAAGTTTGAAATGGGACTAAAACAAAGCTTCCACATTATATCCAAAATGTTTGATTGCATTGCAATTTATTAAAAATATGTGCGGGAGATACATATTTTCTTTTTTCTCTACACACACTTTTAAACATCTCATCTATCAAAAGCTCTACTCAGTACTTTGAGTAAACATGAAATGAATTACTTTTCACTTTTACTTGAGTAGATTTTAGAGAACAGATATTGTACTTCAGCTTAACAAAATTAAGAATAACAGTACTTGAGTATAATATTCCTGTACTCTTTCCAGCCCTGTTTTTTACAGAATAACCTGAAAGATGTTGAACATATTGTTATTTTAACTTTTTATTCCACAATCCACCACAGTGACAGCATGACAGCTGCAGGCTGCTCACAGCTACCAGGTTTCCTTAGAAAGGAAGCCAACTCCCTCACTGTAAACCAAATCCACCCAAAGGTACAAATGAAGTTATTTTAACTTATCTATTAGTCACGTTTCCTTTACTTAGATTGCATCGAGACAAGATTATAAACTTGACACTTGATTGTATTGTGCATTATAAAAGCATGTGTCACTGTTGAGAAGGTTGAACCCTCTGTTGAAAAACAGGTCAAACTGACCAACAATTCAGACAAATTTGACACAGGAAGAGGTTTGCAAGATAACAAGTCCCTGATTTTGTGTGCTTCTGAGTGTGCTTATCCAACAAGTGTTTGTGCACGTAGCTGTGTTCATGTTAGCTGAAGCAGCGGTAAGGACATGTTTTAATCCTTTGACAAACAGAACACAAGGTAAATGTGCAACCCAGAATAATTGCTTAAAAGTCAAGGGGGGGGGGGGGGGGGTTACCACGTTTTGCAGCTTGACTTTGTTAAAGACCTTCACCACGAACTAAAGGTAGAACTTTTGATCTTGTGTTCTTTGTCTGAGACTTCCTGTTGACTGAATACCAGTGATATTTGTGTAGTAGTTTTTTGGCTTTAAGTTCCAGTGCATTGAATTAAAGGACACAAAGGCTCTCAGCTTTAAATAAAGTTTATTTACTTACATAACACAAAAATGATTTTAAAAGTGTTTCCCGCTTTGTTAAAAGACCTTGCAGAGTATAAACAGTGTTGTGAAAAAGTATCAGCCCCTTCCCTGATTTCTTATTTTTTGCTTATTTGTCACTCTAAAATGTTTCAAGCCATCAAATAACTTTAAACAAATATAAGATGAATAATAATACAATAATAATACAAAATGCTGTTTCTAAATTATGGTGTTATTCTGAATGGAAAAGCCATCCAAACTTATGGCCCCACGTGAAAAGGTAATTGCCCCCTAAACCTAATAACTGGTTGTGCCATCCCTAGCGGCAACAACTGCAAGCAAGCATTTGCAATAACTGGAAATGAGTCTTTCACATCGCTGTGGAGAAATTTCGGCCCACTTCTATTTGCAGAATTGTTTAAATTCAGCCACTCTGACAGATTTTTTTCCAGCATGAATGACCTGTTTAAGGTCATATTACATCATCTCAAACAGATTTAAGTCCAGACTTTGACTAGGCCACTCCAGAACCTTCATTTTGTTTCTTTTTAAGCCAGTCAGAGGTGAACTTACTGGTGTATGCTGGTCATTGTCCTGCTGTGTAACCCTAGTTTACTTGAGCTTGAGGTTGCAAACTGATGCCTGGACACTCTCTTCCAGGATTTTCTGGTAGAGAGCAGAATTCATGGTTCCATTAATTACAGCAAGTGGTCCATGTCCTTAAGCAGCAAAGCAGCCCCAGACCATCACACCACCCCTTTTTACTAAATGCTTTGTTAGTTTTACACCAGATATAACAGGATGCACACCATCCAAAAGTTCAACTTTAGTCTCGTCAGTCAACAGAATATTCCCTCAAAAGTCTTGGGGGCTCATCAAAATGTTTTAGTCAAACGTGAGATGAGCCTTTGTGCTCTTTTTTGTCAGCAGTGGTTTTTGCCTTGTAACTCTCTTTTTTTCTTATTTTTGAATCATGAACAACACACAATAGGTCACACAGATGATGTTCTGGGTTCTTTTGTGACCTCCTGGATGAGTCATCATTGCGTTCTTGGAGTAGTTTTGGTAGGCTGGCCACTCTCCATTTGTGGATAATGGCTCTTACTGTGGTTTGATGGAGTCTCAAAGCCTTGGAAATGGCTTTGTAACTCTTTCTAGACTGATCGATGTCTGGTACTTTGTTTCTCATCTGGCCGTGAATTACTTTAGATCCCATTATGATGTGTTGCTTTTTGAGATCTTTAAGCCAGGCAGGTTCTATTTAAGTAAATTCTGATTCAACAGGTCTTGCAGTTATCAGGCCCAGGTATGGCTAGTGAAATTTAACTCAGCGATCTGAAAAAAAAAAAAAAAAAAAAAAAAAACATAGTTAAGCAAAGTTAATTCATGATTGAACAAAGGGGGCAATTATGTTTTTTTACATAGGGCCTGGTAGATTTGGATGTCTATTTCCCTGAATAAATGAATTCATTTTTTAAAAACTGCATTTTGTATTTACTTGGGTTATCTTTGTCTAATATCAAAATTTGTTTGATTATCTAAAAAATGTAAGTGCCAAAAATGACCATGATAAGAAAAGAGGGTAGTCCTGGTTGACTGTTTTCCTTGTAGTGACATGCCATAAAAATAAACTGTTTACAAGTATCTTTTATTCTAAAATGCAACAAAACTTAAAAATATGTATATTATTCTGAATTATAAGCGACTAAAAAGTAAAATCAAAAAAAGCTCTGATGTATCCATCCATTGGAGTCTCCCCAGCTGGCCATAAAAAAGAATGCTGATTTTAAGCTTACATTAAAACTAACTGTTTCCTGCAGAACTCAAAAGTTTATACTCTTTTGGTCCCAAACAAATGGCCCTAAAATTAGCTAGGCTCTTTGGATTTTTTTTACTATAAACAGGCAAGGAACCATATATGGTCACTTCACTGACCTTGATTTTCACCATATGAATATATATATATATATATATATATATATATATATATATAAAAGTGACAAATGATTTTAAAAAGTGCAGGGATGTCTACCAATTATATTCTAGGGCTTAAATTTTGAACATCCAAGTATTTCAATGAATGTCCTACAAAGGGTTAAAAAGCATCCTACCCACAAAGGAGATGAGGTCACTACAAGTTCAAAACAAAGCCATTAATGGAAGATACTCTAAACACTCAGACATAAAAATGTGAGAAGTAATGCATAAAATATTTTGTTTTGAGATGAAACTGAAGAGATCACTTAATTCTCGGGGACTATGCTGAAGCTGTTTAAGTGAGTTTGTCTAAAATGTTACCATGGAGCACAGAGCAAAATGTTCAGCTCACTGCAGTTATTTGAGTTCATACAAATACTTTCATAATGACACTTACTAACAGCGTCTTGCACTGTGTCACCCATTCATTGCATAACCAAGGCAACACGCAAAGAAATCTTTTACATCCATACAAAGTTCATGCAGGCACTTTCACATCTGGGATCAGTCATCATTTTTTCTGACATGGCCTTTTTTTGGTTGTCTTTTCAAACATTTTCAAGAGTTCAAAGACTTGGACTTCCCTTCTGGCATGCAGCTGTGCGGAGTATCTAAAGTGTTTGCAGATTATGCTCTAAAACTGCTTTCATCAAATCAAGGGACAGATCACACAAACATCCTGCCAACAATTTTGTACTTGCAGAGATTTCTATCTTTCGCTGTATTTGACTGTTTCTTGGTCTTTCTGTCAGTCTCCACAGGAGGGTGCCGTCAGCTCGATTTACTGCGCCGTGGCGGAGGAAACAGATGGGATTACTGGGAAGTATTTTGACTGTGACTGCTCCATGGTGCTCCCCGCCCCTTTAGCGCGAGATACTGCTCTGGCGGTCAAGGACTTTGAGATATGTGAGAGAGTAACATCAAAGCTCTGAAAAGGCTATCGGCCCAGTCGGGGCAGCATTACGAAGAAAAAGGGGTCAAATTCCGACGTCTTACTGCACTTGTTGAGAGAATAACTGTGACATAATTTAGCCCTTAAAGTGGTGAGGGATGGTTCATTAAAATGTCTTATGGGAAATTGTAAGGGCATTTGAAGTCGTGTGTATTTGTATTTTGACAATTGTTCTTTTCTACTTTGGTCTGAATTACAGGCTGTATATGGTGTATCACCTTATATAAGAGTATTTTTATGGCAGCAGTAATCATAGGAAGTAATGTCACTTTTGAGCCTGTTTTATAAGACAATTCTGACTGCTGCTTAAATGGTGGGTTTTCTGAGAGCAATGCTGACACCGTGTGGCCAGCTGGAGCTGGCATTCCTCTTCAGAGACAAACAAAGAAGCTCCATTAAGTTTAACAATAACCTTTCTTTATTACATGATTCAGTAAAACCAACACAATAAAACATTTAAGTATTCAGTGCTTTTTGAAGAATTTGTACAGCATTCGTCCTCTCCTGTCTGTGGCTTGCTATTTAGCTGCAGAGAAAGAGATAATGAGAGAACAGAATGTTTACGAACAAGGCTTTAATCAAAGCACTATCACTTATCTCAATGTGCTTGGTCATCATCTTTGGATAATAAAAGCTGATATGATGTCATCATGCTAGTGTGAAGCTTTTTTGAACCAGTGTGTGTCACCACATCCTCCACCAATCACACACTCGTACCTCTCTGATGTTCCTCTCCTATTTCATCCATGATCTCTTCCAGCATAGGAGCCACTTGATTGGGTGGAATATGGACAGAAATATCCACACCTTTATCCTAGATGCACAAAATCAATAGAAATGAATCATAGTAAGATTTAAAATCATTCGGTGAAGACAGCATGGGTGTGTGGATGGATGTGTGCTCACAGTATTCCCTACATGTTCTACTTGAGAAGGCAGCTGGACTGTAACCACTTCAAAATGACCATCCTCTGATCGAGGCTCCATGTCTTTTCTGCCCTCACGCTCCTGCAATACAGGCATAAAAATACAAATTTAAAGATATCCAGATATCCTGCACTGCTTACAAGCTGCACCTGTTCTTTCATTACACACAAGCATAAACAAGCCAAACATTCGCACATTATGAATAAATATTCTTTTTCCTGATGAGGCTGTTTATCACCTGGCTGTACTGTTCTGTCCTCCCTGTGCTAAATAGAAGTACAATTATTTTAGTTAAAATTAACTTAAGTAAAAATAAAAGCGCTGGTCTATAAATCTACTCAAGTAAAATTTTTAAAAAGAATTTAATTACTACCAAGTGGCTACTGGCTACTGAATGAATATGATCCTTCCTTATCGGCAAGAACAACAAGAGAATAGATCTTCAACTAGGTAGGTCAGGCAAAGTCACATTTCTATAATAAAAAATACACAGCAAAACTGACAGTATTATTTCAATTCATATTTAAATTTTAAACTGAAAGTCACATGCGGGAACTTCATCCATGTTGCAAATGTGTCTTAAAACAAAACAATCCACCAGAAACATGAGCAAAAGAACCCCAGCAGGAATCACAGTACAATAAACAACATCCAAACACAACTAACCATGTATAAAACACATCTAATCACTACCCAAGGGCATGATGGGCAACTCTGCCCATACACCCCCAGATTTGAGATTGCAGGGACCGGTGCTTGGATCAGTTGACTCTACAGAGTTGAACACTGGTGGATCAACACCGTCAAATAACTCCAACACTAGAGACCATTCCACTCAGAATGGAGTTAAAATTACACTCTGGGAGATAAAGACCTCAAAATGTTTAACCCTGAGATACCAACACTCCTTTTTCTCTGTGTACAACAGCCATTTATGGATGTGATGTGGAATCATCCTCTCTGAATGAGCTACTGTGTTGTCAAGAGAGGTGGAAAAGGCACAAGAGCTGTACTGAAGTAAAAGAATAGTTACCCTGGTTAAAATGTACTCAAGTAAAAGTAAAAGTACTGATTTCAAAATGAACTCAAAAAATGCACAAAAACATACCATTATCTTAATATAGCTTTAACAGTTCTTTGAAATTGTATGTTTCTCAGCTTTCTTCCTGACTATTTAGCAGTGAATACAGTTTGCTCTACTTTTTGGATCCTTATTTATGTTAAAATACCTCCAAACTGCAGACAATTTGCCTGTCTACTTAAATAATGAGGCTAACACCATAATGATAAATGGCATTGAGTACAGTGTCTGCAACAATTTATGAGTACGATTACTTAGGCTTGGCCTAAAATTTAAACAGATATTCCAAATTGCAAACCCGTAACAATCATGATCCAGATTTTCTGATTCTATTTATTTCTTATTCCATTAAATGGGCAAAATACAACATTTTAATCTCCTGACACCCGAGCTTTTGTTTAAAATGCATTTTTTGTTTCACCCACTTACTTGGGATAAGTGGGACCTGATAAGTATAACACAAAACAAAAATATTATTTCTTTGCTTGGAAGTCATTCTCACAAAGAATAGGTTTTAAAATTACAAGAGATTTCTAAAACATAAAAATGCCCCAAATTTCCCCCCAATCCCAAAGACATTGCCAAGAACCCTGTGAAAATTCTTAAACATTTTTTAAAAGTCCACAAATAAAAAAATATCCTACAATATTTCCTAAATTTCCTCCCAGAAAAACAGAAAAATTGAAATGCAAATTTCACCAGAAAAGTCCACCAAATTTCCCCAAAATTTCAAAGCACATTCAATGCAAAATTTCCATATAATTTGCCAAGAATTTATGAATAGATTCCCAGAAAATTCCATTAAAATTTAGAAATGTCAAAAGATATTCCCTCCCCCAAAAATTCTAATCAACCCTAATTATCTACAAATAAATCGCTGAATTTCCCATGAAAATACCTTAAACCTCAAAAGCAAACTCCTCCAGTACCTGT
Organism: Cheilinus undulatus; assembly: GCF_018320785.1. Lineage (NCBI taxonomy): Eukaryota > Metazoa > Chordata > Actinopteri > Labriformes > Labridae > Cheilinus > Cheilinus undulatus. The sequence goes on along the minus strand of NC_054867.1, from coordinate 20,907,348 downwards.
TATAAAATACTGCAAAATACACAAACATATCTCCAACAGTTTTTATGAGAATTTCTGTAATTATTAAAGCAATATCCCCCTCCAAAATTCCAAGCAAATCATTCAAACTGCAATGAAAACTCTGGACAATTATCTAAAAAAATCTAATAGCAGAATTAATTTCTTTGCTGTAAGAAAGCAAAAATGTAATGTCCTCGTGTGTGCATGCAGGGTCCCAAGAGGTTAAAGTATCAGTGAGGAGTTTTTATTTAATTGTGAAACAGATTGAAGTTAGTGCTAATGACTCTTCATGACCAAGAAAAGCAAACCAACCCATCACCAACCAGTTTTATGTTGTTATTATTTATGGATGTAACCACAGTTTCTAGTCAAGAATGACATGGATAGATACAAAACAGCCTTTGGCTCAGTCCCATTTCCACCTTTAACCCCTAGCCCTCTTTTTGAGAGCCCCTATGCCCCTCAAAACAAAGTTACAAGGTGTAGTGGGGAAATCTCCCCATACAAAACAGAACAACCCTTAAAGCTCCTGCTACATCAGTAGTCATCAACAGCATTACATAACCGGACAAGATGACAATATGGAACATTTATTCTACAAGCATTTTTTTTCTTAATGCTTGTTAACTATGAAAGAAAATGTCATGCACTGAAACAACATCAAATTATGACATAAGATTGCTGATATCATTTTTAAATCTTGCTGATGATTTGCAAGGCATTCTGGGAGTTTCCCCACATCACATGGTTTGGAGTGTGCCTCCAGAAAATCTTTGTTTCAAGTGCCAGGTACTCCTTACATTTCCCCCTATTCCAACAAGACTTGGGACCTCCTACTCCTAGACATGAACATGCAAATCTTGGGGGCTGGGGTGTACTGAGACTGAGCCTTAGTTTGCATTTTCAGCAGCAAAGATTCAGAGTGGGTGATATGTTTGACAGCTCAAAGACAACAGGAGATTTTTTGTCAGACGTCACTACTGAGACAGGATTAACAACGAGATTCAAGGTTCTACTTTGTTTACAGGAGGCGCCAAAATTGATGCATGTTCCTCTCAGGAAGAGCTTTATTGAGGAGCTGTATTGATATGTTTCCTTATTTGCACTAAAATCTAAATTCTAGGGCTTTTAAATGATTCAAAATTTTGATTCCAATTAATCTCAGATTATTTGGTTGTTTGTCTCTTTGTGTCAGTCCTGTGACTGACTGGTGACCATTCCAAGATGAACCCCTCTTCTCCGATGTGTTCGTTTTTAAAGATGATTTTTGGTGCTTATATTTTTAAACAAAATAAGAAACTTCAGGTGATGGAAGATTATGACATTTACCACGCAAAAAGTGACTTTTTATAAACTGAAAGGAAAAAAAGGGAACAGTGACAAGGTAAATGTTTGATAACACAAAATGCAGATGACTTTTGACTTGTCCACTAAGCTATCAGTGAGTTTTTTCAAATTACATAAATGAGGCATTATGGAGCAATGGTGTCCCTATCTGACATCCCTGTGGCTGCAGTGTGCTAACAGGCACAATAAAGCATGCAATTAATGCCATTTAAAAAAAAAAATAATGCTCAAGCTATGGACTTCTTATTATAATTTATCTCAACATTTTTGGTGCATTAATGCCAACAGCTCTTATTTTTTTATTTCTTAATTATCTGATTGTTTATCCTATTCTATAGTTTATTTTTCTCCTAGGCAACAAAAAATTTAAGGGCTGGAAGATTTTCATTTGATTTAACAAAGTGCAAAAACAGAACAGAAAATAAAGACTTTTTAAAATTAAATAATTATCCAAATAATTCAGGATTTGGTTGGTTAATGTCATTTCAAAACAATTTAAATCAAATTGATGTGGGCACAAAAAAGCTGTATCTGTCATTTAAGACAAAATAATGAAAGTTTTAGGGATGACCTCAGCTTTTAACTTCAAATCTTCCACTCTGCCTCATTTTTTTATTCAAAGATAAGCTTGTTACCTTCATCAGCATCATCTCCTTTGGGCTGAAAAAGGTTATGTGTCCCTCTGTCCTCTCTGCCAGCAGCGCCACCAGGCACGCCAGCACCACGCAACCAGCCACTGCTCGGCGCATGCTCATCCTGCTCTGTCCTGGAAACATATACAGACACACATAACATACTGTACATGAGAATAGCAATTGATCGGTACAGGTTCATACAAACTTACAGAAGAGTTGGTATTTCCACATGAACAGGGGTGAGTGGCACTGCGGCCAGAACGCTTACAGAAAACTTTCAGCAGTGGGAAAGAGAGGCAACAGTTAAAATAGGTCAACATACAGTATTTGACATGAGGTGCAGTGTCTGTATGTCCTAGAAATAATAACTAAGGAAGAAGGACAAAGGGGATTCTGTGTTATTATGCAAGGGAGACGTTGACAAACAGATAGCAGATAGGGGAAGAGAGAGGGGGGGCATGGAAGTAACAGACTACTCCGCTGAGAGGCGAGATAAGAGGCTGAAGTGGACCAGCCATACTTAAAACAGCAAGGCAGAGCTGTACACAAATGTAAGAGAAGGAAATGTCAAGTTAAAGAGAGCAAGGGAGAGGAGACACCAAGAAGACATCTGTTACTCACGTGTTGTGTCAGCTCTGGTCAGTTCAGTTGAAGGAAGTGAGCTTTAAGATGAGCACAGCTTCACCGGTCTGACCGCTGCCTGTCCCAGTCCAGCCTTTATATCGAGCTCTCTCCAGGTCCCTGAGCTTTTTACTGTCCTCCCTCACATCCGCTCCTCCACAGGCGCTCTCTTCCGTGGCCCTGGAAACACATATTTCTCAGGAATCTGGCTTTTATTGAGACAGGAAGAACGCAGCGCTGTGCGTCCAGTGCAGGCCTTTGACAGGAATGACAAAATTACACAGTGATGAGAAACGTGTAGGTGTCTCATATGATTGGAAAGTTGCTTGTACATTCTGGATTAAGATTGTTTAAGTCTCTTTTGTTTGTAGTCATGACATTTGCTCAGGAGAAACAACTGATATGTTCACTTATCTTAAAAAAGACTAACGTTGACTGAGAAAAAAAGTTCAACCTTTTGACTGGGATCTCAAAGTTTTACAAAGAATTTTTTCTCTGATTATCCAAAGGTTGTGTCTGCATAAGTGTGTGAGAGAGAGAGAGAGAAGGGGGCAGGCAAAAGACAATCCGTCCAAAGAGGTCAGTCATAAATTCCCTGCTCTCAACTAAAATCCAACAAAATGGGACATTTATGGCCTGCAGGTTATTTATACTTGTGTACAAACCAAGCCACATGCATTCGTTCCTTGGAAACCTCATGCCTCTGAAAAACTTTGATGATACTTTTTCCAAAGACAGATGACTGTTTTCCTGCATGACAGTGAAATGTTTTTTCACAAGCAGGGTTTATATGGCGGCTATTAAACTCAACACAAGTGTTCCATTAGAAACGTTGCTGCTAATGTATCGGTTGTAATGAGGTTTCAGTATTTCTCCTGAAACTCTTTGTGTGACCTGTCAATGATGTCGCACAAGCTCTTGTTAGATTTTTTCATCACTGGATTTTAAGATAATATTTGTTTTTCCAACAGATAGTTTAGTCTGTGGGTCTGAGGGCCTGTTATACAGTAAAATTGGAGCTGATAGTCAATTTTCAGTTGATTCCTACTCTTGAAGAATGTGTACTGCTTTTCTTTCTCTTGTGACAATTGGAAATCTCCAAAAATGGCATTTTGCTTGGACCTTAAAGTGAGACATTTTTATGGTATAATCCTGCATTTTTCTGTCATTTTATGTGATAGATAAAGAGTCTCTATTGTTTAAAAAAGTAATAGTAACAACCCCATAAAAACCCATCCGTCCTAAAATTGTGCATGTATCTATTAAAACCACGCTTTTTCTCATTGAGAATAATTAGAGACCATATAAAGAAAAAACAGGCCCAACTATGGATCCCTGAGGGACTCCACAAGGGAGAGGTGCTGTCTGGGATACAGAATCGTCAATCATCAATAAAAGGTTTATGTTTGATGGTAAAGGCCCCAGAAATCTCTGCACAACAGTGAAAAGTGCAGAAACTGTCTGATGGTTTTATTGGATTTTAAATTTTCTTTAGAAGGAAAGAGAGTTACATGGCTGGATTTTGAGAGGGGGTTGAGATGTGTCAAACAACTTTTGAAAAAACTACTGAAGCACAAATTATGTGGACTGTGTTAATTTTTTCCCTTTTTTTTGCTGAAAAGGACGAGAGTTTTCTGTCTCTCAAGAAACATCAACTCAGATTGGAGTATTTAGAGCTGGACAACCCATCAGCTATCATCTGACGATGATGATATAACATCTGTGACTGAGGGCCAGTTTTTCTGGGCTTCCAGTTTAGCCAACAGCAGCAATAAAAGATGTCCAGCCAAGCCTTCTGTTTTTGTGTATTGTTTACAGTCTGACTACCAGCTTGAGAAGTGAAACTGGAGTTGGTGTTGTAAACACATCTAGAAGAGTGTTATATGCTGCACTTTTATGTTTTATGAGTGTAGACGTAAGATAAACTGCGGTAAAATGACAGGGGGGTTGTTCTTTAAGTAAGTTTTAGCCAGAGTAACTGTACTGTTACTTGAATACAATAAACATAAACTGTTCCTTCCTGTAGGCCAGGCCTACATGTTAGGATGAAATTAGACGAGGAATGAATTTTATTGGCATACTTTTATTTGTCTACTTCAGTCACAGTGGCGAATTGACTCAGTTGTTAACTCAAAATCTTGTGATCAGCCATCATGACAACATAACAAAACTCCGGCAAAACAAGTGTGGCGTAAACATCAGTATGAAAGTCAGTAACAGGTATGGCTGACCAGTTTTTTAAAAGTATTAAGTATAACTACTTATTTTGACTCAAATCACAAATTCAGTATGAACTGTTGTATTGTAGGGTTTGACCATTTTTATGTCTTTTTTTGAATAAGAAAAAGGTATGCAAAATGAAGGAAAGTTTCATTTTTTGTGAACTATTCTAAAAAATTGACACTTGCATAATGTGTAGAGCAGGGTCATCAACTACATTTGTAAAAGGGCCAGATTTTGCCTTGACAGACACTTTGGGGGTCAGACTTTCAAATAAAGTAAAATTGAATAAATGTTTTGGTCTAATTAACAGGTTATTGTTTCAAACTGTAAGTAATTTTTATGTATGAACTGTATGATCAGTCCTTATCACTTTACTGCAGTCAGCCACAAGGGGGTGATTAACTACAATGTTCAAGCTACATATTTCTAGGGCTGTCATGTCCATCATTGGGTTTAATGTTAATATACAGGAAACAGGCCTTTTGTTTTGATTCTCGGGCAGGAAATTGACTAAAACCATGATAAAGCAGTTATACAGTAGTTCATACAAAGTTCTTTTGTTAAGAAAAGTATGCATGGACCTTTTTTAGGATTGTATCAGTGAAACAGTTAAAATCTATGTTGATTTTTGGCCGCGATATGTCACTTTTTCTTCTCTCTTGGGTCCTAGGGGGGCTCTGCTTTTTTGAGGAGCGTGTAGGGGGGGCTCCAAAGAAAAATAGTTGGGAAACACTGGTGTAGAGGATAACATCTCTGCTGAAAAAAAAGGCAAAAAAGGCACTGGTGTTTTGATCCTCATTTCATGTTAAAGAAAAATTGCACCTTCTAGAATTTGAAATTTGCAGTAGGCCATATTGTGATTTAATCTATTTTTCTTTTAATGGCTAAACCCTAGTATCTACTCAGTACTTTAAGTAAACTTCAAACTAAATACTTTTCCCTTTTACTTGAGTAGATTTATAGGCCAGTACTTTAAAATTTACCTACGTACATTTTAGCCAGAGTACCTGTACTTTTACTTGATCGTTATAGTCCTATACTCTCTCTACCTCTGGTTTTATCTATCATCTATATCTATTTATCATTTTCCTCAGATGTGTATTTTAATTCTTGTGTGTGCCATTAATTAAGGATGGGGGAGGGGTCAGCATGCCAGTGAGCATCTAGCCTATATCAGTGTACTAACTTATTTCTTATAGTCTCTAGCATCCTGCTGTCTGTATGAAAAAGTATTTATGTATTGTCTTGGTAGACTGCAAAAACTAAGTTGCCCTCTAAGTCAAGTCCACATCTGAAGCTGAATCTCAATAGTACAAAGAAAAATTGTGTCTTTAGGGGGTTTGACAAAAATGACCATTAGTCCTTTAAAATGTCCCATGAGATCAGGTTTTTACCCTAATGACTTTAAAGTTTAGATCATGGCCACATCCGTTCAAATGAAACAACTGAATCTACAGTTTTTGAAATGTGGAGTAAAAGGTGATGGGGTGTGTAATAAAGCCTTTTTCAAGCAGCACAGAGCTGTAATGGAAGGGTTATGGTACCATTTAGCTATTTAATAAAATGCTGCCCCCCTTAAAAGACTTGTGTTTGTGACATGGGGGGATAGCTTTAAAAGAGGCTCTTTTACTAAAGATTGGCGTCCTGTTAAACTTTACTGAGGCTTTAATCAGCCACAGAAAGCTGAAACATGTAGTACTTCTGGTACGCTGCCCAAAGATTTCTATTGAACTTAGGTAGGTATTTTTGTGAGGCCCGGTGTGAATTGCTATGGAGAGAGCAGAGACGAAGAAAAATATTCACAGAAGTAGTGATAGTTAAATTATAATCCTTAAATATTGTATTTACCTACACATTTTCCTGCAGTGCTGCATGAATAACCAGAAGGTGGAGGGCTTTCTTTCATGGCGGTCTGGTCTCGCGATGATTAGCTAGTATCGCGTTATTTGGTTCATGTGGAAGATCGCTGAAACGAGTGACGCCGTCTATTTCTCGAGGTGAAGAAGAAGGGGCAGACACGCGTTGCGTGCTGCTGAGAAGATTTACTAATCATGGTAAGAGAAATGTAGCTCGTTGTTTAGAGTGTTTGCAGAATCTGTTGCATTGTATCCTTGATATAAGTTTTAGATATCAGTTGCGATATAAGCAGAGCTATGTAGTACTTTTGGCGTGTCTGGGTTAAGGCCCTCACGACATCAGTGTAGCCACCCATGGCTAAGATTAAGTTAGAAGACACTAATGTTAAGTTCTTTTACAGTGATTACTGGCTGTAGACATGCATTCAGTTGACAGTCGTAGGAATCACATCGCATTCTGCGGCCCTTATTTGAACTCATACTGTATCCTATAATAATGAAAAAGCTTTGGGATGCTGGGTTGCAGTTAGCTCGTCTGCTAGCATTTTTTTAGCTTCATGGTAGCCGTCTTGAAGCTAGGGCCCGTTTAACACGTGGGGTTATCGTAGGGACAACGTGGTTGCGCGGAAAGGTAGTAGCAGTGGTACAAGTTACTAAGTGTAAAGAAGTATAACCGTCTTTTAACAAATCAAAAGTTTAATTTGCCTGACTCTAGAAGTGCTATAGACAATGTGTGAGAAAATGTTGGGCTTTACTGTTAACACGTGTAGACTGGTAAACACCACTGTAAACAAATTGATGAAAAATTTACTACAAGTTTTTTTTACAGTATTGTTATACTTATTCTGTATGCCTTATGTGGCTAAGTTTCCAATAAATACTTACCCTCCCAGGTGCTGCTGCACGTGTTATTCGAGCATGCGGCGGGCTACGCGCTGTTCGCCGTCAAAGAAGTGGAGGAGATCGGCATGTTGCTTCCGCAGGTGGGTCCTCATACTCGGCCTTTTATGTCGTTTTAATCAATTTCCCGGATTATGTAGTCGTTGATTGACGCCTTTTTGTGCATTTCAGGTTGAGGAGAGTGTGCTGAGCATTGGAAAGTTTAACAGCATGGTGAGCCTGGCAGCCTTTTTTCCCTTCAAGTCAGCCCAGGCTGCTCTGGAGAACATGAATGCCATCTCTGAAGGCAAGCTTACATCTTGATATTTTTTTATTTTGGTTATTCCTCAGTTGTAATGATGTTTCAACAATCTGTCAATCCACTGAATTACTGTGATGACAGCTAATATTAACCCTGAACATCTGAGGAAAGCCTTTTAAAATATCCTGACATTACTGAAGTTTTTTGTTCAAGCAGTCTGTAAGCAATTGCAAATCTTTGGTTTACTTGATTAGTAGGTGAAGATAACTTTGAGTTTACAGACCAGCCAAACATAATCCAGGATGCCTGAGCAAATTGTTGCGCACAATTTTATATACTAAAGTTGCCCAAGTATTCAGAATGTAGGTAAAATTGAGGGAGCCCAACTGGTTTTGGTCATTAAGGGTGTATTCACACCTGGCTCGTTGGGGCAGTTGTTCCGAAACAGTGAGCCCCCCCCCCCCCCCAGTCCGGTTCGTTTGGAGATGTGTAAACACAGCAATCGCACTCGGATGCGGGACAAAACAAACGGGTCGAGATCCCAGTTTTTCCAGATGCAGTCTTGACTGTCGAAAAAAATGCATGTTTTGTTGATGTAGCGAACATTGGTACATTATCCAGATGAATTCTATTGAAAAAAAAAAAACTAGCCACACACGCTGATGCTCCATGGCTGTTGTTTTCCCCTTGGAAAGCGGTTTAAGAACCTGAATGAATGTAGATAAGGAAACTCCCCCGCCTTCCGGGTAAGATTGCTGACCAGTGAGGGACAAATTGAATCGCACATGGCAATTGTTTAAGAGACTTTTGTCCTGTGAACTCAAACGAACCGAGTGACAGCTGAAACAAATGTATCATTTTTGCCCCTAAATTGGAACAAACCAAACGAGCCACAGGTGTGAATACACCCTAAGGGTGTACTGACACTAGGCCATCTGTACCGTGTCGTATTCTAACCATGCTGAAGCCCATTTGACCCCTTCCCCTGTCCCCCCTTTCTCCCGCACTCTCACTGCTCAACGCATCCAGGCCTGGGCACAGATACGTCACACGCCAGCTTTATTACACGAAGCATCCACCGTTGATGACTCAGTATGCTTAAGTGTTGTTTTTTTAGGCTGTAAAAAAGTTACGGATTTATACGATATCTGATCTGACACCAGAATTATTTTCCCTGACCTGGAATCAGCTACATTAACTATACAGAACCCAGTGAGGAGAGAGAGAGAAAGCGGTTCATAGCAGAGAGTTATTGGTCACAGCACATAATCTGGAGCCTGCTCAGAGTTCCAAGCAATTCTGCTGAATGAAACCTGGACTTTTTAACTCGTATGAGCCCCAACAGTCGTCCCTTTGCGTGTCCTTATACAATCTTGGATCCCCTTGGCATTCCTTAATGCGCCACTAACTGTGCCTTTTCTCAGCGTAATCCTGGATGCCTGATGCACCAAACAAGCTCTCGTGTCCAGAGCAGGATTAAATGTTTAGTTAAAGGTTTTTTTACTGTGGCGAGAGCGATTTTAACCATCTGATGAGAGCTGGAGGTGAAAATGCCTCAGGATTAATAAACAATGCTCCGTTCAAACATCAGTGATCAAGATCCCACTCTCACTTCTTGGTGACATGAAATAGAATTAGAGGTAAGTTATTTCAGTGGATGATAGTTTGGCCGTATAATTTTTTAATAAGAGGTTAAATCAGCCACGTGATTAACCCCGGCACACACTTGTCCGCGTATCTGGCACTGTCCTTTACGCACGGAGGATGAAAGGTGTTTGTTATCCTGTGAGCTGCTGTTTGTGACTAAAACAAGGGAAGAAGCTTTATTTTAAAAACCAAAAATCCTCTTACAGTCATTAAAGCCTGACTTTGCCAGAAACTGGTCAGAAATGTGGACTGGGCTGGGATCCTGCTGTCTCCGGCATGCAGCTGCTCCCTTGTGGGCTCTCTGAGGCGGGTCCTCTTGTTGTTACTTCACGCTACATCACATTCCCACGCTTGTGCTCCTTCATTTGCATCCATGCCGTGCCTAGGCCCACCTTGTCCATCCGTGCTGGGCCTGCGAAGTGTGCCGCACCGAAGCACAGAAGAAATTGCACTCACACTAGCCAAACGTACCAGACTTTAGGCTGAAACGGGCCCAGGCACGGTACAGATGGCCTAGTGTGAGTACACCCTAATACTGCTCTCACGCTGCAAGCCAAATTAACCTTAATCAGAATGTCCATTGAAGTTAACAAAGGAGCCAGATCCATGCCACATTATACAGTAATGTGAGTAGACAAAGTAATTAAGTAGTGGTGGGCAAGTGGCGCCAGAGCTCGTGTCAGTCTAACAGCAGTTTTTGGCCACAGTGGAAATGTCTACTTGGACTATGAAGACTTTTATGACTAGCATTATCAAATCCAGCTGTAAAGATTTTTCTTAATGAGCACTTTGTTTTATCACAGTGAAAGAGGCTATGTAAAATGGCTGCACATTTCTAGAACTCAAAGAAGGAACATGCAACTTTATGACTTACTGCAGAAATTTGAGATTGAAATGGTGAGATGTGACTATTCTCCCCTCTAATTAAGGGCTGTGATTATTTTAGCAAGCCACCAGATTTCACTGTTTCTCCTCAGAATAAAACCCCAAAGTCTCAAGTCTTTTCGGCATGGTTGAAAAGAGTGACCAATTGCTTCATGAGGCTTGCAGTGTGAATGCAATTCAAGTTGGTGCTTATTTGAAATTGCTTTGCTGTACAGTGATCTAAACAGTTGCTTTATTTTCTGTCCCTCACTTCCAGGTGTGGTTCATGCTGACTTGAAGTTGTTCCTGGAGACAAACTTGCCTCTCTCAGGAAAGAAGAAAGCTGTGCTGGGAGTTTCAGATGCTAAAATTGGAGCAGCTTTACAAGAAGAATTTAGCGTTTCCATCCAGACTGGTGGTGTGGTGGCGGAAATCACCAGAGGTAAAGAGAATGATTATCTGTGAGGGCCCACTGTTTCTGGGCTTATTGTTAAAATTGCAGTTGAAAACTACTGAATTTGAGATGTGGTGTGGCCTGTTTTGATGTGACAATGTGATCCTGAAACTCATGAGGGTTCATACTGAAAATCTGAACAGCCATGAACAGACTTTTAATTTTTCTATTGCTGCCAGATTTCAGTCAAACACACCCTTTCTTTTTGTTTTCCATCAGGGGTGCGTCTGCACTTTCACTCATTGGTGAAGGGTCTGACTGCTCAGGCCGCCTCCAAAGCTCAGCTTGGTCTGGGTCACAGCTACTCCAGAGCTAAAGTCAAGTTCAATGTGAATCGGGTTGACAACATGATCATCCAGTCGATTGCTCTGCTGGATCAGCTCGACAAAGACATCAACACGTTCTCAATGCGTGTTCGGTAAAGTTCCCTCCTCCCCATGCCTTTTTTTTTTTTTTTTTTTTTTTTTTTTTTAAAGGCAGTTTGCTAGAGGAAATGTTTTTTTGTAGTTGGTGTGCTGTGTTGCATGGTGGTGTTGCAGGCCTCATTCACTGTGGGTGCTTAACAAACTTAGAAGGTGGATTTTCAGCATTTTACATGTTTGAACATTTTTGGAGTGGTGACTTTTGGCATGTGAATTTGTGTGGTGTGTCTTAAACTCTGGAGCTTTTGTTTCTGGGCTTTGGTATTTCTAACAAATTAAAAAAGCATCCCTGAAATTGGATGGATTGTTTTTTTAAATTTTATCGAGGAATTTTTGTCCTCCTAATGCTTACCGCAGACAGTACACCCAGAGTGCTGGCTGTATAGAAACAGGAGGAACATGAAGCTCTCCTAGCACATCTGCTCTCCCAGCTGTTGTCTGGTGGAGCAAAATTGTTGGGTGAGACATACTTGCCTTTAATTCACATGCACAGTCAACCCCTAAGGATGTCATTGGATATACAGTGTGATGAGATGGTTGTAGATCATGTTTTACTTACTCTGGCTTGTATCTGCAGAGAATGGTACGGCTATCACTTCCCAGAGCTGATAAAGATCGTGCCAGACAACTCAATGTACTGCAAACTGGCTCAGCTCATTGGAAACAGAAAAGAGTTGTCTGAGGAGAACCTGGAGAGCTTAGAGGAAGTGGTAATGGACAGCGCAAAGGCTCAGGCCATCTTGGATGCATCCCGCTCTTCAATGGGTCAGCAGTCTTATTTTGCTTTAGATACCAGTGTGCTAATGTAAAATGTGCTAGTTTTATCTTAGGACAATTCCTATCTCTGACATTTAGAGCACATTGTGCCCCTTTTTTGCCCACCCTGGACCAATAATTGTCCTTGGTGCCTAACACAGGGGGGCAGAGAAGCTCTCTCATAAACCTGTAGTGAAGGCACAAATCCTTGCTGCGGATCCTGTCGGGAGAAACAAATGCACCTTGCTCTAAAGCTTATAATATTTGATGTACTAAAATTACTAGCTTAAAACATCCTTTTAATTTTCTCCCTCAGGTATGGACATCTCTCCCATCGACCTGATCAACATTGAGAGGTTCTCTGACCGCGTTGTGTCTCTAGCTGCTTACCGGCTTGAGCTGCAGGAGTACCTGAGATCTAAGATGAGCCAGGTGGCGCCAAATCTCGCCGCCCTAATTGGAGAAGTGGTAAGCAGAGGAGTGTTATTTTCTGTGTATAAATTGAACTGACCAGTGATGTTATACCAAAATCTGTCAATCCACTGAATAATGTGATGACAACCACATCCGGTGCTGATGGTCTCTAAACCATTTGGAAACTCATCTCTATCACTCCCTATGTCTATGGCACTGATGATTCTTTGTCTCATTAGGTGGGAGCTCGTCTCATCTCTCATGCCGGCAGTCTAACCAACCTGGCCAAGTACCCGGCCTCCACCGTTCAGATCCTGGGAGCAGAGAAGGCCCTGTTCAGGTACTGGGGCGCCCCCTCCCTGCTGGGGAAAGAAGTGGCTGCAGTGATGGCAGGGCTGGGCTTGAGCAGAGCAGGGTGACTGGAGGAGATGTGACTTTTAATGTCTTCTTTGGAGTGATCCCTCTCGCCCTTATGCACTCCCACAGTCTGAGCAGCCACTCGCTGAGCTGAGGTAGACAAATTGAAAAGCAAGTCTAGGCACTACACATAGATGTCCTTGTGTTATTACTTTGGTTTTTGCCTATTTACAAATTAGAATTAAACGGAAAGACCAGGGTTCACTTTAGTGGCTCTGCCTCTCAAAATCAGCCCAACAAAAAACAAATGGTTAAAAAAAAAAAAAAAAGAATTCTGTGCTTCTCCACAGACTAGTTTCATACTTCCCTAACTACATTTGTGTGCACAAAGCTGAGGGCTCCTGTTGGGCCTGGTAGAAAACATTAAAATGCTTGAAACTATATTGTGAAGTTACTTATTTTCTTACAGAGCCCTGAAGACACGTGGCAACACCCCCAAGTATGGACTCATCTTCCACTCGACTTTTATTGGACGTGCTGCAGCCAAGAACAAAGGTCGCATCTCCAGATATCTGGCCAACAAGTGCACCATAGCATCACGCATTGACTGTTTTTCAGGCAAGTGACATACTTCACAGAAACGACCGTGTTGGTTGGACTCATGTGGCAGTATTGCAATGATGCTCATATTTTTCGTCAACAGTATTTAACCTTCGGGTTGATGTTGATAAACTAATTCCTGAGCACAGCCACACATCTGTTAAAGACTCTAAAGCTGTGTAATCTTCAGCATGGATTTAATTTTTGAAAAATTCCCCACAGAGGTCCCAACAAGTGTCTTTGGTGACAAGCTGCGTGAACAGGTGGAGGAGCGTTTGTCTTTCTATGAGACTGGGGAGGTGCCGCGGAAGAATGTGGATGTCATGAAAGATGCTGTAAAAGAGGTGAGCAAAAACACAAAACAAGCCATCTTTGCTGCTGTGAATGATGAAATAATCTCTCCTGACATCACTGAGGGCAAAAACTGATTTAATGAGCCTGACACAGCAGTATTAACATTTAAAATTGCTCATTTGTTTTCGATCTGATTGTGCTCATTTTGTTGTCCTCTTGTTAAAGGCCACTGATGTTGCAGCTGAGATCAAGCGCAAACTGGAAAAGAAGGAAAAGAAACGTAAGAAGCGTGAAAAGAAGTTGCAAGAGCTTGAAGCCAACGGTGAAACAAACAGTGAAGCTGAGGTGAGTTTGCATTTTTGTGTCTGGTTATGCATGTTTGATTTGCGATTTGACCCACATGTGTGGTCCTATCTCAGTGTACGACATGCTACATCAGCTCGACTCCGAACCATTGGCTGGTCCCAAACAATGGGCTTGATCACTGAAGCGAGTCAGACAACGCAGGCCCTCTAAGGCTACAGAAATGTGTAAATTTTTGGCCTGCTTAGCCTAGAAAATGAGTGCAGCCGTTTTTCCAGACTTATTTTGGCTTTTTATCCTCTCAAAGGTGGAGAATGGAGAGGTAGAAACCCCTGTGGTCAAGAAGAAAAAGAAGAAACGTGCAGCAGAGGAGATGGAGGGCCAAGCAGAGGAAAGCCCCGCTGTAGAGAACGGAACAGTGGAGACCTCGGCTAAGAAGAAAAAGAAACAAAAAGCTGAGGCAGAGCAAGCAGAAGCCGCTGCTGCAGGTGGTGAGGCAGAGGAAACGCCAGCCAAGAAGAAGAAAAAACTAAAGACTGAAACTGTGGAGGCAGAAGAGACTCCAGAGACCCCTTTGACTGAGAAGAAGAAGAAAAAGAAGAAAAAAGAAACTAAAGAGGCTGAGGACTAAACCTTTTTTTGTATAGTTTATTTTTTGTTAATCTGCTTATCTGAAGCTAGGTCACAAACCGCTTTAAGTTGTCCTGTATGTCTATCCAGTTTCATGAAAGCAAGCAAGGCTGCAAATAAATGCTTCTAACTGTGCCTTGTACTCCATGAAATTTACTTGTATTTCTGTAAATATTTTTATCAATTAAATCCTTTGTTAAATATAATCATCTGTTCTCATATTTTCAGATTAAATGTTTGATTGTGAAATTTGGGATTTTTTTTCCTCTGACTGGTTTGGTTAGTCTGTTTAACATCTGGTTCCTCTTGACTGTTTTTGAATTTTAACTTCTTGAAGTTTTCCTACTAAACTCAGATTCTTAACCATGAAAGTTCAATGATATTTGATTAACTTAAGTAACTCTAATATTTATAATTGATTTAAGGCTGATTTAAAGGAGTGTTATCTTTCTGGCAGTTATCTGGTTTAATCACCCTACTCAACATAAACTTACTTGCACGTCAGAAGTACTTTGAGTATGACTCCTAGCATCACCTTACACTATGCTTTTGGATGCTGTAATTATTTTACTTTGTGCATAGAAATGAAATATTCCACAAAAACTACGAGGTTAAATATTAGTAGCCCCCCTTGTGCTAACAGTCAAAAGTCTCCTTTTTGCCTGTGGTCGTTTTTTTTTTGTAGTTTTCAACAAGTCCATGACGCATCTTCTGAGGAGTCCCAGCTCATTCTTCTTGGTAAATCTCTCAAGCTCCTCCAGATCTGATGGCCGCCTGGCATGGACCTTTGTCTTCAGTTCACCCCACAGGTTTTCAATGGGATTTAAGTTGGGGCTTTGTGCGGGCCACTCGATAATGCTCACTTTGGTCTTCTGAAGATAGTTCTTCAAGTTGTTGTGTTGGAAGACAAAGTGATGACCCAGACCCAGTTTTTTGATGACTACTTCAGGTTTTCTTTCAAAATCTTCACATATCCTTTCTTCATTGTTCCTTCCACCTGGACAAGGTTTCCAGTTCCAGATGCACGGAAGTATCCCTACAGCATAATCCTCCCACCACCATGTTTCACCGCAGGGATGTTGTTCTTTGGGTGATACGCCCTCCCTTCTTTCTCCAAACATCACCAACGTCTCTGTGGCCAAAGAGCTCTAGTTTCATCTGACCAAAGGACAGAATTCCAGTATTGATAATCCTTCAGGTTGTCTTAGCATACTTCAGTCTGGCTTAAAGGTGTCTCTTCTGCAAAAGGGGAGTGTTTCTTGGTCTGCAACCTCTATGTCCATGTAGTGATGGTCTTTGAGACCACAATTCCTGACTTGGCAAAGTCTTTCTCGAGTGTCTTGGCAGTGTTTCTGGGGTCTTTAGACACATCTCTCACTAGTATTCTTTCCAGTCTTTGAAATCGTTCTCTTCCTACCTCTGCCAGGCTTGTTCTGGACTGTCTGGCTCTCACTGAATTTCCTGATAATTCTCACTCTTGACAGTTGGGAACGCTGTGATAACTTTGTAGATCATTCTCCTGCTTTGTGAGCATCAACAATTCTTTTTTTCAAGTCCAAAATGATTTGTTTTGTTTTTGGCATGGTGCCTTCTCAAGTGACAGCTCAAAACCCTTTCTGAGGCTTTTATACTGTATGTAAACTGGGAAATAACACTTGGTTTTAACTTCATTTTACAAGCTTTGAGCATTGCAAACTTGAAGAACGTTGCACAACAGTGGTTTGTGCTATGGCTCAGTAAAAAGGTCAGTTCTTGAAGGAAGTTGATATTGACCCTGGTAGTTTTTGCCTTTGCTGAGAAAGTTTTTTAATTGTGTTCAGAAAAAAATAATTGATGCCTTTAAAAGATAACTAGTATGTTCAGGAATGCTATGTGGAAAATTCCTTGCTCTGTTAAAAAACCAAACACTTAGTAGAATCTTGAAAAAACTTAAAATTTCATAGGGGGGCTTTGTCCTCAACTGTATGTTTATTATACCAAAAGGCATTTGTAGAAACTAAGTTAAGTTTTGCCATGATTTTCCATGTATGTGGTACTGTAGGTTAAGACCATGTTTATGTTGTATAGTGTGCAAATGTGCATGACTGTGTTGGGTCCCATAGAATAGTTGATGCTTATGCTAGTGCTAAAAGCGATCCTAATAAAGAGAAAGATGACATGGCCACCAATGAAACTTTACAACTTTAAGCATCTAAGCCAGTAGTTCTCAACCTTGGGGTCGGGACCCCATTGGGGGTCATAAGACACTGAGAGGGGGTCTCAAGTTGCCCTAAGAAATTTATATTAATATTTTTTTAATTACACCGTTGCCACTTTACACCAATTTGACAAATGTTTTACTCCTTTTCAACATTTTCCCACCAGTTTAGCACACTTTATCATTTAACACCTATTTTTGTCAGTTTTAAACTCTTTTAACTACTTTTTCTGCCTGTTTTTTGCCACTTCTAAACCAATTCTTGCCACTTAAGCTTAATGTAACCTCTGTTGACCCATTTTACACCCAATTTTTCCCATTTCACCATTTAATATGCCCATTTTTGTTAGTTTAACCAATTTCTACCAGTATCTGCCTATTTTTTCTTTCTTAGTTAACCCATTTTTGCCAATTTAAAGCAATTTCCACCACATTTTAAATGCCTTTTTACCTCTTTTTATTGCCATTTTTGTCACTTTAACCAATTTTTGCCCTTTTTGCCATTTTTATCAAATTTTTGCCCCTTCTAAACATATCTGCTACTTTTAAAATCCAATTTCCCCACCTTTTCCACAAATTTTGCTATAATTAACCCATTGTAGCAAATCATTTTTATTCTTTTTTTAATCCAAGTGGATTTACATTTTTAAGGTTATTTACTACACAAAAAAGATTTTTTTTTCTTTGATAAGAGTTTTTTTTTTTTTTTTTTTTCAGGTTAAAAATGAAATATGGATATCACAACTTAACAATGGACCATGGTTTTGCTGACCTCCATGGGCAACCAAGTTGGCTGATTGTGACGGAAATAACAGATGAATCACAGGGTGTACTGTATACTGTTGTCTTAACAAGTACAGTCATGGACGAAAGTATTGGCACCCCTGGAATTTTTCCAGAAAATACACCATTTCTCCCAGAAATTGTTGCAATTACAAATGTTTCTGGTATACACGTTAATTGCCTTTATGTGCATTGGAACAACACAAAAAACAAAACTTAAAAAATGGGCCAGACAAAAGTATTGGCACCCTTTTAAAACTGTGAGTAAATCATTTTATTTCAAGCATGTGATGTTCATTTAAACTCACCTGTGGCAGTAACAGGTGCTGGCAATCTAGAAATCACACCTGAAGCCAGTTAGAATGTATAAAAGTTGACTCAAACTTTGTGTTGTGTACCTGTGTGTCACACCAAGCACGGAGAAGAGAAAGAAGGGCAGAGAATTGTCTGAGGACTTGAGAAGCAAAATTGTAGAAAAATATGAACAATCTCAAGGTTTCAAGACCATCTCCAGAGATCTTGAAATCCCTTTGTCCACTGTGTGGAATATAATCAAGAAGCTTATAACCCAGGGAACTGTGGCTAATCTCCTTGGACGTGGATGGAAGAGAAAAATTAACAAAAGAATGCAACGTAGGATAGTTGGAATGGAGGATAAACATCCTCATTCAACTCCCACATAAATTCAGGCTGTCCGGCAGACTCAGGGTGCAAAAGTGTAAGCTCAGACCATTTGTCGTAATCTAAATGAGATGAAGTGCTATGGCAGGAGACCGAGGAGAACCCCACTGCTGACAAAGAGACATAAAAAAAGCCAGACTAGAGTGTGCAAAAATGTACCTGAGTAAGCCTCAATCCTTCTGGGAGAACATTTTGTGGACAGATGAGACTAAGGTAGAGCTTTTTGGAAAAGCACGTCATTCCACTGTTTACAGAAAACAGAATGAGGCCTACAAAGAAAAGAACACAGTACCTACAGTCAAACATGGTGGAGCTTCAAGGATTTTTTTGGGTTATTTTGCTGCCTCTGGCACTGGGTGCCTTGACTGTGTGCAAGGAATCATGAAATCCGGAGACTGTCAAAAAATTTTGGGCCACAATGTAGGGCCTAGTGTCAGAAAGCTGGGTCTGCGTCAGAGGTCATGGGTGTTCCAGCAGGACAATGACCCCAAACATACCTCAAAAAGCAGCAAGAAATGGTTGGAGACAAAGCGCTGGAGAGTTCTGAAGTGGCCAGCAACAAGTCTGGATATAAATCTCATTGAACACCTATGAAGAGATCTCAAAACTGCTGTTGCCAGAAGCACCCTTCAAATCTGAGAAATCTGGAGCAGTTTGCAAAAGAAGAGTGGTCCAAAATTCCAGTTGAGAGGTGTAAGAAGCTTGTTGATGGTTATAGGAAGCAATTGGTTTCAGTTATTTTTTTCCAAGGGTGTGCAACCAAATATTACGTTGAGGGTGTCAACCATTTTTGTCCAGCCTATTTTTTGAGTTTTGTGTAAAATTATGTCAATTTTGTCTTTTTTCTTCAGATTTTTTGTGTTGTTCCAATGCACATAAAGGCAATAAACACATGTATACCAAAAACATTTGTAATTGCAACAATTTCTGGGAGAAATGGTGTATTTTCTGGAAAAATTCGAAGGGTGCCAATACTTTTGTCCATGACTGCACTTCTAAAGTGCCAGTTATCTGAATATGAATGCAGTTACGTTTCCATGGCTACCAGCAGTTTAATACAGGCAAAAACATGCAAGTATACTAGTACGACTAGTAAAATACTGCATGCTTTTCACTTAGAGGCATGTTGCAGGAGCCTAAAGAAGTACTACTTGTGTCCTGAGTTTGAATGACACAGTAAAATCCTTTGGTCACTTGGTATGTCTGACATATTGGTTATTTTCTCACAAGTTGGCTTGGCTGCACCGCAGTGTAAAAAGGAAAAATGCTGTCACGCCAAACATTGGTCGATCACGAAGAGTAAAATATTGCATATAAATGGAACATGTGGGTCTGAATCCAGTAAAAAACAAAGTGATTGGTAAATATTGATGCCAGGCCCAAACAAACTGTTCATAACTTTTAATTCGGACAACAAGGATTAAATCAATGTTAAAATGTCATCAAATCCAAGGCCTGGCTGGTTAAAACCAGCCAACTATTAAGAGTTGAGGAATGAGACAGATGGAGGGAAATGGGGCAAAAAGAAAAGTCAAGCTAGAAACTTAAGTCACCCTCAATATAAGGATTCACAGATGCAGGGGACCAAAGTTACAAAAACTTTTTTCTGAAAATAAAAAAAGGCCTTTGCCGTGAAAATGATGTGTAGAGTCTATGTACATCATTCTCAATTCATGTATGCATACAAAAAAATCCACATCACAAGATGCTTGTGTTCAAGTATATTCACCAACTTCATCTCCATGATTTAGCATTCTCGTCTTTCCACATTATTTTGAAATAAAATGTCCTTCAAAATAAAAACAAAATGCAGAAACCACATTTTATGTCCTACCAATACATATATACTGTATAAATACATACATAAATATATTTTACATACAACAGCCATAAATTTGAAAAGGGGATATACAGAGCAAAGGGGAGGGGTGGTAGTGTGTGTTTTAGCTTGTGTTGTAAAATGGTTTGTCCTTCTATGATCTCGTCAGTCAGATACGCAGGTGTGCTGCTGTGTGTCGGCGTCTGTCCTTTCACACATCGCACACACATCATAGTTGTAGCCTTCTCAGTTGGCCCAGTAAGGAGAGCTGCCGTAGCTCGACTTGTTGACTTGGCTCTTCTGCTGCAGGCTGCTGGACTGGCCACGCTGGCTCGGACCGCCCTGGGCATGAAAAATAATGTGAGTAATAATCAAATAACTATTAAAACGTAGAGACCAGTTCATCTGCTGAAGCTGTTGAGTGTTTACCTGTCCGTCCTGAGCTAGATGGTGGTGCAGCAGCTGTGAATGTGGTTGCTGGTGAGGCAGGATGTGGAGGAATGGGGCTGGTGCATAGCCTCCAGGTGCTGCTCCGGGGTTCAGAGGCCCTGGACCCCCCAGTGCTGATGGCAGGCTGAAGGGAGGAGGGGTCCCCGCATGGAAACCCTGCTTATCAAAAGACTGAAGGGTAAAAAGGAAAAGAAAATTAGACTCAAAACTTAAAGCTCCTGCAATGAAATTGTAGTCTTTTTCCAAATAGTTCATTGGGCTTTTTGCCTCCATTTGATAGGACAGCTGAAGAGGAGAGAAGAAGACATGCACCAAGCAGCCCCAGGACCAGAACCAGAATCTATCCTATGACCAGTGCATTCAGGAGTGTAGCCTCTGCATATAGGTGCCTGCTCTGCCTACTGAGCTAAACTGGGGCCACAATTTCAGATTTTTAACCCTTTGCAAGGCTTTTTTTTATTGTTTTTTTTTTTGTTTGTTTTTTTTTTTGTTTTTTTTTACAGAAAAGACTGAAAATGACGTATGTAAATTATGACAGTTACTGATCACAGACCCCTGTGACTACAAGCAAACCCTGAAAGCAATGACTCTGAAGTTTCTTTTCCAAGGGTCACACTACAGACATTTTTGGCCATGTCTCAGAAATTTGGGGAAATTTTGATGTTTTGGGCAGCAGCAAAAGGAAATTTTCCAAGACCTCCAAAACTTTTAGTGGAAATTTAGTTTGTACTTGGCTGATATAAGTTCTTGCAATACATCAACAGGAAAATGCCACAACCGATTTTTGCATTTCAAAAGTATATTCTTTGTGAAAATGACTGCTTACAAGTAAAAAAATTCTAACTTTGTTTTGTGTTATAGTTATCGGGTCACACTTTTACAAAATAAGTGGGTGAAACTAAAAATGCATTCCAAACAAAAGCTTGGGTCTCAGGAGGTTAAATAAAAATTTAGTTATGGATGTGATATCCTTTCTTAGAAACTCAGTGGAACCATTGCCACATGCCTGGTAAATGTGATGTATAACAAACCAAAATGACTGTTTAGGAATGCAACTTTTAGAGTAATGTCCAGGCGAATTACAAATTGGCTATTTGAGACTACAAATGGGAACCTGGTAATCAATAGGCATTAAAGGTCTTTAGAGCTATATCATACTATATTTTTGTGTTTATTTCAACAACACATGAAAAAATATTCTTTACAGAGACAAAATATTGAATTTGAATTTTTTAGGGGGTCATTTGTTCAATATTCAAAGCCTCCTAAATGAGGCTAAAAATAAATACTTGCATTGTTTCCTTTTTTAGAAATTTGACAAAATAACACAGTTGCACCAAATAACTTTTTGGTATTTTATAAATAAATAAGTGAAAAAAACATATGGCTGCACTTGTTTTGTTCTTTGTAGTCTACCAGTTACACTTTCCTGTATAGACTGCCATTATCAGACCTGAACAGTGACAGGAACACTCAATATGTCTGCTTTGGCGAGGAGCAGTGTCTACATGGTGTTTTTTATTGATGATTTCTTGAGTTAGCGTGTTTTCAGGAAAAAATAAACATAGTTTTGTTCCTTTGACCCTAATCTTCATCTGGATGCCAGGATTACTTCTGAATCACAGATTGCAATACAACAGAGAAGGCAGGCAGCACCCTGTGAGTTTGTTTTCTGTTTCCATCAGACAAAAGGAGGCGGGGGATATTGCTGTGTCAGTGAGCCTTCACTGCTGGCCAGTATCACTAACAGTATCACAATCAATTTTACTCAAGATTTCCCATTTTAATGAGTATAGAGGTAGAATTGCACTCCAAACAACTGAATGCTCCTCACAGGACATTTACCTGAAACAAATGATACAGAAAGAAAATAGAATACATGGAGAGCACGAGCTGTTTGATTCTCACCTGGGTCTTATTGTAAACACTTCCACTGATGTCTGGCACACCCGAGTTACTGGACGTCACTGAGACACCTAAAAGAATCAGAAAAAATACAATTTTACATCAGATCAATAAAAAAGGGGAAAACAGACAGGTTTGTTTTTTGCTTTGTACCTTTTCCGGGTCCAGAAGCAGCAGATTTGGCTTGTGCCTGTGAGGAGGAGTTGTATCCTTTACTATAGTCCACTCCTGCTGGCCCCGCTGTCAGCTCCTCGTACCCTGGAGGGGAACGGAGTAAGATTTTGAGGACAAAGTAAATACCTTATCATAATCCTGATCTTGTCTTGTGCAGATTATTAGTGTTCATCAACCACCCCCCACTTAACAGCTGTATGTATGAATAACTCATTAAGAACTTTGCCATAAAAGTGTTAAATAAATGCAGGTTGGGAGATCAAAACTCACTTTTGTGAGTCACTTTAGCTTTTGTGGGTTGTAAACAGACATTTTTATAAATTTTATTCTGTTCATAAGCTGCTAAAAACTCTACACAGGAGATTTAAACTAATTAATTTGTGCTCTAACTAACCTGAGCTGAAGGTATGTTGGCCATAGCCGCTGGGCTGCTGCTGGGTCTGTTGCTGGAAGGGGCTAGCCGAAGGGTTTCCCAGACCCAGACCCATACTGTGCTGTTTGGCTGAGGCTGGTCCCGGGCCCCCAGGAGGGACAAACATGGTGGGGCCGTACTGGAAGGCGGCAGCACTGGGCACAGCGCCGGGAACCCCTGGGTAGTAAGGCAGGCCCGTGTAGCTGTAACCTGGGGGAAGGAAAGCCTGACTGCTGTGGTGCTGCGGCTGACCCTGCGGCTGAGGCTGGGCCTGAGGAGGCTGAGGCTGGGCCTGGCTCTGTCCTTGGTTCTGAGCCTGGGGGGGCTGTGGAGCTGCGAGGCTTGTAGGGGGGGCCGGAGAGGTGGAGTCATTCCTGCCAAACTTAGTGACTTCACCTGACAATGTGAGAGATGAAATGATGAATGTTGTGTTTTGCCAGAGAATTAACTGTAAAACATCATCATTTGATGAGTGTGTGCAGGAGACTCGAATATGCCTTACCTGAGTAGGGGTTGTTGGTTAGGCTCCCGTCTCTGCCTGAGAGAGTCGCAGTGGGGCCGGGGAATGTGATTCCATAGTAATCCTGCAAAGAGGGCTGAGGGGACATTACAGGATCAGGAGAGACATCAGACAATCAAACAAACTGAATAACAAGAGTAAGGACTGTGGATGAGGCTCACCATTGGCAGTCTTGACTGGAGCATATGGAGGTCCTCGTAGCCATAGATCTGCTGTGAGATACAAAGTGCGCATTAAGTAAGACACAATGACAACAAAGCATGTTAGATACACAGATATAAACACTGCACATAAAGTAAGGAAATTTGTGTTTGGTAGATTATTTCTTTGTTGTTACAGTGCTTCTTGGCAAAAATCTTATACTGCTGGAAAGCCTGTTTATTTCCCTTTTAAATGGTGCTGCATTTGTAAGGAACATGCATTTGTGGGATGAGCAGCAGAGCTGAGAATGTGGGTTGTACCCATGAAAACTTTGCCCAGTATTCTCTGCTAATGCCAAACAGCTTATTTTGCTGTTGCTATTGACTCGTTTTGAGCTTCTGGTACCTCCAGATGGTGCCAATCAGCTTGATTGGCACCTGTGTATGGTTCTTCCACATGCTACTGAGGCTTCTGTTTGTTAAATGAATAAACTGTTAGATTGTCAATATGTCTTGTTTCTTCAAACTTCAATCATCCAATCCACCAAACACCAAACAAGAGTCAATGGCAGAATTAGCTGTTTGGCATTGGCAGACAAGATTTGGCAAATTTTTTATGGGTGCAACCCACATACTTATTAAGAGGGAAATAAACCGGCTTTCCCACGGTATAAGATTTATTGCCAAGAAGCATTGTTACAACAAAGAAATAATCTATCAAACACAAATTTCCTTACTTTTTGTGCTAAGTTTATATATATATATATATATATAAACATCACAGAGCAACACAATGAGGGAATGTGACTGAAAAGCATCACATATGTGTTGAGTAATTTTTGGAGAAAAGCAACAACTATAACTACTGATCCTTCAGGCTACTTACTGGGTACGCTGGCAGCAGCCCCCCTGGGCCCATGATATACTGGTTGGGCAGTAAAGGAGGCACTCCCTGGGACAGGTTAGGAGGAGCTTTACCTGGAACACAATGAAGGAACAACCTCCATTTTAATATACTATGATTCCATCTATTTGGCTTGACTCATGAGAGCGGTAAAGGTAAGTAAAACAAACACTTGCATCTGCAATGAGTGTGTACATTTACCAGCAGAGGACAGCAAGGGTGTGGTCCTTGGTGCGGAGAGGTTGGACGTGGCATTAGCTCCATTGGAGCCGAGTCCCAGCGCTGCGCTGGTGGCGGCAGCAGAGTGAAGCCCACCGGTGCCGGCGAGACTGCCGACTGTGCTGCTCATGTTGTTGGCCATGTTGGGCAGGTTGGCCAGGTGGCTGATGCCGCTGCTACTGTTGCTGCTATTGTGGGTCGAGTGGAGTGCTGAGGCTGAGGGCTGTGATGACGTGTACGAGCCAGAGGAGGGAGCCAGAGAGCTTACACTGCTGCTGTTGTCAACACTGGTGTACTGAGGACACAAAGAGAGAAACTGGTTAAATCTGAAAGAGTCTGAATTTTTAGATATTTGAAGATGCATGCATGCTGCTCTTAACATCCACGAAATATCTATGCTCTTAATGATTGTTACTTTAAATATGGTAATACTGATGGATAATGCTTAATGTTTTAAGTACTGTTTATAATTTTTTTTTGTTTGTTTAGTGTGGATTTTTTTTACAAGTTTAAGCTGCTCAATAGCAAACTGGATAAACATAGACCTGCTCCTCTCTGACCATGGAGGACAAGCACATCAGAGTGTGCTATGTTTCAAGATTATTTGATTAATATTCCCTTGATATCATATGTCTACAGAGGGACAAATAAAGGATTTAAACCTCCATATATGTATGCATCATTCCTCATTACATTATTCCCAGGTCTGGCATCCTACTTCCAAGGTAAATGGAACACAGCAGAGGTCCCTGGATGATGACTTTGCACAACATTTTGGGAGTTTATAGAAAATCTATAAAATTTTGAGTTCAGGTGAGTTCAACCCTCCACAGCCTACATACCACTTTATTTCCATTTACCCCTTAAAAAAACTGTCATACTGTGTTGTTCCTACTACACGCTAACCGTTAAGCCACCGCTGAGCTTCTCATGTTTACATCATGTTTACATGAAGGGTCAGACAGGAAGGCAGCGGGCATTAACAAAAGCTACAGTGACCTCTAGTGGCAGGAGGTTAATTACTGCTTAAAAGAGCATAATAGACCGTGATTTCTAGCCTGTGTTTATAAAAATGATGGGTAATTCGTTTAACCGACTCATAAATCCACTACGGGCTAATTTGATGAACAAACTTAACCATTTCAGCGATTAACTGCACGCATCCCTAAGTTTCAGCAGATTTTTGTATAACGACTGAAAGACTGGAGATCACACATTTTCACAACTGATGAAGAACACAGACTTCATTGTTTGTCAAACCAACAAAGCCAAATGAACGCAGTAAACTCTCACAAGGACAACAGTTTAAAGGGTAAACAAACATACCAGTTGGTGGTAGTAATGCATCAATTTGTTGTTTGCCAACCGCCAGTAAAACTTTAAGAAGAAGAGGAGGACGCCATTTCTGTGTCCCACCCTCTCTTTTTCATTGGCTGTTGGCTACAGATGTTTGCAGTTCACACTGCCTGACTGTGTCCAGATTCAGCTCAAACATGTTTAAATATGTTTGATTGATTGCGCCTGAGGTCTGGTCGGGGGCTGTTCCCCCCAGACACTAACAGATTTTGTTGCCAACTAGCCATGCCGACTGTACCCAACTAATGCAGACTGGTACAGACTTTGCCTAATTGATAATCCTGGTAAAAATTTTGTGGTGTGTCCTCAGCTTTAGGAGTCAAGAAGAATTCATCTGAATAAAGTGAAATTTTCCGTTTCTCTGATTTGATTTACTCCAGTAAAACACCACAACAAAGAGAGTGTTAAAACAGATGTCTAGATCTTCTCAAAATACGAAATTCATGCAGCAAATTGAAGTAATCTATTATTTTAACAGAAAATCTAAAAGATTTGAAAGCTTTATTTTTCACATATAAAGGTACTTCAACCATAAATTATGAAACCAGTTTAAAAGAGAATAAAGGAGATGAGAGATTCAACACTCAGCCTTCTCTAGTGGAGATTTATCTGAGTGAGAAGCAGAAATGTTTTTAAAACTAACTGGTGTTTTCAAGTTTTTAAATTCACAATAATAAATAACTAAACATTTAACAGATATGCATCGTCTATATCTGATTAATGACAAAGACATTTTATGTTCAGTATCTCAGACACAGTCTGTAACAGTGCAGCATGTCAAATATCCCTGTAGTGTCCTGTTTAATGTGTGCAAGGGAAAGTGCTTTATTAAGGGATGAGCTTATAACAATCAGTTAATGAGGGGAAAATGGAGCAACTGTTTCACCTCATACCAAATGTACACAGTTTGGAATTTAAAATATAATTTCCCAACAACAAATTGAGGCTACTGGAAATGCTAAGTGGCTAGTAACCCTGCAAAACCATCAGACACAGTGGCTGGTGAGCAAAGAAGTTCATGTCAAGCCCTGGTAGAGGATGAGACAGAAACTTACAGTGAGGGAGCTGGAGCCCAGTGCTGAGGCTGAGGAATGACTGCTGACGTGACTGTAGAGAGAATTCAGAGAGGACAGGGTAATGATTAGAATAATGTTTGATACTCATCAACCATCATAATAAAGCAAACGGCATGGTAATATTCTCAAATTTACTTACTATATTTGATCATTTTTGTTTGTTGCGCATGACAATTTTCAACATTGAGAAAGCAACACTGCAGTATTTTCAATACAATTGTGTGAGAAAGTAAACAAAATCAGTAAACCACTCTTGCAAAAAAAAAATGGAGAAAGTTCAACTATGCATCAGAACCAAATTTTCCTTTTTTAAGTTAGTCATCATTGCGCTGTGTGCATGTGTGTCACCTGTTGAGGGTATTGAGCTGGCTGACTGTGGGCAAGTCTTGTGTCAGGCTGGAGAGCGTGGTGGAGCTGTGCGCAGGCAGGGAGGAAGGTAAGTGAGAGGAGGGTGCTGAGGCACCGTTGGTGCTGATGTTTAGAGACGGAGAGTCTGGCTTTGGTGTGGAGGACGCTGATGAAGCTGGGAGTAATCAGAAAGTAGAGAGATTCTTCTTAAAGACCAAGAAACATGGTTGCTGATTTACATTAAAACATAACTAATTTAACAATTAAAAAGTACAGGGTTACTTACTGTCTAAAGCAGCAGAGGTCCTTACACCATTAAGACCGTTCTGGTGGCAAGAAAAACATAGCTTAGTGATTGCATTTAACAACAACAGATCAAGCTGCTACTTAAGGTTCTTCAAACTAAGGGCGAACAAAAACAACAAAAAGAAAAAACAATATATTTTTACATATGTCTAGTAATGAGTTAGAAAGGAGATCTTTTGTCAATGCATGTTTCTGTTCAGGATTTGCTGAACCATAAAAACTCACAACCTTTCATTTCAGACATGGGCATATTTTTAGCTGTCTCTACTCACCATGACTGGCCCTGTGGCCTCTTTGCTCTGGGAAAAGGCCAGTCGTGAGTGAGGGGGCATGCTCCCCTCGTAACTCCCCCCCACTGTGGAAAAGTGAGATGAAGGAGGTACAGAAGAGGAGGTGGTGGAGGCTGTTGAGGAAGAGGATGGAAGATTGGTGGAGCCCACAGTCCCTAATGAGGAGGGAGGGAGGCTGGATAACGCCACCGAAGAGGAGTGATATACTGGCTCGGATGAAGAGAGGGGGAGGGACAGGGCGACGGACAGAGGGCTGCCCAGCGACTCACTGCAAGATAACGGCATAAGGACAATGTGTCATAATAAATAAGCAGTGATGAAGAGCTATGAAATATTACGTTTATTTGAGAAACAAAAAAGGTTCATGAATATTTTCATCTGATCAACTAACTGCAGAAATTAAACTCATCACTGAGTAGCAGTGACAGAACCTGAGTGGTTTGGAGTACAGGCTTGTCTGGCTCTGTGTGCCTGCTCCTGGTGCAGTTGGTGCTGAGGCAGGGGCTGGCGTGGACTCCCTGGATACTGCACTAACACAGTTATCCACAACTCCAAACTCTGGCAATGCAGACTCTGAGCCAAAGTCTAGAGCTCCGAACTGTAGGTTCAGCCCGGGGACATCAGCTGAGCCTGGCATCTCAACTGCCGTGGAGGGGATCTGCAAGGAAAGACAGAAAGCTGAGTCAGGTCTCAGAAGCATCATTTCAATTTAATCTAACTCTGTGGTAGAAAAAAAAAGGGTACGTTAACACAGATTAAGAAAAATCCTGCATCTGTTGGTAAAAAACATCCTCTACCTTTGATGTGGGAGGTATCCTTCGTTTCTGGCCTTTCAGTGCTGCCCGCTGCTGCTGCGGTGTGCTGCCACCCAGAGGGTCCAGCCCTGTGCTGGGGGCAGGAGGTTTAGCACCAGCAGCAGCCATGACCGGGCCTGCCTGTACAGGCGTGCTGCTGAGCTGGGGAGCAGGTGACGCTGAAACAGGGGGGGCTTGCTGTTGCGACGGAGGGCTGGCTTGACGTGCCAGAGGCAAGGAAGGGGCGGCGTGCCTCTGAACCAGCTGACTCAGCACCAGAGAAGGCTCCGGCTGCAGGCCAAACTCACCTGCATATACAAAAAACACAAGGCAAGAACTTCAACAAAGGAATGGCAACATGTTAAAGTAGCACGCATAACAAAAACTGACACACTAAAAGTAAAGTCAGAGTGCGGCAAATTATTTCTCCTTGTTTACTTTGCTCCAGCAACCGACTGGCACCTGACATGGGCTATGCACAGGGATCTCAGTTTAAGAATATTAATCTACTTCTAGGATCTCTGAGGACCTTAATTTACAGTGAAGTTTTAGATCCTTAAAACATTCCATCTGCTTTAATCCTCTGCAATAAAGAATGGCTGCTGTAGAGAGTTCTGTGTGGTATTTGTTTATTTTCCAAAATCATTGGATCAATGAAAGCTCCAGTAGAGCAGAGACACTGTTCAGGACAGCTTAACGAGTAAAAGACGCTCATGCTTTATGGAACTAAAATGATAATTTGAATATTTTGTGCCTACTTTTTGGAGAGGTGGGCCAGTACCCCAAATGAACAGAAGGGGAAACACTTTAGTCGGACCACTGTGGGGGTCTGAGCTGAACACTTACGGCTGAACTGTGAGGACAGCGAGTTGGAGTTAGATTCTGACGCCTTCATATCCCAGCTAGACGAGGAGGGCGCCGGTGCAGGTGCTCCAAGGACTGGCAGTCGTCCAATGGAGGTGCTGCTTCCTTGGGTGTTGGCAGGAGGTGCAGCCTGGGACGAAGGTAGTGGCCCCAAGCCAGGACCCTTTAGCTGCTCCAGTATCTGAGCTCCAGCACTGGGTTGAGTCCTTTTGGCCTGACCCAAGTCCCCGAAACCAGCTCCCAGAACTGACGACTGGAAAACACAAGAAAAGATAATCATCAGTCTCTGTTATGTGTAGAAAAAAGGGTATATAGTATTACAGGTAACTGTTGTTACCAAAGCAGCATGAGCGTAGCTTGTGCTACTGGTGGTGGTCCGGCTCAGTGGGGGCTGCTGTTGCTGCGGTGGAGGCTGGTGGTGGTGGGAGTTAGTGAAGACCAGACTCTGCGAGGAAGAGGAGGAAGGTGGTTCTCTTCCTCCACCCACAGGCTTCTGCAGCAGAGAGGCGAGGTCCAGACTAACACAGACACAGACACAGTTGGAGAATTATATTTGAAAAAATAATCATGTAAAAAGTTGACAACTTAAAGTGTCACTCTTTGGTACAAGTAAACCTTGTGTATACAAGGTATATGCAGGACTCTTGAAGTTAATTTTAATACCTTTTTAAGACTTTTTCAAGACTTTCTCAATATTTTTTTAATACCTCACTGCCACTTCAAGCTGTAACCATTTACATCAGTGATATAGCTCGCTCTGGCGCTTTCAGAGACTATTTACGAACGCACCCACAATAGCCTAGTTTTTTATGTACCTGTTCATCTTTGTCTTTTAAGATGGTTTTGGGATTCAAACTCTTGGACAGCTAATTCAGAAAAAAATACTTTCAAAATTTAAGAGTTTATTAAGTCGTGATAAGACTTTTTGATACTTTTTAAGGGTCTTAATTTTTCCAAAATTGATTAATCACTTTTTAATACTTTTCAAGACCCTTCAGATACCCTGTTATATTCCTCTTATAACTAGAGTGGCAAAGACACAGTATGCAAGAATCTACAGAGTAAGTTCAATCACAAAATAGTTGTTACACTGTAACACAGACGTAGGAGACCAGGGCCTTTTTCCTAAACTGAAACTAGACACCTTTCTTACCTTTGCCCAGGTGTGATGTGATTCTCAGCAGGCGGAGCACATGAGGAGGTGAACACTTTAGTCTCCGAGAGCTGCAGGAATACACAAAATTTAAAAAGCTATGTTAAAAACAAACCAACAGGTTTTCTTTGTGACAGACTGTCCCGCTATGATGTAAACTCACACTAACGTCTTCACTCCAGTCCTCAGCCGTCCAGTCATCCAAGGTATTCCTCCAGGTAACTAGAGGACACACCAGTTTAAGTACTGTCTGTTTCCATTGAATACTAAATCTATTTCCATACTGTGCCAAAATATTTGCACAAACTATCCTTCTACTCTACTTTTGCGTAAAACAGTTCTTCATTAACTCCTGTTGCAAATCATTTATTTATTTAGTATATTTATTTTCTTTGCTGTTTATTTGGGATGCTACAGCTCACAAGCTTTCTACTTAATATTCTACTTTCATATTCTTATTTTTGAAAGAGAAAACCCTTGTCTATGTAAACCTACTCTGCAGTAAACCAAATTTTGACTCTGTGCCACAAAGTTTAAATATTGTAGGATGCATGTAGCTTATGTACATAGAAACATTGTTCTAAACCTGGCATAGTATTGAACTCATATCCTTAGACAGAAATGCATCAATAGGGCATAAAGAGTAGAAAAGAGTTTACCTGTCCCATCTGTGCTGTTGTTGGCCACAGTGTCCCATGACTCAGTCTGTGTGGTCCCAGTACCAGCCTCTGAGGTATAGTCCGCAGGATTAAAGGTCCTGGGAGCGAGTCAAGAGGAGGTATTTTAGTTACATTTTGCCGTTGAAAGGAGGGGAAATTCCTATATAGTTTACTGTTTTCCTAAAAAACATGTCTGGACTAATACTGATTGATATTTATGCTTTTCACTGGGCAAAGCTCTGATTATAGAATTGAAGACTTCATGCTCTCTAGCCAGTTAGTTGCTCAGTAGGATGTGTTTGATATCTTCTTTAGATATCAAATCTAGTTGGGACTGACCTAAGACTCATGAGACACCACATTCAACCTTTTTTAACCAGGTGAAAAGACAGACCTGAGTCAAATAACAATTAAAAGTGTGTGAAGGTCCCCCGAATGTACGTGTACTGTCATCGTACCCCATGCCCTGGGCTGAGAACCGGCTCCCTGCTGGTGCTCTACCACGGCCTCGACCTCCAGATCCTGCAGAATATTAACACCAAAGTCAGCCACATTCACCCAAGTGTGGACTGCACTGACAGCAATTCACTCCACATCTGCTTACCTCGCCCACCTCTGACCCTCCGACCTCGATCGGAGCCTCTGTCCACTGGTGTCACTTCCACACCGTTCTCCTCTGGACGGGCTGCCGGAACAGAAGCAATGGGCATAAAGATAATAGGCAACACCATGATAAGCTTAAATGTGAATCTGGGAACTGCGGAAGGTGTAAATTACTATGTTTTTTCTACATACCCTGTCTGCTCCGACTTGCTCCCTTGCCTTTGCGACTGGCAGCCGCGCGGCCCTTGCTTGCCTCCCTCTCTCCTTTCTTCTCCCTGTTCTCTTTGTTCTCCTTGCCTTCTGATGGACCCTCCTTCACCAAGGGCTTCTTCTTCCCAACTGTCTCCCATGAGGTCTAAAAAAACAAAATAACAGTGTGATGAAGAAACATCTAATACTGTTCCACCTCAATATAAACTAACTAGGATGCAGAGCAAGCCAAATTGGAGCATAACATGCCAGCTTTGTGTTTATTGTTGCACTAGTTTAAAAATATTCGAGTTGGTCCTTTAACACACAATCAATAATAACAGTGTGATTCAGCAGGCACGGTAGATTTAAGGTAGTAAAAGTGTATATTTGTCTCTTTATCTGTGATTTCTTCTGCAGGAAAGTTGAAGTAGTCTCTGGCATTGTGTGCTCAGGTGAAACCCACATTTGGCCTTTTGTATTTAGTTCAAGAGAGCAGATAGACACTACAGCAGGCACTGCAGGAAGTTCAAATATGGATTGTACGTCAGTAAAACAAATACCATGTGAGGTCTTGTAATAGGGTTGATATTGAATATCAAATGAATTAGAGTTTGTTCTGTAATATACCATGACATCAGAGGCTTCTACAAACCACTTATTTGCTATTTTTGGATTTCCATGAAACTACAACAACACTCTTGTTAGCTGTTTGGCCTGCTGCCCTGCCCTGCAGCCTCTCCCGCCATCTGTGCAGACTGGTATTTTGCAAAAATGTTGGGACACCAACTAAGCTTGCAATACAAAGGCAGAACACCCCAAGTGTTAGCAAAACATTTGGTATCCTGTTTGACTTTTTGCTCTGATCAGAGACAGAGTTTATAGAGCTTCAACATCAACACCACATCCATAGCACCCTTTATTTCTTAATCTGTGATGTGTAAAATACTCTCTTAAATCTTAACAAGCTGACATCAACAGCTGCAAATCATTTCCCTTTATGATATTTTGCTGAACACCGACTAGTTAACAGATCACTGACACAGGATGTGCTTCTGCTGTGGTTGTCACTCATCTGACACTATAGATATAGCTCTACTTCAATCAGTTCAGCTGTCACAACAGGCCACACAATATCTTGATTATCACTTCCACATATAGAGAAGCTAGAGTCCTCGTTGCACTGGTTGCAGGACTGATTCCTGGTCTCAGCACTGTTTGGTGCATGCCTTCCCCCTCTCTTTCATCCCATGTTTCCTGTCTCTCTTCAGCTGTGCTGTCCAAATGAAGGCAAAAAGCCCCCAAAAATAATTTTAAAAGTGCAGATACAGTGATTGCGTGCTGGGCTCCAGGAGCTGCTGATGTAAGGCTGACTTCACAGCAGTGCTCTCCTTACCTTAGCATATCCTGTGTAAACACAGATGGAGGATGTGTTTGAATGCCTGTTTAGTCAGGGTATAAATCTAATGGTTAAGATGCACAGATGTTTACTTAGTTTTCAGGTAGGCAGGAGTTTCACTGTGAGTTTGCAGTAACTTACATACTGAGGATATGAAGGAATATGCTCTGTCCTGCTTAAAGGGAGGAGAAATTGAATGTTTTAACACTTTGATGCAGTTCTAACAGGAGGTTTAATCAGGTATAGTAAGTGAAAATAAGCATGAATATTTAAAAAAATCTTGTGTGTAAGATGCACTTTTAATATCTCTGTTTTTATATCAAAAGTTACCAATGCAACTAATATGCCAGCATATATTGCATCATTACCATAAGCATGTGCAGCTGCCACATTTATAAACTCCTCAAGACATAACATGATTGAAAATTCAACCCTTCACTATTTATTGCAAGCACCAACTACAAAACTCATTATATGCTAGAATACAAAACAACACAGACCAGAAGGCAAGGGTTTGTTTCATTTTTTAACTTTTTTTCTCCTTTGTCAGGTCATAATCCTACATTTATAGAAAACGGGTTAAGTAAAAAGAGTTTTGGTTCAAATGAAAACACTCCTAAGTTACAGACATGTTACAGGAGGAGGAGGGCAGAGCGATAGAGACTTGGGCTGTGAGTCTGACTCATTACTATCACCACTTGCTGAGAGCTCAACGACTGTATCATTTCTTAGTAGACGCACAAACTCCACACACCAAAAACAGAAAGAACAACACAGCTGAAGAGATGAAATGAGTACGAAACAGCGCTGTTACAGGCCCAAGACCGCACCATTCATGTGGTATAAACATCATGACCATGCCAGCTTGCCCACTTATGATGAAATTTCCTGTTGCTTTCAAACATTCAGCTAACCACAACTTCACATGGAAACTATGAGGGGGCTGGCATCAAAACTTTGTGGTTAATTCAGAGTTATCAATATGTTTATGTGCCCACATGCAGCTTTTACTGCGTAAAAACATTTAATGGAAAGTATATTAAATTATTTGAACTAATTAATTTATATATTGATCTAGCTATGTATCTGCTGTTGTTACTAATTATGTAGATTTACTTAATTAGATATTTCTGTTCGACCTCAATGTCATCGTGGATGAGGTATATCTATCTAGACATCCATTAGCAAATCTGCTTATCTTTAAAAACTTGCAGGGAGCTAGAGCTGATCCTAGCTGGCATTTGGCAACAGGCAGAGCACACCTTGGACAAGTCGCATGTCAGTGGCAAGGCTGACACAAAGAGATCTGCAACCAACAACCAGTTAAACTCAAACTCATGCCTATGAGGGATACAGTCACCTATTTAACTTGCATGTCTTCAGATATTAAGAGGAGGCCAGAGCTACTGCATAACCTGTCTTGTAAGCAAAATAAATCAGTTCACACCATTTAAAACAGCCAATTAACAAAGTTTAAATCATGACAGTCTTGTTCATTAATTTAATTCAAATTAGATTACACTAGACAGTGTCACCTATCGTTTACCATGTCTGAGGTGCTCTCCAGGAGGAAGTTAATGGCTCGACTAACATCCTCGTTGCAGTCATGGAGTGCTACCATGCACTCATCCTGGTTTTTCCCCGTCACTTCCATCAGCTGGTTAGAACAACAAACACATGAAATGTCTGGGAGTCAGCAAAGGAGTACCAATGACAAAATAATGACAGTATTTAACATATGGCAGCAACTACATAGTGACCTGGGATTATAAAAGATGCTTTCTTCCTGTAAATGCTCCTCACCTGGTTAACTTTGTCCTCAAAGTCAGCATCATTCTTGTCATAGATCATCTGGGCAAGCCGGATCTGTTCAGCAGTAGCCTGCAACACAAATGCCAATGTTTATAACAAGTGAACAGAAAATAGGGAACAATTAAGTGCATCCATTCAGCACACCTGTAAAATCTGATGCATTTGAACACATAACCTTAAGGCCAAATTAGTAAAACAAAACCAAATAAAACAACATGGTAAATATCATAAATATATCATGTGTTTGAGCTGTTGCACTGAAATTAAGTTTGAGTGGGGTCGTTTGTAAAAACAGGGGAGTAAAGTAACTAATAACATTTACTCAAATTACTGTAATTAAGTAGTTTTTTGGGGGGGGTACTTGTTCTTTTGTCAAGTACATTTTGAAATTAGTACTTTTACCTAAGTAAATTTTACCCAGTTTTTACATGCAAACATTTATCATTTTAGAATGAATCTCCCCTTTTTGCCAATTAAATTGAATTATACAGCTGTAATAAATACTAAAATAACTTGTATTTAGACAGATATCTTTTTCATTCATTGTTTATTGTGTTTTGTGTCAAAAGAAATCATCCATATTGAGGTTTGCTCCAAAATATCTGTGGCTGATGACTGTGTGCTTTCACAAGATTTTTTTATGTGGTTACAGCGGCTCACCTGTATCTGTTTCTGTGGTTGTGATGTGTGAGTGGCAGCAGGCAGCGCTTTTTCCCGAGGGCCCCGGGCCTTGTCGCCGCCCAGCGAGCTCATCATATACAGTATATACAAAACTCTGTATGTACAAAATAGAAAAATCTGAAAAGCAAACGACAACGTGGAAGAATGAGCATCATCAACCAACAGTTCCTCAACCCCAAAGCTATTTTCAAAACAGACACACACAGGGTTTATTTACAACTCCATTAGAGCAGTGTCAATACGTTCCCTCGAAGGAAATAAGGAGTTTAATTCCAGAAATATGTGTTGTGAGAATAGCTCAGCCTTATTGCACAATAATGAATACTGCCCTTATGGAGGCTGTACGAGTTGGCCTGGTGACAAAACAGCTTTGCTGAAAATCTAGGTCAAGGAGGGAGAGCGACCCAGTGTCCTCTTACAAATAGCACAGACCACTGAGTGTGAAGCAGAACAAACACCACACACCCTGACCTCACATCCCCTCTCTTATGTAGCTTAGAGCAGTGAAGATTCATATGTAAGTCACAGACCCTACACACAAAGAAGCTGAAACACACTGTTAGGGTATTATCGGAGTGTTTTACAGACAAGTCCCATTCACATT
Source organism: Cheilinus undulatus (assembly GCF_018320785.1). Classification (NCBI taxonomy): domain Eukaryota; kingdom Metazoa; phylum Chordata; class Actinopteri; order Labriformes; family Labridae; genus Cheilinus; species Cheilinus undulatus. The sequence goes on along the minus strand of NC_054867.1, from coordinate 20,870,446 downwards.
GCACATAGCTTTGAATACGGTGTGATAACTTGAAAAGCACCAATCATTTCAATAGTAAAGAAGACCTGTCAACAATACCTAAACACAGTGCTATAGCGACCTGATAATATTTTTAAAGGCTACGTCTTCAATACCTTGCCATGCAAATTGTCTTTGTAAGGAATGACATTTGCACACCTAGACTACGGTGTCCATTACTAGAATAATAACTACAGATATCCCTGCTGACCCATTTGTTTTATGTCTGAGAACAATAGCGATCCAGCTTACAGTGCCTCGGTGACGTTGGCAAATGCACTGCTGCGATTGGCTGCTACAATGAACAAAGCTAATGCAAAAAGATAAACTGTTTTCAAATGCATTTTCTGGTGAAAATATCAAGAGACTTGGAAAGTGACATCAGTTGATTCAGTTCGTATTTTATAAATCAATTACTACAATATTACAAGCGTCGATCATCTCTGTCACAATCAACAACAAAACAGTCGGCAACTCTGCACAACTCAGTCATTAATGCATTAAGATCCGAACAAAAATGACCATAATAACCAACGCGGGTGTTTACGTCTGCCACGAATGAGCTTGCAATAGCGAACTGACAATAAGTCATTATCTATTCTGAAACTAAAGCAAGCGCATCGTTGTTTTGAACTGATGCTAATGTTAGCCCTTAGCTTTGTTTTAATATTTTCTTAGTTGACGTAGAGCACTACACCGTAACGGTTGGCGTTATTGACTATGTCACGAAAACAAACCAGATTCCAAATCAGACCGTAATGCTTTCGACTTAAATACTGACCGACTTGGTGCTGTTGGTACTGGGGTCTCTTTGTCCTCGCTAGCATGAAGTCGGGTTAGCTGCTTACATGCTAATGCTGGCACTACAGCCGTCCATACTGAACAAACGATGCAGTGGGGATGAGGCTAGCTAACGATGCTATCTAAATCTGTCCCTACATGATCGCCAACCACCAGCCTAACTGGCGTGCTTAAGTGATTGTACGTATTTATAGGTCCCCAGAATTATCTAATAATAGTGGCTGTTGAATTTGGTATATCTTCAACATGTAGACAACAGGCTAGCCAGCTAACAACATAGCCGTGTTAAATCCACAGAAAAAGGCCTCGTAGCGGAGCACAATCCCATCCCGACATTGCTCGCCGGGGAACAAGGCAACAGAAAAATTGCGAAAGACATCCCGTACAGCCCCGCGTAAGCGAAACAACAAAGGCAGTGGACAAACATTTCAGCAAAAAAACGTCCATCTGTGAAATGTTTACAAGCGTTTAAACAGAAGAATTGAACTTAAAAAACATTAGAAAATGTATGTTTTTGTTACCTGCTAACACGCTTCACACAGCCAGCAGCAGACAAGATGGTCACGTGACCTGCGCCACCGCGGTGGATGCTCCACTCTCCTCTCCGGGTCACAACCACCTACTCCTTAACCTGCAGTGTTAAAATTTCATCCTTTTGGCAGTGATTTAATTAATTCAAACACTTTAATTACTGGTTCACTGGATTTCTTTTAAATTAAACTACAGGGTGTCAGTAAAGCTCCTCTGCCGTCAAAACCCTTGTGTGGTTAGATATTATTACTGTGGTAACATTAAGACAGGTGTTACGGTTTAAAAAGTGACTATGTTAACCAAGGTTATAATAGTCAACTAAAACTAACTGAATAACTAAATCAAAAACGTTATAGTGTACTGAAACTAAATAAAAGCTTTGCAAAAAAGAAGTCTGTTTTAATGTATTAAAAAAAAATGTATGGTGTTTACTTTTCCTGATCTTGGTCTCACCCCTGACAAACTTAACTAACAGACCAGCAATAAAAACAAACAAAAAAGAAGTAAAATTAAACTTCAAAAAAAGTTAAAACAAAACAGAAATTTAAAAACAGTACAAAATACAAAACAACTTTAACCTTGATGTGAACTGGGGACTTTCAGTCAAAGACGCCTGTGGTTATTTTTGTCAAAATGAGTGAATGTCAAATGATTGTATTTTAATAACTAATAATATAATAATAAATATCAAATTAATATTTAATAAGATCTTTTTTAGCGCCGCACTTGCCATCAAGGCCACCCATAAGGGGGATAAAGGGGAGAGCTTTCTGGGGCCCAGCCAAATGGGAGCCCCATGGAAGCCAGCAAAATCATGGTCCTTTGTAAAGTTAAGCTTTGAAAACAATATTTAGTTCTTTTACCCAAATAATAACCACTCTTATCAAAACAACACATAATTTTTTTCATTTATTCATGTCATAACATAAAGCTGTCTTCAAAGTTTAATTGTCTTTTTTGAAACAGGTAAAAACACAAAAATGAGTAAAAAAAAGTGGCAAAAATATGCTTGAAGTAGTAAAAATGTGTTTACAGGGGTAAAAAAAGGGGGTTTCACAGAGGCAAAAAGGCCGAAAGGGGCAAAACTGGTTCAAAGTGGCAAAAGGAGGCAAAGGAGGAATGAAATATGGGAAAATCTGGGGATCAAAGAGTAAAAAATGGGCAAAAAAGAAAATGACAGGATTTTAAACTCACAAACGGTTAAAAATGGCAAAATAGATTAACAGAGGCAAAAAGGCATTAGGTGGCAAAAATGAGTATGAAGAGGTTATAATGTGCAGAAAGGGGGGCCTATAGAATTTAACAGAAAAAAAAATAAGTTTAGAGGGAAAAAATGGTTTGACAGAAGCAAAAAATGAGCAGAAAGTTGTGATGGGTTAAAAGTGACAAACAGGCAGAAAACATGGTGGAAAGGGATTAAAAATTTGGTAAAAATGAGATGGAATAGGAAGAGGAAAAAAATGGTTAAGAGGCAAAGATGGGTTTAAAGCTGCGGAAAATGTGAAGGTGGTGAAATAGGATTGAAAAGTTGTTAAAAATAGTTAGAAGAGGCAAAAATGGGTAGGAGAGGAGGTCAAATGGGATGAAAAAATTGACTACATTGAGTTAAAAGTGGGAAAGTTGAGTAATAGAGGCAAAAATAAAGTGGCATTAATGGTTTTAAGTAGCAATAACAGGCAGAAAACACAATAGAAAGTTCAAAAAAGTAGCAAAATGGCTTGAATTGTGCAAAAATGTGGAGAATAGGTGTAAAAGAAGTAAAGATGGGTTTGAAGATACAATAATTGGCAGAAAAGGTGGTGAAATAGGATTTAAAAGTGGCAATAATGGGTTTACAGTACTATAGTATGGTTGAAGTGGGAAGATGAGTTAAAAGTGGAAAAATCGGAAGCAAAAAAAAAAAGTCAAACTGATAATAAGTGATAAAAACAGGCAAAAAAGTGTTGAAAAGAGGTTTGAAAGTGGTAAAAAATTATCTGGGTTTGTCGGGGGCTCAGCCAAATATATGGGCAGGCCTTCCTTCCATAACTCACCACAGACGCATTCAGCTAAAAGTCACCAGATGACATGATCACTTCTTTCACCGTAACACCAGACATTTTAACTTTAGAGAAACTTTTTTAACAGTTCAGTCAAGTATGAAAAAAGAAACATTACATCAATATACATTTTATTTTTATTATTTACTCTTTTTAAAGATTTAATAGCTTGTTTTTGCAGATGTTTGTATTTTACAATATCCTCAAATTCAGTCATTTGTAAAAACATTCATGAGGCATGTATAAAAAAACAGGGCATCACCAAGTAGACAGATCGATCCACACACTTCCTCAGACATATACATAAAAATGTATGCAACTGTCCCTATGTATTTTACACATACATATACACATATTTATATAAAATACACTTTCAAAGTGTTGGTTGTTTGTTCAATTTGTGGTTGCAATTGGGGTTTCACTCTTTAATCTGTCATTATCATGAAAACTGGACAAAATTTCCATGTAGAAAAGGAAAACTATGGTACTCATGGCAGTCTTTCACAGAAAGACTTTTAGGAAGGCAAAAATGTAACGGGAGCCTACCCTGCCTCTACCAAACAAGGAGAGGTGCAGCATCCCTCACTATTTGATACACAAGAAGAGGAGAAAAAAACAGTTCTTCCAACTATGAAAAATGTATGTTCCTGAAGCGTCTGACATCAGGGTAGTGTCCAAAATTCTCATTGGTTTCCCTGCATCTTCCTTTGTTTGATGGCTGAGAAAATCAAACTACTACACATCTTTCCCCTTGTTCCTGTAGAGGAGTCCCAGAATTATAAAGGGTGAGGAGATAAAACCAAAAGGCTTGTCCATCCTTAAATCACCATATATGAAGTTTCTTAACTCACTGCCAAAACTTTAAATCTTAGGTTAAATTCTTTAGTAACAGACCACAGTTGAACACCACTAATTGGCCAAATCTGCTTAAAGAGACAGGAACATAAGAAAAGGACAATAAATCATTGCGAGAAGCAGGTATAAACACCCCTGATCAACTAAATAAAGGGGGGAGAGGGAGGGCAAAATAAATACAAATAAAGCTTAGAATATCAGCAGGGGTATGCCTGTCAAATCACAATCAAAAATAAAATATTTTTTTGGGGGGGGGGGGGGTATTCAGAGTATAACAACAACACTGCATTTAGCAATCTTAATGTTTCTCCTCTACATCATCTGAGGAGAACATTCTGAACACACAGTCCCGTATTGATTGGCTTCTTCGTTTTACTTCCGACAGGAGAAGAGAGAAGTTCTTTGTGATTGTTGCGGGACAGGGCAAGCTGTCCGACCAGTAAATATTCTCTATCAAACAACAAACTAGCACGCCGAGTGAGTCCTTCTTGTCTTCAAGAACATGTTACCTCCACAGTCCTTTATCCTCTCTCCCTCTCTTTGACATGTCCATTTCAGTGAGATAATGAAAAGGAATTATTGGGAGAAAAACTCCATGGGTATTTTTATAAAGACACCGTCAGTAATCACAGAGGAAGCAGCATTAACACTATCCTTGCGTACAAAAACAAGCCAGCTAAAGACTGTAGCTTAATCCCTGCGGGGCCAGAAGTAAATGTTCTAAATGATGAGAACATGTATTACTTTATTCTTGATGTATCTTAAAACTCTTCTGAGTTCGTAAGTGGCAGACTTTGCAGCTCTGGAGAAAATAACTAGTTAATTATTTGTACATAGTTGTATAAAAACTGAGTAGCTGAGGTGAAAGGAATAACTGGAGAAGGTAAAGTGTAATGTTGGATACAAAGATGCACAACAACATTATACAAAGCTGTGATCCAGTGGGTGCAAGATCATGCTCCTGAGTCCACGTATATGCAAACCCCGAGGGAAGATGATCAATGTCAGCGGACGTAAAGAAATAGAGGAATGGAGGGACTGGTTGAGTAAAAATGTGGACGAGGGTTGATGGAGGGGGACTGAGAGGCTAGCTCCACAGTCCTGCGTAGTTGCCGTGCAGGCCCGAACAGAGTGGTCCGCCTGCTACAAACAGCTTGGTGCCGGAGTCATCATAGCAGTGGGTGTACACGGCGTTGGGGAAGGAATGAATGTCTGAGAAGTAACTCCTCCACGTCTCATCATGATTCTGAGAGAAAAAACAAGAGGGAGGTTATATGTGGCGACAGGACAGGAAACTTTTAGAAAAATAATCGGTGATTACAATGTTTCTGCCTCAAATTGAATAAAAACTGCTTACCAGCCAGCCTTTCCCTGTAGCGAGCTTAAGGATGCCATCTCCTGGGCACTTCCTGTATCCCCCAGCTGGATTTAAAGGGTTCTCCAGGAATCTTTGAGCCCGGATGTCGTAAAAGAGAAGAGAGCCTTGGCCGGTGCCCACAGTTACGATGTGCTCATAGAAACTTACTGAGCGGATCCCTGCAGACACAAACGACTTCAATGCTTAAATCCTCTAGAGTAAAAACTTAACTGTGATGCTTCATACTCGTTCAAGGAGGTCATCTACTCTAAATGAGTGCTTTGAGTGTGTTTTTACAAGTGTGCAGAACATTTACCGCTTCCTCTCTCTCTGGAATTGACGGACTTGATGCTGTGTGTCGGCTGCCGTGGATCAAGAAAAGACACATGAGCCTGTGAACCCACAGCGTACACCGACCAGTCCTGTCCATATGCCAGACACACATTCTCTTTGCAGTGAGGCAGCTTGGTGGACAGTATCTGCAGGGAAATGCAGACAGTGTTTAACAGGATTACGCCACAAAACATATGTTCTTTTTCTGTAGAATGAAATTAAGAATGTAATGAGTTGGAAAAAACAATCCAAATTATATTTGAAAATTATTCTGAAGGTACAACAGTGCTGGTTTAACAGGAAAAAAAAGAAAAATGCAAAATAGAAAAATAAGTCTTGTTTATGTTGGATTTTTCAAAGAAGAAAATTCTACCTTTGTCATCAGTTTAGGATTCAAATTATGAACCTCTGAATTACACTAAGAATTGAGAAAAACAAAATGATCTTTGGAGGAACTAAGTTTTATGTTCCTTAACAAACTATCCATTACAGCGATGGTTCTTAAGTGGCTGGGCATTAGGACCCACCCCTACCTCTTGACAAGAAAAAAAGTATTTGATAAAAAATATGCTACAGTTTGGACAACAAATGGTACAAAATAAACATTTTTTTAAAATTACATCATTACAGAGGGACAAGCAAGCATACATTTTATTTTACTCCATTTCTCCCAAGACAGCACTGAAATTTAGCAATTTCTTGAGGAATTTCCTCATTATCCTGGGAAAATCAGATTTGTCATCTAGGAAAAGGAAATAAGTGGAAGCTTTCAGAAAAAGACTGAAATGTTCTTGTCATCACAAGAAAACCTGAAAATGTATTAATGTTCTGTATGTCCACTTAGCGCTTTTATAAATCACAAAATTTTTGCCGGATATTTTTTCCCCAGCACACATTCATGAAAGGAATGGGTGGTAGTACAGTAAAACAGTATATCGGGGTAATAAAAAATAGCCACGGTATTGCTTTAATTACCGTCATGAAGACAGTGCTCCGTGAAAAAGCGCAAGTTTATAATAAATGCCTTGAGAATATATGGCCATTCCCAACAGCAGCAGCACTGCCTCCATGTAAACATGCTTTAAAAGTGGTGATAGAACTCCTGTTAATGATGTCAGGCCAATCTGGAAAACTAAAAAAGCGCACTTACATACCAGTGCATAGAAACTACTGCACCATGGCCTGGCACAATGCTCTATGGTACTACAGTCTGGTCTTCTTTAGAGTCAAACTGCTAAAAATGAACTGCTGGCTTTGCTGTAATCCACAACAAGAGATTTTTAAAAGTACTTTCATTCTTCTTTCTAGGTGTGGATCAGTGGTAAAATTGAACAAGTTCACTAATAACTATGGGCTGTGTCCTTTAGCAGCAGCAACACCAGGCACAATTAAATCCATCAAAAGGTTTTAAACACATTCAAACTTATTTTCACTGCTTTTAATGTTAAATAGATGAAGTTAATCTGTGCTAATTGGTTATTTTAGGCACTGAAGTATTCTGTAACATTTTATAAACTTCCTATAAAGTGAACTCACGGCAGGACAGAGCTCTGCATTGTTGCGCTACATAGAAATAATATTAAAGGCCAATGTTATGTGTTGAAAAGCACAGTGAACATAACTTAACATTCCCAGATCCTGTAAGATAACAGTTGGCTGTTATTTCTTATATTAGCTCTGGGAGGAGGGGAGGGAAGGGAGAGGAAAAAGAAACTTCATTTTCACCTCTGTAATGAAGTAACTGCTAACTTCTGTGAGAACAATGCTCACCTGTAAATCACTTCCAGCACTCATGTAAATGTCATCCTATAAACACCGTTTCAGATATGCTTGTTTAAGTGTTTTATCCTTTTTTTGGACACCTAGTGGTAATACAGGTTACCCCTGTAAAATTTAAGGAGGGTATGACAGTATTAAAAAACAGATACCACCTAGTCCTAATTCATGGCCCATTCAAAACAGCCTGGGCTCCCAACCCATCAGTTGATAACCACTGTATTTCAGTATACGGAAATGCTACAAAAGGGTTATTTATCTGCATATATGTTTATTTCAATCATCTTTTTTGTCGTATCTGTCAGTAAAAAAATAATCATAGCATCAGCTGTCCAAGCATTAGTCAATACAAAGTGTGAGAAAATTTTGGAGAAACATTTACTGTTTTGGTGAGAAACTGATATCTAATCTGAGGAACTTTAACTCGGTGCCAGTCTCTGCGAGCCCTGTGGATAATAACAGTTGGTCTCATCATCTTGCTCTTCCTCTCTAAACATGCTCTAGTTGTGCCTTCTTGTAACATTCAAAAGGTAAAGAAATTCAAACATCCAAACATTTAGGAAAGGATCTTTGGTGGCATATTTAAATGACTTTGTGTGATTTTAACCCTGGCTGGCAGATGTCAAAGGATTAAAAAACCCTACAAAGACAGCTGCTATTCTCCCTAATGGTCTCGTCTATTTTTCAGGTCATATAAAAGCATCGGTATCAGTGTAAGTCTGTTTTATTAACAGAAAGTGTAACTAAACTCATTTTAAATCATCTAGGATTATTCAAAGGTTAATTTTGACAGGTCAAAAATTTAGTAAAAAAAAAATCAGACAAAAATATTTTCAGTTTTTGCCATATCTGTCTTTTTTACCCTTCATAGTTATAGTCAACAAAAACTCAAAAACACATCAGCCCAGTTTTAATCAATAAAAAGTCCTTAAATTTCAGTCATTACCTTTAGTCACACTTTTTTCTCTCTAAAATAACCTGCCAAATTGGTAATTTAAAATAAACTCATAAAAACACAAACATACATTGAATAATCCTTTTGGGTTAAGGATTACTGATACTGATAATCTTATTAATACTCCTTAATGATCACGCTCTTTACCAATAATATCAACAACATAAATAGGACTATGTCTGTTTCTTTTTTGATGATGAGACAGCAATACATTTTAACTGAATTCATACTGTACATACATCGTATATTGCTTATCAAACAAATCCATTTTTCCTTTAAATAACTGCATTTATTCAGATGTTTCACCAAAAACTGAATTCTTGTTTCCACAATGTGACTTTTAAACACATCACCATAAGGTTTTAACTAGCGATGCACGATAAGTGTTTTTTTTTAACCGATAATTTCCTACTCCTGATGGCCAATAAGAACCGATAATTTTTTTCAATTGCTGATTTAAAAAAAAAAAAAGTTTATTTGATGTTTTTATGCACCTCTGGGGGTAAGAAGGGGTTAATATGTACTCAGCAAAGATATTTATAACTAATTCTAACTGACATCATTTGTGTTTATATAAAAAAACAATTATGACTTTACAGCTGTTATTATTTTTTAACATTTATGTACCTAAGTACAACATACACAAACAACTGACAAACTTTTTCCCCTTTTCCCTTGAAATAAATTTAAGTATCTTGACAAGTGGTCAAATCTGACATTTCAATAAACTAAAGAATTCAGCTGACCAAGACGTAAAACCAAATGATAACAGGCTGTCATACTTAACAAATGGAGATGTTTGGGGGTCTCATTTTTGTTTTTGCTGCGTAAGTCAGAAATAGAGCTTAAGTTTTACATAAAGATTAAAAATATGCACTCAATTAAGTCATATCAGAGATAGGTTAAGAATGTAAAGTCAGCTGTGGTCTTTGGGTAAACTTCTGTTTCTAATGTCGCTCAGACTGAATGAAACCACAACAAAAAAACTTTAAAATTAACACTAATAATTACTTAAATTAATCATCTCATTGTGCATTTTGCCAAGGTTAGTTATCAAGCAATGTATCACTGACTACCTTGCACAAGTTGTGCTCAGCTTTCCAGAGGTGGAAGTAGCCGTCCAAAGACACAGCACCAAGTTCCTGGAAGGTAAAAACATGGGGGAAAATGATTAAAGCTGAGCTGTTTAAAGGCAGAGAAAACTATTATCACTCATGATACTGCTCCAGGAATGTTCAAAATATCATATAGTTTCATGTTTCACAGCCAAGAACTGAAGATACAGCAAAATATGTCAATTTTCAACAATCCCTTCTGTTTAGTTTAAGGGCTGCTTACATTGGATTCTTTATTTGACCCACTTTCACAGGATTACAAAACATCCAAACATTGATAGGAAATTTGAAAACACTTCTGTTGCAAACCTTCATCCTCTCTGTCCTGTGTATAATCTTAGTATGCTTCAAACAGTGCTCTGTTAATATACAGCTTTCCTTCCATTTGTGATGTGTTAAAATCCAAGCTCAAAGAGCACAGCTCACTATCCAGACAAAATATACATGAAGTGTATTTAATATTTTATTGATAAAGTAAATAAAAATTCCTATTATCCTTGTATGTAATTCACACTTAACCTTTGTGTAAATTTCCATTTTTTATTTCAATATTGACGGCTGGGCTATTACAGTTTTAGGGCACATATCCAAAACCACTTCTTTTTACATGCTGGCAGCGCCCATGGTCTACACAAAACTAGCACAAGTCGAGCATTTCAGAGCTCAGCATCCTTTATGCAGAAAGTGTTAGCTGTTCTTTGTCTAAGCTAGTTCAACATCCTTCCTGCCTCACAGACCAATCAAAATCAAAAAGGGGCAGAACTCCTGACACCAGCTTTGTGAACAACAATAGTGTTTTTCAAAGCCTTCTTGGTCATGTGCTGCTGTTTATGCAAGGGCAGGGTTCATATACCTAGTTTTATATTTTCTTGGTAGTATTTCCTTGAATAAATGATTCTATTAAGCACAGATAAAACAGTCAGAAGTTAATTTTTGTACGCTATATTCAATAGGCACTGATGAAAAATACACTGAAATGGAGATCGTGAGCACGGCTAGCCAAAAACTTAGCAGACTCATAGCCAGGCTGCCCATATGGAAGAAGATACAGCCTGCATACATGGGTCACAATCTACAACTAATGCTTGTATGCATTTTAATAATACTAATATACAAGTTTCAGTGAATTTTTGAGGAAAACAAAAACATGAACTAGGAAGAACCGTACTTTATGGTTGTTGTTGAAGGCCAGAGCTCGGACTTTACAGTTGTATGGGTTGGTGTACTCCTTTGGGATATCCTTGAGGGCGCGGTGAGAGATGTGGGCGTAGGAGGGTACGACCTGTTCATTCTGACTGTGCTCTGCCTGGTTCATTACATCCTCTGTCACTTCCCAAAGGCCCATGGACCCATCCCTGGAACCTACAAATGTCAACACACAAGACATACCCTGGTTATAGACTGCTTCCATTAACTGCACACACAAACATATTTCATGTTGTACTTAGAATACGAAGAGAACACTGCACACAAATAATTCAATAAATTCAGCAGCTTAGCTCAACAACTCACCAGACACAGCCATGTTGTCACTGATCCACGCTATAGAGAAGATCCAGTCATTATGACCATCCTGAAAAACAAATGGTGAACAAATCAAACAACTTTTCTCACACTGTCCTGTGTTTTTTAGAAAACAGATGAACAACTAAAACAAGCATATCACAGCTATAAAATGAGTGCCCATCTCTCTGGCGGGAGGAAAGACCTAGAAGAAAAGCTACATGGTCTTTGTTTTGTTTCTGGTTGTTTAGAAATCTGCTTTACAGTAAATATACAAATATAAATCCAACTGACATGGTCTGATTCCTACGCTGCTAGAGGAATTAAAGTAAGACAAATAAGAAAATGTAATACATTTATGTAAATCTTTAACTATTTAAGCTTATATCTGCCAATACTGATTTCATTGGGATAATATCACGCATCCCTAGACCATTCAATCTTTGCAGCTATATTGAGCTGTCAAAAGCTACATTTCCATCAGGGGGTCCAGTTTGATTGAGTACAGTCTGGTATGGTTCGGTACACCAAACACCCAAATGGTTAAAGTTTTCATAGACACCCGTACCCTCACTTGGTGGGCAGGCTGTAAAGGCATGCATGTAAAATTGCATGCAGTGTGAGTCTGCTGGTCAAGCCGCAGAGTTGTAGAAAGGACGAGTGACAGAAATCAGTAGGAAATAAGCAGTAAACAGTCTTATTTCAGCTGAAAGTGCTGTTCTTTTACATCTTACTACATCAACTTCATCTTAATCATGTTAACCATGGTCAGTACAGGTCCTCAGCTGATGGAATGCGTATACAGAAACGTTTTGAGTCATAACGAGACATTTATGTGCAAATATATCTAGTCTTTATCAGTTGTCCTGTGCCGACGTGATGTCAGAGCAAACTCTCATTATTGTGTGTGTAGCTCCACCTTTTTAGGACAGATAGGTATGATTGGTATCCCTACGGAAAGGTGCCTAAAAGTGGGATGGTACGGGTCAGTTTTTTGGGAGCCTTTCCAACTTTTGCTCTATGGAAAAGCAAAAAAATGCATACTGTGCCGTACTGAACCAGACCGCTTGGTGGAATACCTAAACAATTCCTTTTTTTGAAACAAGATAATCTCCATTTATTATGCATGCTAAAATGACTCAAAAACTATCAAGACAAAAATAATAGTTGTTAGCCTGTAGCAGCATCCATAAGCCATAACTTGGTCATTAAATCAAAGGATCAAACCCACTTACATCTCCAACACAAACCGGATCCAGTGTGGGCAGCTGGTAGATGGCCAGGCTGTTGGGGTTGTCTCCTCCTGTGGCCAGCAGCGTTCTTGAAGGGTTGAGTTCGATGGCGTGGATTCCACATCCCTGCTGGTCCAGCCGGGAACGAGAGCCTACTGTAGGGTGGTAATGCCTCCCTGCCACTACTGTGCCCACCACACCTGAGCCTCCACCCTGGCACTCCCGGTCCTTCAGCATAGGAATGCGTGTGATCTGCCCCGTAAGGACATCAACTACAAAAAGCTGCAGGTAAAAGGAGTTCAGAAGTTAGAAAGTTGCTCTCTTCTGGGAGTGATGCACTACTTTTACAGAAAATCCTACCTAAAAATATAAATTACACAATATGCATCAATAGCTTGGGTAAAAGAAATGGACCCAATTTTGACAATCTTGACTGATTCATTAAAAAAAACGTAACTGGTGACAATCGAGAAACATCTGCTTCTTTATAGAGCCTACTAACTGTCTGTACTAGCTTCTATTGATGTGCTCTGGACATTTTCTGGCTGTGAACCTCTAAGCAGTGGGTGTGTCGCCCCAAGCCAATAACAGTACACAGGATGAGTAATTTCTTCTTTTGTCAAAATGAAACAACCACATGGCAAGCAGGCTCCAGTTAAACAAGGGCCGCTGTTGTTTAGTCAAGGAGGAAAGGCCAACGTATGTTTGTTGTGTTTTAGCCACAGCTGTCAAACCCTGATCATTTAATTTCAACCGATGGCTGTGTAAACTGGTGACTTTCAGCTAAGCAAATCTGGGGCAAGGACTCCTTCCATTTTCAACAACTGCTGTAATGTAGACATTTACAAATGAAGGTTACATCCGTAAGTGGGATAATATCGTAGAAAGCTGTGTTCTGACCACCACTCATCATTCTGAGCTGATCTGACGTTACTGTTGATTATTGATGCAACATCACATTAGTTATGATGTCAAAGTCGGTATAACAGTACCTTTTGAATATCTTCATGTTTGCTGTTGACATCCTACACATCAGATACTTTTATACCATCTCAGCTCTCTGGTGCCCTGTAGGGCAGGGTTCCCCAATTACTTTTTCCAGGGGGCAAAATATTTCAAGGACAGAAAGCCGAGGGCCGGACATGGATTTTTTTTTTTTGGACACCATTAAAATTTCTGTGTCTGCAATGGTTAATACACCAATAGGTAGAAGCTCTTTAATCGAAATGATATCTTCAATGCTAAAATAGAATTATTATTTTTATCCATGAATTTTCAAATTTACTGATTTACAAAAAAACTGAAAAAATAGTAAAGCGCATTAATATTTCTTGATTAATATGTCAAATTATAGTTATTTACTTGCATTCCTGAACAGAAAAATTACTTTTAATGGTTGAATGTTATGCTTGATTAATTTCTGACTTCTCAGAGAAGCCCAGTGAGCTGGCTCAAATTTGGGTGAATTCAGTTTGAAATCCCTCATTCCTGTTCAAAATGATAAAACGTCGAGGGCTCACTAAGAATGGAAGAGTCCACATTAAAGCACTTCATGATGCTGGATGGTATTTGAGACAAATATGACAGGTGGTCTAATAAATTTGTTAAGCACTGTATATATGTGTGTGTGTATATATATATATATATATACATATATATATATATATATATATATATATTATAAATGTATATGGGTTAATTAGCTACTTTAGACAGAGGATTTACTTGCAACTAATCTAAACAGGTCAGTCATAAATATGCTGTCCTTGTATTAGGTGGCATTTTTTTTTCGCTTTTTTTAGCGTTTGTATGACCCACTGATGCTAAATTTATAAGACAGGAATATTCACTATAAACATTCATTTAGCAGGACTGTTTATGGCTTTAAAATGGCAACCTGTTGTCCACAATATATGATCAGACCCTGAGATTATTTCACCCTAAGATCAGTGCACAGTATCAAAAGAGACAGGAGGATCCTGCGGGGTGTTTCCCTAACTGCTGCACTATTACTGCTCAAAGAGCTATAAACCCTCACCTACTGGGTGAAAACTTGACTTGTAAACAATGTCTGCACCACAACAGACGTTCTTATGCATGTACGTTCTCTCTGAATCCCCCTGACTTCCCTATGCGCATCATGAAGTGGCGCATCTCCGTGTAATTATGTCTTTTGTGCTGCATCAAGACCAAAAATGCCGACCTCTCAAGTCACAGGACAGCCTGTGTCCAGGTTAGCATTAAATGTTCAGCTATAAAGAATTTGTTTTTTTATCATTATAAGAGCAATTTTTACCGTTACACCACAGGATTTATAACCTATGTCCCATTTAAATGTAAGTGACCAAGACCATAATTACACGTCTTGTTGACATAAAATTAGATTGTATGTAAATACATTTAGTTGATATTAGTTTGGCATCACACATTTTCATAATGAGGGGTTAAATCAGGCTGGAGATTGAACTAAATCACTCACCAAAGCGAGATACGGTGTCTACATTTGTGGCTGACAGACTATTACGCAGGGATAGTATTTGCTATCCTGAGAGCAGCTGTTTTAATCCCCCACGGGAAAAGATGTTCGGTTTTGAAAGGCAAAAACCTCTGACATTCGTTAAGGCCTGAGATACAGAAAACTTGTCAGAGGTGCGGACAGGGCTGGACTCCATGAAAGTCAAGGAAAATCAAAATTAAACAAAATAATCCTTCTCCTTCAGTCTTGAAAAATCATGCATTCTGTATCAGACTCTTTTTGGACAGCATGTTTGGGGAGCTGAGGTGAAGCAGTTGCGTTGCCGCCGCTCTGCCGTGCGTCTTTTTACGATGTTCCTCCCTGCTCTAAAGAGGGTTCAGAGTACCATATTTAACTCATTTATTGCATAGTATTATGACCTAATCTCACTTATCAGGTGAAAGTCTACAGTACAAAATAGAAAAAGACAATGGCATCTTACCGTGTTGCACTTGGTCCCACACACCACCTGCCTGTGGTTGAGCCACTGCGAAGCAAACACCTTGTTGAGCCGCCCCAGAGAAAATTCCCTCTCCTTGAGAATACCAGGGAGCCTCCCAGCTGCAAAGCCCCGGAGGCTCCTCTGGAGTCGCAACTCGTGCTGCTGTTGAGGCCTGAACTCCCGCCCCCGGAGGGCGCATACCACTGAGCGCCGACTACACCACCACTGCTGGGCATGACGTGAAGAAGAAGAAACACGGCTCCGCTTGTGTGGCGTCTGACACCAGCCCAGCTGAGAAGGAGAAAAAATAAAGGGCAAGTGAAGAGAGTCTTCTCTTGGGTGAGCATGCTTTTGTTGAGATCAAAACGTTAGATTACCGTGTTTTAAACCCAGTTGTAGAAGTGGCAACAATTAATTGAAATTAATACAAAGAGCAAACAAGTTAAGTGTTGCTCTAATCTAATTTCAATAATTTTTAGGCCTGATTATGTGCAATTCAGAGTCACAACCACTCATCGTTACAGTCATCTATGTAGCTGAATATACAGAGTCAAGAGTCAAGGGAGTATTTAAGATAAAATACACAACTGCACAGTCAACAACACTGCAATAGGTTGAATCAATACGGGCAATTAATATGATACAACTAGGCTAGTATCAGTGTTTCCCCTACCACTGTATTAAGGGGCGCTGCCTCCCAAAGGCATCCCCCGTCCCCCTTGAAGGTCGAGTTAATTTTCATTTGATTGTATTTTCTACAAAGTGCCAGATCACAACAAAAGTCATTTAAGCATGAACTTTCCTATAGAGCAGGGTTATACCTAGTCCCATTATTAAACAAATTAAATAGCCCTTTACAGAGCTCATGTCCCCACAAACTCCCTCTTGATCTTCTCACCACAGCATGCAGAAATACGCATGGCCCCTCACAGGTGTGTGGGGACAGGTGTGAGGCGATCAGTTCAGCTCCTATACAGACTGAGCGGCCCATCCGCAGGTCACCTGATGATCCTTTTATCATTTTCAAATTCATTCATCTGGGATCAATAAACTGGCGGATGACCCTTTTGTCTTTTTATTCCGCACATGCATGTTTCTCATAGCGCCTAACGCTATTGCAGATATTTATGATCATTATTCACACTTGTAAATAAACCTCGTCCACACGCAGATTATGACAGAAACTCTTCAACCTTTATAAACGCAGGAATGTTGACAAAAGATCACACAGGCATAGAGACAACAGGAGGAGACAGAGACATGCAATGTGTGTGGATAATAATAGCAAAGCAAGAGAAAATGAGTATTTAAAGTCAGTGGAGGACAATCAATCATCATAAAGAACATCTACCAAAATACATAATCTTACCTATTATAAATATGTTACATGTTTCAATAAACTGTTTCTTAAATAATTATTTGGTTATTAATTTGTTAAATATTTCGTATGTCAGACTTATTTGTATGTGGGGAGGCCTTTTTGACAGCATAGGTCAACTTCACACTTAATACTGGTATGACGCAGTCCTAAAGTTACTCCTGACGTAGCAGGAAGGCAAAAAAGTTAATTTCCAACCCTGTCATTCATACATGCATAGATAGATGTTATATTGAAAGTTTTCATTAAAAGAAACACATGGACACCATCATTCCTTTCAGTGTTTGTGTCTATGTCAGTCTGCCCCAATTTCTCAAAACACAGGAAACATTATCAGGTATTAACACCAATGTATGAGCAAAAGTGAGAAAGAAAACATCAAATGTATTACTTTTCATCTAATAAAAAGACTCAGAATCAGTGAAGCAATGTTAAAATCAAACCTAGAAACAGTCAGAGGTAAAAGGACAACGGCCTCTCAGTGGTACATAAATTGCTTAACATGGTTGTATGAATGTTTGTGGGTGTCAGTTCTTACTTTGACTGTTGGCAGAGAAACCACAAAAGAGATCTGTGTTAAAATAGTGATGTGACTAATAATCTTGATTATAAATCGACTTACACTGACCTAATAGAGCACCATCCAATCTAAACTAATCCTATTCCAGGGAAAACCCAGATGTATTCATTTGTCATTATGGCTGTCAAAGGGAATCTGTAGTCTATGTTTCTCATGAGGTCCTGATAGTAAGTCTGAATGCTGACTTCAGATGATCAACGACTGAAGTAGAGGTCAATTTCTTAAGCTACTGTATATTTTATACAATTCAATTTCTCTGTAGGGGCCATACAAACCAGTTACATGCCCCGACACTGTTAACATACGATACCATATAAAGTCCAACAAAAGAAAGTTAGAATGTAATGCTAACTGGCTTTTGATTCAACTTAAAAGTATATTTCTGTGTCAACAGCTGGGCCTATGTAGTGCTGTGGTCTTTGTATCAATGAGTACTCGCGTCTTTATCAGTAGTCATGTCATCAGATGTAACTTATGTCATCTTGGGCAGGCCAGATGCACAGTTAGTCTTCATGCGGAAGATAGATAACCGATAATTATCGTTTTAGCTAGTATTGCAGTATTTAGCAAAATGGAAACAGCTACCATCAAGATTAACTGTGCTAACATTTGATTCAATGTTCCAGCAACGATAAAATGAAAATGTGCGGCTATTTAACGGTGTCAAGTGATCACTCCAGTTGACCAAGGGGCTGATGGCATTAGTAACCTCACAATATGACCTTTTATCGTGATACCAAAATAATTCAAGCCCAAATGAGATGAGCCAGTCAAGAAATGGCTAACGTTAGATTAGCTGTCGTACCGAACTGCCGTTGGCAATCGCCATGCTAACATTTGAGAGCACTGACGTTAAAATAGAAACACGCGTTATTATCGTTTAAACTGGATCACAATTGTCCCCTTTCGCCACAATATTGTATTATCAGGAGTTGTTCATTTTTTTAAATTCGTAAATATTCAGCAGCAGGCTTAGCCTATATATAACAAACCTGGCTAGCTTACTGCTAGTTAGCATGCTAACGTTGTTAAGAGGCTAGCGTTAGCTTTAATTGATCCACACCGGTTTCCGCCTACCTGTTGTTGGTCCTTGGGCTCTCCTGCCTTCCTTTTCCTGCTAACTGTTTTTCTCGCCATAATCTGATACACACAGTTCCCTCACCCACATGGAGGGTAAAAGTGACTCTGGACACTGGATCATATAATGGCGATATGCTATTTTGTTCCTTGGCCCTCGATGGCAGCGTCCAACGAGGAGGAAGAGCGATCACATACGGGAGAGGTTGGTTTGTCGATGGTTGAGATTGTCGCAGAATTATCCTTTGCTCCCAAACAATGCCCACCTTGGGTTGTACAAACTATTCAGTTTCGATGGACTCGCTAGCAACAGCCGGAGGGTTAACACTCTTTTTTTCTACCAAGTCGCGTCAGCAACGGCGAAAGCATTGAGCAGCGCGCAGCCGCACTCAAATTAAACATCAACAAAAACAAGGTCGTACGTGAACGCGAACGTCATGCGTGCTCGTTCACGGCAACTACCTAAACTCATTATGTGATTCTGGACTCATGACAACTTTTAGTTTGTCCCAAAGACGATATGTATAGTAAATATTATTTTGTGGAAAAACAATACAATCATTTCTTTTATAAATATCATAGTAGTTGCAAAATTTAATCTTGCAACTGAACAAACATGATTCAATTATAAGCTATAAAAATGTTAAGCCTCCTATGTATTAGATTTTGCCACTCCATTCTTTGTATACTTCACAAACTTAGATGTAAAATGATCGCTTAATGTGTTTTTTTTTTTTTTTTACCATCTTTGCCACATCCTTTGTAAACTTTAATATAGTTTCTGTGAACACTGAATACATATGGACTAGTACTGATCAACCTGGACCATCTGAAAGCTGACATGAAGAATTACATGAGACATTTTATAAATTATTCACAGAAAGTTTTCTTTCTGGATTGTTACCCTTGAGATAGTATTTGCATCTGTAAAATAAACAGTTGAAGAATTGTCATAAAAATGTCACAGCATTTTGTAAACCATTAATAAAAAAAATGCACTAAAAGATGTTAATCCTGACTTTGTGATCACCTGTTTAGTAACGACAGAGAGCTCAGGCAGACCAAATATGCTCTCTGTTCTCATACGTAATTGTCTGTTTATCTGCTGACTGGGTGACAGAGGTGGATGCTTCCAGGTGCCACTCACAATACCTAGATGGAGAATCATCTGTATTGTTTATGTCTTGTCTATGCCTATGTATAGCATTAGTTATACAAGACAAAACAGGGAGCTGGAGAATTGTCTTCCTCTCCAGAAATATGTACACATATAAAACACAACCATTAATAGGTTGAGCTAAATAAGCAACACCAGCACCGATCAACAGTCTCACCACTGAAAAGATGTGCACATTTAATTGTGGATTTTTCAAATAATTCAAAGGAAAAACGTAACATTTTTCAAATCACAGTTCACGAGCTTGGGAAACAATCACTGATCTTACCCACCATCAAAAATTTCAGTGTTCACTGGTCTAACACCCCATGTTTAATTACACACTGACTTTAAATTTGATCTGATGTACTGTAAGATGGCCTGATTGAAAAAACAAAAAAACAAACAAAAAAAAAACTTCAAACTTATTTCTACAGCTTAAAGACCATGACACAAATGGGAGGTCCAGAACCTGCTGTGGTGAATTCACTCCTATTTGTGTGGCTGTAAGAAAAGAGAGTAAGTGGATTTAAAATTTTTTCGTGCATGATTAAGGAAACCACGCTTGTGTTATGTAAGTGCTACAATAACACTACTCATGTCTATCTGTAGAGTAATGTACCAGTCTTCTTTACCACAGAGAAACAAGACAGAAGATATCTTAAACCTGACCTGCATAAATGTTAATTGTCCAATTCTCATGTACTTCCACATCTTATATCATCTTCATTTCCCGCACCAGGCACTTTCCTAACAAATAAAGAATATGAATGTATTCAATGACAGATACATCACAAAAGCGAGGTTTTGCTCATCCTTTTTTTGTTTCAATGTTTGTTTATATGGTGCATACTCCTGGTTGTGATTTTTTTTACTAAATAATAAAAAACTGTCTGTTTTACACTGCCATTTAACATTGGTGATGGTTTGATGTTTAGCAGTGGTGGAACACAGAAAAACTACTGTACCTGCCCACAAATTAAATCCCAGTTTTCCCAGTCACATTTTGCTAATTTTAAGCCCTTAATCTGTTACCATGCCAATCTCAATCCCCATTAACACCACAGAACTCAAGATTATGGAAAATTCAGCCATTTTTTGCCCATAGTGCAACTGATCAGATATGTTTTACAAACATATGTAGCATTGAACTCAAAGGGTAATTAAAAAATATAAAAATAAAGGTTTTCTGATCTCCTCTTTAACAATAACACCCAATAAACAGTTGGGAAAATGCTTTTGTGGTGACTGAACTTTTTAAGTCTTCATTTAAGATGTTTGAGGCGACAACAAACTTACAATCAAGACTATTACACTTGAAAAACTGTGGACAAGTCAACAAATCAATGTCATGTTTGATAAAAATTATGGCATGAAATCAGATTTTAACCATGGCAGAAATCACCCTTTTTGAGTTCAATCCAAATTTCCAGCCTCTTCCATAACCCCCAACAATATCTCAAGGCTCAAAGTGCCACCTGACAATCACACACTATGAAATGTCTCTATTGCACTGTGACGAGGCTGCAAACACAACCCTCACTTACATTTCATTTCTTTTTTTTTTTTTAACCACTCACTCTTTTCCAGTCTGCAAAAACAAAAGTCTGTGGTGATTTAAAAAAGCATCACCTTTGTAAGTTAACTTAACTTACATTATCAAACCAAACTCTTTATTTTAAATGAAAGTGTCAGTGTACTATTTTAAATAACTTGAACATAAAGAAACGTGTCTGTGCAGTGTGACACATCAGTGCCAGTGGTTTATGGGACAACATTTAGTAATTTCCTATGGAGATATTTCTCCTGATTTCTCCTCACTTTGTTACCAGGCCATTCCAGTGCAGGTCAAAGAGCCTACTAGGGCAATAGTATCTCTTGTGTTTTGAGTTATGATGACTAAGGATCAATAATGCAGTTCTTTAAACAGAAAGCAAAGAAATGGTGTCTTTGAATTATGTGACAAACGTGCCCAAATGAACAGAAAAATAGACAATAATGAATGAAAGAATAAAGCAGAACAGAAAAAGGTGCAGGGCACCAGAGCAGAGAGGGCACTTCTTGAGACTCAGTTATCTGTCTGGCAACGGGGCCTTGAATTTCTTTTTTATATATATTTTTTAAATTTTTTTTTTTTTTTTTTTTACTTTAAATGTTAGTTGGTTCAGTTCAAAGATAGCCTCTTCAAGGCCCCCAGTCCCCTCCACCATTTACTAGGTCTGCAGTGAGCAGTGGAAGATGGCAGCTTAGTTGTTTGGGAGTTTAGAGAGTTCAAACTGGTCTGTATGTGATGCATTAAGAGGCTGTCATCAGCCTCTCTTTCAGTCCTGCAGTCACATAAACACTTCCTTGTAGAAGTAGAACAGCATTAAAATGCCATAGCCCAATTCTTCCAGTTTCTTCTTCACAGCTGATACGTACTTTCCTTTTTAAATACCCTAGAAGTACCAAATCCTGGAACAAAACCAGAGTATTTTGTAGAAAAAGAACAACTACAACCCCCTCCACAGGCACACAGTCTTCAAGAAGTGCTGAAACACAACACAATTTATCAAGGAGAGAAATACAACTGTCTCCCAGCTGTCCCTTCCACAAACAAGGCAAGGGCAGGGTATGGTGTGATAGAGTGGAAAGAAGGAAAGGGGCTGTGTTGGCTAGTAGCGGGAGGCAAGCCTTGGGCCGGGCTTTAGTTGGGCTGGTTAGCTTAGCTCAGCTAGCTGCAGCCCGAGCCATCAGGTCCTCTAAAGCCTTGTCCTGATCGTTGTTGTGGACCAGCAGCACTTCTTTGATGGTGTCTCGTTCAAAACCCATTTCACCAAATCTTGACATGAGTTCAAGAAACTGAAGGGCCTGGAAAGGATGAAAAAGGGGAACTAATTTGATCTCATCATAGATGTTGAGGTATCTTATTTTAGATCAGTATTGTCTATATAACATTTTGATAATGCATCTTTCACCATACTGTTGCATAATGGCAAACTAAACAAACCTTTTCCTCTGAGCACTGGTACATCTCTAAGCATTCCTCCACTGCACTTGCATCAAAGCCCCGCTCACACAGACGTCCATGGACAAACAGATAGTCCAGCACCTGAGACAAACAGTAGGTACATGTTCATTCATTATGCATGTTTAAAATCTCGCTTTTTTTTGTATAGCTAAAGCCAGTCATTACATAGATCTCGCTTAGAAAAATTAGAAATGCATGGTTTCCTGATTCACTTTGACAAAATAATGAGCAGATAAATTGACTTAAATAAATGTAAGGTTCATTAATTGTCTTCAATACATTGCATGTGTCTCAAAAGTTATCATTAACTGATGTAAATTTACAGTTTAAACCCAGCTTGAAACAAAGAAAATCCTGTCTATGAACCCTTTTTATTTTGCCTATCCCCTTATGATTGGAAGGATCAAGCTGTGTGGGATTTGTTGAATAGATCAAAGGGCTGTGCACAATGCCTTAACCTTGAGAAAAAGGGCAGCGTGATTAAACCATTTAATTCTAAATGAACACAATAAAAAAGTACAGTAACAATAAACTGTGATGCCCACTGGTAAGTTAATTTGCAAACATTCCAGATATCCGCTCATAGGTGTGAGAGATGTCCCACCTGCTCCACATTCTGCCCTTGTCTCTGCATGGCCCGTAGTACACCCTCATAAGAGTAGCCCATGCCCACGAGGGTTTCCACACACTGGCGTTCACTGGG
Organism: Cheilinus undulatus; assembly: GCF_018320785.1. NCBI lineage: Eukaryota > Metazoa > Chordata > Actinopteri > Labriformes > Labridae > Cheilinus > Cheilinus undulatus. Next base: position 20,847,070 of record NC_054867.1, on the reverse strand, counting down.
GGTCATGCTGAGAAGGGCTCCTCCACATGGCAGACCTGCAGATCCTGATCCCGGGTTAACCTAGAGTTAAAAATTGAGGGTTGATAGGATTCTTGACATTCCTAATTTACCATCACTGCTTAATCCACATCACTTTATCCCACACAGCCAATGTACACAAATGGATATAGAGAATACAAAGTCATGCTCACTGGTTTTGGTGCACCACTCTTGATGTGGCTTTGAGGCTCAGGGGCAACAATAACTTGGGTTTTGGGAATGGTTGGCGGGCTGCCATTTGGAAGGTTGTGTCTGGGGGCAGGGATGGGTGTGGGGAGTGGGCTGTACCTCACTGGCTCTGGGTCACCAGAGTCAGAGAGCTTGGGAAAAGTGAGAGAGCGGATGTTACATGGTCGATCATCCGTCTCAAAGCCTGCTCTCCCAGGGTGCCCAACTCTGTCCATGTCCAGCAAGGCAACCAACCCGTTGGGTTTATGTGCAAAGCCAGGTTTGGCTGTGAGGCTGGTGTTGGTGCTTGGAGGGGAGGGGCTGTTTCCACGTGACTCAGGCCCCCTCTGGGAGACCTCAGGCTGGGTTACAGATGGAGGAGGCTGAGGTTGAGGCTGGCTCTGGAGGATGCTCCTGAGCTCCTCCTTATCGTCCAAAGTTTTGAGCTCAAGCTTGTCGAAGGGGTCCTCCTCACGCTCAAAGTCAGCTAGGTTGAGGCTGTGCTGTTGGGGAGTGCTAGGCTGGGCTTTCCTAGGACCAAGACTAGGTGCAGGCAGTGGGGTAAGGATGGCGTTGTGGCTCAGCCCTGCCAGGACTGGGTTCATTGCTGGTGGTAGAAGGTCCTGGTCCTCTGCAGCCGACTGGGGTTTCTTGCCTCCACCACCATCAATGTCCTTGGCTTGTGCCAAACGCTCCCTGCTTTCTGCCTCCTGCTTGGCTGTGATTTCTTCTGCTGCTCTGGCCTCAGCAAGCTCAACTGCCCAGCGCACACTACGTCTCTCCAGAGAAAAGTCATACTGTTGAGACCACAGTAATAAGAAGAATGAAGGTAATAGGTGCAGAATGCACATAGAGAAACAGAGAAAAGGAGAAAAAGTAAGCACTACAAAATCTTATCTTACTACACAGATCCAACACCCAAAAATTGTATGCACATTATTTAAATAAATTTCATTCTACGGCCAGCATTTGCTTGACCAAAACTGAAAGCTAAACACAAGCTGACCTGAAAAATGATACCTTCTCTTCCGTGCCCAACAGGACCAAACATGCCCATAAACATAATACTGATAAAGCAGGACTAAGGGCAGGGCCCTTAACAATCATAGAAATAACATAACTGCAAGTCAGCACAGTTAAGCCACGCTGAGAGTATATTTAAAAGTAGCATACCTCAACCAACATAGCTGCAAAGTCAACATAACACTGTAGGTGACTAACCTGTGTGTCCACCAGCAATGAGTCACAGTCTGGGAGACAGAAACCAACAGGGAGTCCTACTTTGGCTGGACAGCGAAACTTGTCGTTGATCTTAAAGGGAACGTCATCAAGGTAGCTGATGGGTCCTTTTTGGAAAGAAAAAAGGTTGGTAATGTTTAGGAATGGTCACGAACCTAAAACTTAACCCAAAGTATCAGTCAAGTCATATAAGCTCTTACCATTGTTGTACGCATCTGATCCAGACTTCCTCGCAGCCATTTAGAGACTCCTAAAACAAACACAGGTAAACCAGGTGTAAACAGAGTGTTTTGCACTGTTAACTTAACAACGTGACTGGTTTTCAAGAAAAATTAAATTTTTTCATTAAAGACGAAGGTGCAACAGTGTCACAATACCCAGGTTCACAGTGCTAAGAAAACTTTCCAAGAGAAAGTCTATCGAAACATGAGCAGGATAACACTTTTTTTAAATAGTGAAAACTGACCATTCAATTCAATCTCCAATAACCCATTGAACTTCAGCCATTTTTCAGATGAAGTCACATAATCCCGTTACTTGCACATGCCGTGCAACAATGCCCGACATTATGAATACAGAGCAGCCACTGTTCTCACATCCGCTGAACAACAGAACTTTAATCCATTTGCTGGTGTAGACTGATATTTAGCAGAAAAAGTGATAGATTTGATGGACTTACAGGTCAACAGGGAGACTTCTAAGAAAAGTACCTTATGCCCAGATAGACTGCATTTTTTCATTTTAACATTATACCTCTGTTGTTACTCTACCTGGCTTTTTTCTTTCTTTTTTTAACACTTGCACAGATTTTTTATACTTATATTTGATGAAAATACTGTAATTCTGGAGTTATCAGGCACTTAAATTTTCTTCATGCTTATCAATAGTTCTTTAACCATATGAAAGAAACACTAAATCAAGTGGGTTGGTTATATGTTCTTAGTTTGCCACCGCAAAAGAATACTGAAGTCTTAAGATCCCTGTCTATTTGATAAAATAGAAATCTCTCAAATCCTCCATGACACTATAAACAGCATGCTGCCACAGAACAAATGTCAGAAAATGAAATTAAAAATAAATATATACAGGCATAGATTTGCATGACTGAAGTGGTTTCTCTTTGACAAATAGGTCAGTGACAAGTTATTAGCAATAAAAAAAACTACAATAAAAAAGTATAATGATTGATGCTCTGTCAGAGTGGGTAATAAGCAATTGACAAATCTTTGATAAAACCTTTATATATTTTCTTACACCTCAAGAATAACACATTCATTATTGACAATAAACATATATCTTTTTAAGTATTCGTTTAAAAAATAAATTACTAGACAGACGAAGTAACAATAATAATAACGTCATTTGTATAGCCCTTTTAAAAACAATGGTTTACAAAGTACATTGAAATTAAGAAATAAAAAGGGTTAGCAAAGTAGTTTTAGGATTACTTATTAAATAAAACAGCTTGTCAGTAAAATGGGATAAAAGTATGAGGTATACATGTCTTGTTCAAAATTCTTATGCCATCACCAAAATACAAAGACTCTTCCATAAATAATATCACCACTGAACCACAAAAGTAACAAGTCATTCCATCTAAGAAAACTGGCATCAGAAATGTTTGACATTATAGCTTTGAAAATGGTGAAATGATATGTCTAATTTTAAATACTAGAAATGCAGCATATAAGTGATTTAATGTAGGTATTGAAAGATATTAGCTTAAAAAGTGAACTATCCTTATCTGCAGATATGAACATTTCTGAAGCTATTCACAACCAATATTTTGATCATTAATATCAGCCTTTATAAGCTGTAAATATCTGCTGTATAAACATTTAAGTTTAAACAAACCTTCATCAGCAGAAGTGTTTTTCTTTAGACATCATCGCCATACTTTCACTTTTAAGGGTGTTGTAATGACTAGAATATGTTAATTTGTTCATCCTAAAACTTTAAATTGTGCATTTCATGGACTGAAATTTAAGGTCAGACTGCACAAATTAATCCAAATTTAGATTACATCGCAATTTGTCGTCTGTCATCCCAGGAATTGTATCCCTGGAAAAACTTGGAAAATATGTCTATGGAAGTAGGTGTGTTTTTTCTGCAGAAATTGAAAAAGCCCCTGGAACTTTTGGGATTTGACTATAATTTTGACTTAATAGATAACATAGTGGATAATTAGAGCATTTTCAGAATTAGAGTAATGGACACAAGTGTGTCTGAATACCATAATTTGGGTTACTTTGCAGTGTCTTATTTCAATTTCTTATCTAGGCTATGTCAAAACACTTTTTATTACGTGGATCATCCAGTCCTGTAGCATTGTTATTTGTTTGTCTGTTAGCTTTGTTCTGTTACATTTCTTAAAACTCAATCAACACAATTTTAAATATCACAGTATGCTCCAGCACAATTTTCAAATTGCAGAAGAAGGAAAATTTCTTTGATGTAAAATATGTGAAGAAATACCAGTATAATGCATTTTAGAGGTCGGGATACACATCAAGCACACATCCATGAGTCATTTTTTTTCTAGAATAATTTGCAAAAAACACTTGTTAAAAACGAGAAAGACAAAAAAAAAACATTCTCTTATTCTCTTTCAAACAACATTTCATATCAAATTTGAAAAATTGTCCAGCTCTAGTTTAATCTTGCTGATATTACATTCAGCTAAAATTATTTTGTAAATAAATACCAGCAGTGGATATGGACAAAAATCCATGATTGTGCAGCCCTACAAAATACATTAACAGGCCCTTCAACAGGCTTTAATTCCAACATAATTCCTGCATTAGTTAGAAAAAACTTTATGAGAGTTATCTGTTATTTCAAACAATCATAATTAGTTTACTATTATATGCTGCATCTACATCTGTCCCTGGTTAATCAAAAGCCTGACACCAGTCTGCTCTATGTTTAATCATGTGTGGAAATGGGCTACTTGTGATTAGGGGGCATCTTGTGATCAGAGGGAATCCTTCAATGCAAACTGTGCAACTCCGATTGATTCTGTGCAAGAGTTAATTCCATACAGTCGTTAGCTTGAAGTACTTAAATTAACTCTAGTAGCTAATGTGTTATGTAACTCCCCACAAGTTAATGTTCTCTGTAGCTAACGACATTTCAAGTTAGCTTCTAACGCTATGCTCTTGACAGTATGGTTTCGTCCTGTTAATGTTAGTATTCACGATATCAGAGATAACGACACGGGACAACTCGGCAAGTGGTTTGTTATACTTGGTAGCTTGCTAATTTAGCAGAGCTGAAATGCTCACAACTCCATTTGGTTAAAATGAATCGCGATTACTGCAGATATCACATTTACGTGGTGTTTACGTTTCAATGTCACATTTAAATACCCCTACAGACATGAGTTTATAAGCGAAGGCCGAGAAATTTATTAGTTTGTGTTACTGGGGACATGATACCGACAATTAGCAACATGCTAAGCTATTACTATCTTTGGGTACTTCTAGCTCAACACGCTAACAGCGAACATACAGTGACAGTTTAGCCAAAAAGTCAGCAGCACGTACGACAATAGTTGATATTTTCTAAAGAATTAGGTCGTTTAGTATAGTTCATAGACATTTATCACAAGTCTCTGGGTCATTTATATCGGGCAATTCTTGCTAATACGTTTCGCTTCAGTAGTGGCCTGTCTGTAATGTTATGTGGCTGATAGGACAGACCGCTGTCTGTGCTGCCACCGCCCCTCAATAAAAACTGAGCCTACATACAAACACAAACTCATCTCACCTATATCTGCTCCGTCTTGTTCTCTCAAATTCCGAATTTCTTCTCGTCGAGGCGGCACTCAATTTTAAACTTATCTCCGAATGAGTTTTATTTATCCTGACATCTCTTTCCTGCTTCAGCGTGGGACGCCATCTTGATTTGTCAAGCTCCCTTCCACTGGTTCCTGTCTGACGTCACTCATCTGCATGACGTAGGACCATCACAACGCTTCACGCGCTGCAACCAGTGTGTGGTTGTGTAGAGAGGAAAAATATAACAGGGTAAATAATAGCCTCGCCTAAATAGAAAACATCAATCATAGTAAAAAACAAGAAAACATTTTTTTAAACCGAGGAAGAGATATAAGAATGACGCAAACACAAAATGTTGTTAATATAAAAAGCATAAATCGTTTTAAAATGTGCTTATTTGTACTTCAAACATTTTATATCATAAGACCTGGGCCGATTATAGTAATTATGTCATAAGGAAATTCAGTTTTCAGGTAAATCAAGAAAACTTTGAATTGTTTAGCATCCATTTCTTTGCCTCTCTTCATGGTTAACCTCCCTAGTTCATTGGCTTTGTATGATTTTTTTGAAGGCCATATTGAACAACCAAGTTTATGAATCCCCCCAAAAATTCACATTTTAAGGCTTTAAATATTATTTTCAGAACTTAGACAGGCTTCATTATCTTCTTAGCTTCAGCACTGAGGTTATAAATTTGACTAACATTGCCTTCCATTACCAACTTTACAGAGTATATTTAAGCCACAAAACCTCTAAATTAATATTACCTATTAAAAAATTTTACAGAAGAGAAGAAGAAAGCCACATGGTGTGATTGAGGATTACAAACGATAAACTCGGGAATTCCGTGGATATATCTTTTATTTGTAATTTGTGATTACAGTAAACGTAGAAACTGCCTTTTTTGTAAACCCACAACAACAATATAGAACACAAAAACATTAAACTAGGGGTAAATTGGGCTGTTGAGCCTTTTACCATACTCACACAAATTTATAAGGAAGCTATTAAAAGTCACTGGATACCGTTCTGTTGCACTTGAAATATCTTGAACTGCACACTTTTTAAAAGAAAATATTCTTCCTCGCTTTTTCAGCGTCGAGGACGCGCACGTCACGTTCAGACCTGTACGTGCTTTACGTACTTCTGACACGCGCAATGATAGCCGGAAGCACCGATGGGAGGAAAATAAAAATCGATGAAATCTACTGTAATACGCGAGTATAAACCTTTTACTCACTGTACTTTTCGCGACCATAGGCTCGAATATATCGTCCTTTAACACTGCCACTGTGCCGCGGGGGACGGCAGTGAGTAGAAAAGCTGCTCCGTTTGAACGAAGTTGCTCGGTAGGGGTTTAGCTGACGTGTGGAGAAGTTGAGACTGCCAGAGAGCAGATAAACAAACATAAACAAGCAGGGATCAGCTGAGCGCCTATCCGAACCGAACCAGCAGCGAGGAGTGATGTCAGGGGGGACGAGTTTCCTCTTTTGAGCCCAAGAATGATCCACAGGAGACCGTGACTTACACTGATACTAGCTCCATGTCAACTGTCAACACTGGCACACAAAGAATTTCGGAAACACAACACGAGGACCAGCCATAGGCTTCAGCAGAAAACCCACTGCTTCTGCCACTGTCTGTGACAAGACATAGCCAGACTAGCATGGACAACCAATGAGTATATCTTCCTGTTTTCAGCTGTAACTAAACAAATACAAATAACAGTACAAGGAGACAGAGGTAAACACTTTTTATTAACTTTGCTTCTTCACTAGAAAAGGCCTGCGAACCTAAACACTGACCTATGCTAGCTTTGCAGGCTACATATCCTGTTTGTGTCTGAATTATTTACTTGGTGTTAAGGACTTACATCTGTTCTCTGTTGTTGTTTCTTACTCTTAGCTATTTCCTCTTTAATGTCGATGTAAACAAAGCTAATCGATAGTTGGTGTGGCTGCAGAGTCAACAGTTGCCTTAACATCTAAAATATATACGGTTTAGGTATCTTGACAGCTTCACTGAGGCCATTACTTACATATGCATCCTTTTTTTGTACTGCTGAAGTCAGACGTGGGATCAACATGGCCCACCAGGCAACCCCTAGTTCACAGAAAGCCCTGATGATGGAGCTGAAGTCTTTGCAGGAGCAGCCTGTGGAGGGTTTTCGCATCACTCTCGTGGAGGAGTCTGACCTCTACAACTGGGAAGTGGCCATCTTCGGACCCCCCAACACCCTGTATGAGGGCGGCTATTTTAAGGTGGGGGAAAAACTCTTAATTTCCAAAAGTGCAGATAACTACATTGAGCATATCCAGATTATAAGATAGATTCATTAAAATGATTTATAGCCATTAGCAGGTTATTATATTGTGTGTGCATGGTGCAACTGTTCTCCAGGTCAGTTTTTCTCTCTAAGTAGGATATATGGGATATTGCTGCAACTTGGAAAGCAGCCAGGTAGTTCAGTGACACTGACTCTGCTTGAACCCACAGTGTCAAATCAGGTAAAATCTTATAATACAAGACTTTGAATCTATAATGCAACAATGACCTGGCTCACCTCCACTGTTCTAACATTTTTTTTCAGTTTTTACATATTTTCAGGCAGCCATTTATATTTCTATAATCTTTAGCCCTCCTCCCCGTCCCTCCATTCTCCTTGTCCAGCCTTCCCCCCCTCACTGTATGATGGTTGTGCTTCAGATGGCTATTTTTAGCTGTGAGACCGATATAAATGGCACCTCAGCGCAGAGCAAGAGTAAGAGAGAAGGGCAAGATGGGACTGATCTTGCTGTCTTCCATGATACTTATACAGTGAAACATTTACAAAAAAACCAGCACAGTGAGAGCCTGCATACAAGTTTGGGCAGTGCAGATGACACTGTGGCTTTCCAGGAATTTAAAAGTAAAACAGAGCAGGCCTTGTTGTTGCACTAGTTCAACTGAAATTCATTGATTGAATCATGTTCTGTCCTTACAGTAACTGGCTACATCTACTGTAAAGCCAAGTTAAATCAGTTTGAACTTTATAGCCTTGAATATTAAAAGTAATTTTCAGGCTTTTTCTCCAGCAATCTGCATCCATATTATATTACATGCTCTATCCTTAGACCCTGAGGTTGGATAAAGAAAAATCTACACACATAAACAGACTGAAAATGTTGGCTACATAAGAGCACTGAAGAATACATGCCCCCTTCAGGACAGTTAGTTTTTTTTATATTTGACAGCTTATAGCAGAGACAACTGCAGCACAGCAACACAAAGTTAAAGGACGCTGCAAGCACTTAAAAAAGAGGATCATAATCAGAAACAAAAAAAACGTGCAGAAGTGACAAGATTCATTAAGCTATAGGTTCCTATTTACCAGACCCTCGTGCTAATAAAACATATCATAGGGCACCTTATTGCTTGCTCATTTCTGAGCCTCTATAGCGCCAATATAATTGAATATTATTCTGAGACAGATTTGTTCTATCTGGTGTGTTAAAGAAAGACATGAAAAAGTTTCTATTTTGGAGGGATGTGATTAATTTAAATTTAATAACATTTTGGGCAGGGCTACATACAGAGCCCATAAAAAGGATTTATCCCTTTGGAAACCCATTTGATTTTATAAGTTAGTCGTGGTCAATTTGATTTGTTTTTTTGACCAAAAGAATTACCAAAAAATCTCTGTAATTTCAAAGTAAAAACAGATTTCTACAAAGTTATGTCAATTAAAAAATATGTGAGGTGAAATATGTCAGAGCATAAATATTCACCCCCTTCAAAGTAACTGGCCTATTTCAGCAAAGATCCAGCCAACTGGTGCTAGTAGTCTCATAGTTAGTGAAATGGAGATCACCTGAGTGTAGTGAATGTGTCTCAAGTGATAGTAGTATAAAGACACCTGTGTCTGGAAGGTCCAGTCACTGGTTAATCACTATTCCTTGCTGTCATTACTCCATGAAGACAAAAAACTCTCAAAGCGAGTCAGAGAAAAGGTTATTGATAAGGATAATTAGGGATAAGGATAAGTCAGGGGATGGATACAATAAAGTTTTCCAAGGCACAATACATCCCCTGGAGTTCAGTTAAATCCATTAACAAAAATGGAAGGAATATAGCACATGTGTAAATCTGCCTAGATCAGACCGTCCTCATAAACTGAGTGTAAAAAGGAGACTAGTGAGAGAGGCCACCAAGACACCTATGACTACTCTGAAGGAATTACAAGCTTCAGCAGCTGAGATGGTGGAGACTCTGCATACAACAACTGTTGCTTTGGTTCTTAACTAGTCAAAGAAAACTTTTAAAATCTGGACTAGAGTTCTGGAGTGGCCAAATTGTATTGACAACGATTGATTTATTAAGTCAATAAAAGGGTAAAACATCCAAGGGGGTGAAAATTTCTTAGAGGCACCTTAGTTGATTAACATGATCACAGTATTAAATTATGCAAAACACATGCCACAGAAGTCTGAATTTATCACAAAAAATAGAAATTATTTGAAGTAGAAAAAAGGGCTTTCTCATTCACATTTCACCCATTAGATGAAGGCTTTAGTAATGATCATACTTTTACATAATTGGAGGGATGCACTGGTATAAGCCAAATCCGGCCGTGTTGACAAACACTAGTCACTGGCTAATTACGTGTCATTAACAGATATCAGAAGCCAGTGTTGTGTCTACTAGATTTATGCGTGCATCTGGTGTAGCTGACTGCTGAATCAAAGAAAAGATTTTTTACAGGGCATAAGAAGGTACCAGTTTGACAAATTCTGTTCAGTTTTCATGGTGAAATGAGAGAAAATGCTGATGAGTGGGAGTGTTGCATAAAAAGCAGTGATAATAAAAACATTGGTATCGGCTAAACTGTTATTTTGAACATTTGTGTCGGTATCAGTCTTAATTTTTGTGAATCTTTAGATCATTGAGATGCATCCATCCATTTTCTATACCATGTATCCCGTTTGGGGTCATGGAGGGGGGGGCTGGAGCCTATCCCAGCTGTCATTGTCATTAGGTGGGGTACACCCAGGACTGGTCACCAGCCAGCCATGAGATGAGATGAGATTTAAGCTAGTTAGCTGCTACCTTAAATTTGTAGATGTCAATGCAGTAGTGAAAAAGTGCTGGATTTGGATTTAGCAGGGATATGTTTAGAATCCGGGTGGTAAATGAGACAGACAGCAGGCCAACTAGTGAAGCTGACTTAGGCCTTTTATGCACTGTTAACACCTGTTTGTTGAACTTTTCATTGTTATTGCAAAATTGAGTGGTGTAATCACATCTTTACTTTCTATGTTGCATGTGAAACACAGGCTGATATTTTGTTTCTGCTGCTGATTCCTGCATGCATCCTGTGGGGCAGGGATCTAAAGATCAAACTCTGCATTATCAAGCATTTTGATTAAGATTGTGTTGTTGTTCCTCTAATATAACCAACAGATATTAAGTGCAAGATCTATCAGTATACCAGGACATCAGTGTTTAATATGTTCCAAGGCTGCACCAGGGCAGAAGCTGCATGTAGAGTATTGATAGTCCTATCTGAGTGGCAGCAGGTCAGTGAGAGCTGGGGTGCTGTTATACACACACACCCAAGCCTTTCACCTAGTTAGTTACGAAACACTTTTTGAAACAGAACACAGAGCCGGCAGCCCTAACTTATGTGGAGTTTTATTATAATTCATTACAAAATATTAAGCACAAATGACGTCTGCTTGACCGTGACATGGATGCATAGGATGAATCTGTTTTATATGTGACTTCAAATCAAAATGTACACAGCTCCTCTGTGTTTGAATATGTGGTGTGGGTCATATTGTGAGGCCAGACAAGTCAACAAAGGGGGGCTTTGTTTTTAATGCTTCTCCCTGTTTGACTTGAACAGAAAACACAAAGTTATATCACCTCAGTCTGGACTTATCAAAGTTATGCTAACCCCAGACTGGCTGTAAACAGCTTTCTTAACCTTTTGCTGCCCGAATTGTGAAAGCATCTTGAAAGCAACATGTACCTCCTTGGGACACCTGTTAAATGCTGCTGTTCCAGATTGTTTCATGTTGGTTTTGTTTAAAGAAGCATAAAAGAAGGACTCTCCAGAGCATTTAACATTTCAAATCCATGTTCCAATCTGCCACAAGCACGCTCAAAACATCCACTCACTTCCCCCCTGTGGTCTCTGCACCCTAAGGCTGAGACTGGCAGGCTCAAAGGACAACACTTGGCAAGTCCAGCTTGGCTGTCTGGAGAACATATGTTGACCTTCATCCGCTGTTTGTTCTCATAGGCTCACATCAAGTTCCCAGTGGACTACCCATACTCCCCACCAACCTTTCGCTTCCTCACCAAGATGTGGCACCCCAACATCTATGAGGTAAATCATTTTTTTTGTGTGTGTTTGAAAATGGCTACAAAATGTGTGAAAATACTTGCAGTCAATTATGGATTTGTGTAGTTATTGACATTATATCTGGGCACAGAAGCCCTGCCCAGACATCCACCTATACATTGGATATACTAAGTTTTACCAAAAAATTCCCAATTGTTTTCTTGAGATCTCATCTTATTTATCTCTTAAACTCAGGATAGCTGCTGTTTTTCTTGTGATAAGGGAGAAAATTGTATTATGCTCTAGAAAGCAATCAGTAGACCAATTTGGAGTATAAATCACAAGTATGCCTCAGCTGTGTACAAGAAATTCTTACAGTGATTTTTGTTATGCTAGCATACTTAAATGATTAACTAAATGATTAACAAAGAGCTTAATACCAACCCAACCATACAAGGCAGATGTCTATCAGCCTATATCTCGTGACTGTAGGGGTTGACTGATATTGATTTTCTAGGGCCAGTACCGATAGTGGTCTACTGTAGACCATATCCTGGCACTTCAGGTCCTCACTATGTGCTTTCTTGAATTCAGTGGAGTTGCTTGAAGCCTATGTTGACTTCCAGAAGGTGTTCGACTTGGTGAGTAGAAATGCCTTCTGGAGATTTCTGGAGCTACACAGGATCCCACATTCGCTCATTCAGCTGGTACAAACCCTTTATTCTGTTACAGAGAGTACTTTGAAGTGTGGTGGCTCCACTTCTTGACTTATTCCCAGTTGATATTGGGGTGAGGCAGGGGTGCGTCTTAGCCCCTACACTCTTCAGTATCTGTATGGACTGGATAAAGGGGCAGGTAACAGGGGTAGTAGACTGTGGGGTATCATTTGGTGATGTACAGATCACTGATCTAGACTTTGCTGATGATGCTGTGATACTTGCGGAGATTGTAGTGATCTTTGCGGGGGCTCTTAACTTGCTGAGTGAGGAGGCTAAAGTGTTGGGAATGCATGTCTCCTGGGCCAAAACTAAGATCCAGGTATTTGGGGATGCTTTGTATGCTGTCATTGAATCTGGGTCTGTGAATGGTGGGAGCGTGGAAGTTGTAGAGCAGTTCACCCACCTTGGCAGTGTAATCCATCGATTCACTGACTGTGAGGCTGAGATCAAGAGCAGACTTGGACTTGCACATGGGGCGATGGGTTCACTGAGCGGTGACGCAGGTAGCTGAGCATCTGGACAAAAGTCAGAGTCCTTGTTCCTTCCAGACTTACTTTACTCTTTTGAGGCCTGGACATCGACTAATAGCCAGAGATGCCAACTGGACTCCCTTGTGACAACTTTTCTTCAGCGCTTTTTTGGATATTGTTGACAAGACTGTGCTAACAATACCCAAGTGTGTCTAATGTCGACGTGCTCCGGAGAGTGGTGATGGGAAGGGTCAGCTGGTTGATACAGGAACAACAGCTGCACTTGTACAGGCACCTGGTGCACTCCTGGGCCTGATTCATCTCACTGCATACTGGGTGCCCAGAACCTGGTGGGCTAGTCCAGTTCCCTGGGATGGCCGCATGGGTTGTTGAGGGGGCAGCTGGGAAGATACCTGGAGAGAAGGGGCATGGGCCTGGCATATGGTCATCAGGAAGCCAGAGCAGCACAGGACCAAGGTTGACACGGCAAACTGCTGAACTGGCATATGCTCCCATACCTGACCTGACCTGTGACCAGTAATTAGTAGTTCATGTAACTGTTAAGTATTATTTGGTACCAATACGCATTTACAGTAAAAATGAGACGTAACTGTCAGTATGTTATCTTCTTACTGAATATGAATAAGGGAGCCAAAGGAGAAAACACAACTCACAGCTGAGCCAAAGTAGCACACTTTTAAATAAATTAATTTAATCATCAGTCACAGATACAGATAATCAGTCACATGCTAATATTGGCTTGGATTATTGTTTTGTCCCCTACAGTTAAGTACAAGATTGTGCAGTTAAGTATGTGTCCAGAGAATTGTATGGCTTGAATTTTTCTACAGTATAGATGCAGGGTTTCTTCATAAGTATATGGTGATATCCAGTCCCTGTAACTCTGGCTATAGTTTTTTATCCTATCCACTGACCAGACTGTAAGTACAGGTCAAGAAATCTTATCCCATTGCTGAAGGTCAGCTTTTCACTGTAAGATAGTCTGTCATCTGCTGCTAAACAATTAGAATAGCTGGAGAATAGCCAAAACATTCTGATGTGAATTCACTGCAAGCTCCCACTAGCTTTGTTTGTTTTGGGCTTTTGTCACTCCAGGATCATAAGGGAAATAAGTCAAGATGTAGAGGAAAACGACCTTTAAATGTATCATTATCACCGGAAAACAGGGGAAACAAAATGCACGACACGTGTCGACCTGCAGTTTTCTATTCTTGACATTAATTATTCTGTTTATTTTGTTTATTTGCAGAATGGAGATGTGTGCATTTCTATCCTGCATCCTCCAGTAGATGACCCTCAGAGTGGGGAGTTACCCTCCGAAAGATGGAACCCAACCCAGAACGTCAGGTAACATCTGTCACATAGCCTTAAATATGCACTTGAATTTCTTTTTGTTTGTTTTTTTCTCATTTCAGTGTGCACGATTACTTAAGCATTAGTAAATAATGTAAACGGCAGTACATTTTGAAAAAAATTATCAAAGTCCTTATCCAACAAGCGGGTTTTTGGCCTAAAAATGGGTCACAAAGCCATTTTCAGTGGGTGTCAGATGTGCGTCTGGAAAAAACTGTGGCAAAAAGTCTTTGATGTGCCTTTATTTTGAAGGACATGTCTTTATACCTTGATTTCATCACATCCTTTCTTCCATCTCAAGCCCGAACTGCCACATTTTTATTAAATGATTTGATTAGGATTGAAAATTTTAAGAAATTTGGGTCGTATCTTATCATCAAGGAGGTGATGGGGGTCCTGATGTTGAGAACCCCTGATCTAAGTAAAGGCCCACTATACCTCCTCTGTAATTTGGGTTTTTGATTATAGGCTGTGGGAAAGAAAGCTGAGGGTGTGAGAAGTTTAGTGATGTTGAGGCATTTGGTAATCCCCCAGTTTGACTCTCTAACATATCTAATAAAGGCAGAATGACAGAAAGAATATGCTAGCAAAAGGAAAGAAAAAACGTTTCCCAAAAAATCCTCATGTAAAGTACATACAGCTCACAGTTTTAGTATTCCCTTGTTCTGAGTAACACTGTAAGAACAAGGAACTGCCGCAGGGTATGTATCAGAATTTCTTTTAAATTCAAAGTATCAGCATGGAGTCTGCCTGTGTGGAGGATTAGATGTAAAGTGCTGAGGCTGTGTTTGAAAACCTGTGCAGATTGAATGCTCCATGTAATTGAGCCACAAAGGGAAAGAGGTGAGTGAACTTCTCTGTCTAGGCTGGGATGAAGCTTACCAAAGAAAAGAAAGCCTGCATAGAGCTGTTCTTTCATACAATGGCAGGATCTGATACTAGAGTGTCCTCATTTTCACTCTCCATGTGTTTGTGTGCTGTTCCCTCACCATCAGGACTATCCTGCTTAGTGTGATCTCGCTGCTCAATGAGCCCAACACCTTCTCTCCGGCCAATGTGGATGCATCTGTCATGTTTCGCAAATGGAGGGACAGCAAAGGCAAGGACAAGGAGTATGCCGAGATTATCAGGTATTTATCATCCTGAATATGATTAGTTCATTAAGCATAAAGGAACATTTACTGACACTGATTGAATTCCTGTTTGGCCCACAGGAAGCAGGTGCTGTCAACAGCGGCAGAGGCTGAGCGCGATGGTGTCAAAGTGCCGACCACACTGGCTGAGTACTGCGTCCAGACCAGAGTCCCCTCTCAGGACAGCAGTTCGGACCTTCTCTACGACGACCTCTATGACGACGACATGGAGGAGGAGGACGAGGACGAAGATGAGAGCGAGATGGAGTCTGTAGGCGAGGCTGGAGGCTTCAGCACCGTGGAGGAGGGCAGTACATCCACCAGACGTTACGACAACCAGGATGACTCTGGCAACGAGGACTCGTGATGATCTGAGTGACAACTCCTCCTCCCTGCCAACTCCCCCATCAACATCCCCTTTGTCTTTTACATGTTGTGTTACAATTTCTGTGTGCGTGTGCGCAAATGTATGTGTGTGCACAGTGGGGTCAGAGGTTTACAGCCCAAAAACTTTTCATCATTTATTAAACTAATACAAATGGTTTCAACAGAGTAGTTTTCAGATGATAGGTTAGTTGGAACTGTTTTCACTGAAAGTTAGATTTTGGTGTTTTCACCGTTTGCCTTAATTACAGCTTGCACTCTGTTTTTTTTTTTTCTTTTTTTCAAAACTGAAGAGAATTATTCCAACGCTTTTTGGGAGCAACCTCTGAGTCTCTTTGGTGTTTCTCTAGGGGTGGAACCATCCCCTGCCTTGTTTCTTAAGCTAGAAAAGATGATTGTTTCACTATATGGTAAGAAGGCAAATAATCATGTTCAAGTTATTGACTCTGCCTAAGAAAAAACATGCCAACAACAAATATTTCTATTACCCTGTCCATGTCTAGTTTTTAAACCCTGTTATATCAATCCTCAATGCAACCAAAGCCCAAATTTCTTCAAGTATTCAGCAGTGAAAGCTCAGCATACTTCAGCCAATCCTAACCCATCTGGCTTGTTCTGGCTTTACATTTTGTCCTAACAGCACAAGTGTCAGACATTATCATCAACATCGTATACTCTTTGTCCACACTACATCCGTTAAAAGTGTAAGTCTCTGGCCCTGTGAATTTAGGGCTCCCCTCGTAAAAAGTAGCCTAAGATATCTTGTGATATTATTTATAAATGGGAAAAACAGAAGTGAGGCGTTGCATATTGACAAGCCTTTAGAGAGGTGTCTGGCTGTAGACTGTACATCTCTGACAGCCACTCACAGACCGTTCATCTGTGACATCATATATCTCAGCAAGGAAGTGCTGTACAACATATTTCCAGTTTTACTTTTTTAAAATTCAGATTTATTCAATAAACAATGTCTGGCATGGACATTCATGAAATAAACACTGTAAACATTACAGAATAATTAACATTTTTAAAAATAAAACCAAGGAAAAGGTTAATCTGGGATTAATTTATGTATAGACCCTTTATAAGTAGTTACACAGATGGTGGCTAACATAGCTGAGCTAGCTATGTAATTAACATTACTATATGAGGCAATGTAGCTAAGTTAGCTTTAGCAACATGAGCTTCAGCAAACGTAGCTTAAGCTAAAAAATCTACGTAGATAATGTACCTACATAGCTTGCATAGCTGCTTTATGAGCTTATCTTTAGCTACGTAGCTCTGGTTAAGCAGCTAACTGAGCTACATCATCTGCACTGGCTGCATTAAGTTTTTTCCTGTTATCAGACTGTTTACTTGGCTTTTTTAGGCATTTTGTTGTCAGCCTAACCGTAACACTTACCCTGAATGGAAGTTTAATCCCATTTTATTTCAGAAGTTTTAACGTGTATTTCTGTTCTGAGATATACTATGTCTCAGATGAACTGTCTGCAGGAGTGGCTGTCAGAAGTAATCATAGGGCAGCCAGACTGTCTTGAGGCCTTTTACAGCTTTAAGCTGAATAGCTTTGCCTCCATGCTGACACGAGTTGGAGCATGACATTTCAGATGATTATGGATATTATTCATTCAAACCATCTCTACTTTGTATAGCAGGCTAACAAACTCTGAGGAGTGAGGAAAGTGAAATAAAATCAAGAACATATTTCTTTTTTGGCACTCCTGATAACTTGTCATCTTCCTCTTTCCTTGTTCCTTACCAAACTCAAAGCTAGCAGCAGAAAGGAAAATAGGACCGGGGGACTGAGGATAATTGTTGTGCAGCAGCATGCTGCTTCACACTGCATTGCTCGCATGTTTCAAGCATGTCAGTCCTGATCCTTCTTTATTTACAGACATTCTCTGACATTACAAGTACCGTTATAACATGAGTCATAACAGTGTTAGAAACATTTTAGCAACTGTTACTTTGTTGTTAAAGCTCCCATGAAGGACTTTTAGTTTGTGTTCATTTCACACTGTATATGTTTAAGTATGTTTTAACAAAAAATATCTCATCCTTTAACAGTGGAATGTATTAATCATTACGAAATAGGTGTAAATTAAGGCTGTTTTGCTAGCATACTGTTCATTACTTTATCTGATGCTTATACATTGATTTAAGGCATTAATAATTACCACATAGGAACAATCAATCATGTTGCCTGTGGTTTTGTTTGCTTTTGTAGGTCATAAAGAGGCATCAGTATTAATTTAAGTCCATCTCATAATGTGTTAAAAACTCCTCACAGGGGCTTTAAAGGACCTTGATAAGACACAGAAGAATGCCAGTTACCTACAGACATCTCCCAAAGATTAAATTTGTGCAATTGGTTCTGACTATGATTTAAAAACCTTCTGCAGAGTAAACAAAGTGTCTTAGTTTCTGATAAATGATGAAAACAGACTGTCCTTGTGGTGATAACTTGGACTCCACTGTAGCTGTGTTGGATGCTTTCTGCTTTATCCATGATGTCTTTCCTTGTTTTGTTTTTTTATGTACCTTTTCTGTTCCATTTGTTGACTTTTTGTCCTACCTGACTTATCCCTTCATATCTCCCGGGATGGCTCAGACAGTCCAGCTAATGGACACATTGCTGTTTGGCTCATTAACTGGCCAATGAGCTTTTGTCCTCTGCCCTTCTCATGCCTGTCTGTTCAACTTTGATGCAATCAAACACAGGCTCTGCTGTGACACACGTTCATGTAAACGCTCCCTATTGATTACTGAGAGCAGCGGCATTTTATTTGGGGCTGAACAAGGTTCAGACCCTTTCTGGAGTCGCCTCCTACGCCTCTCTCTGCCTCTTAAACCTCAGGGCCTCAAGAAGACTTTCACTGAGAGAGAAGTCAAAGAAACACTTCAAACATAAATTCTGCTCCTCACCTCCATCTCTTTTTCTTACTTTCTGCATCACCGGATGATTCTAGAGGGCAGAAAGTGAAGACGACTGAGTGTGTTTATGCCACTGAGTGTTGCTGCTGGTCCTGATTTGGGTCTATTAAGATGTTTTCGTTCCTGGTAGTCAAAATTTGAGAAGCTCAAAATCCACCTGAATGGACTTTCTATCTTTAAAGACATCGCTCTTATTATTTTGGGAAGTCAATGCGATAAAAATGTTACATTTTGGCATCGTGACTCCAATTGAAGCTTAAAAGCAACTTGGAAAACTGGACATTGTTACTGTGCTTTTCCACATCCAGAGTCTGTTTATCTACATGCAGCTTAGCTACACATCTGAATGAATATGACACTGATTGCCTGATATTTTGTGTGTCTGTGTGTGTGTTTATTTACATTTACTTTCTATCTATATTGAGAGCTTTTCTTTTTTCTAGTTCCTGTTTTTTTGGCAGACTTCTGTCACATGAGTGAGTTTTCCCGTTGACCTTTTTTTGCCTCTGTCTAGAAAACATTCAGAGTGTTTGCACTGTGTTGCTGTCTGGCCTGAATGGACAGTGGATTTAGATGAAATAAAACACCTTCTGAGTATTAAACCTTTGAACACACTGAACGACAAAATGTGACTAATATTGCTTGTAAGACATCAAACACAGTTTAAGCTGTGTTTTATGGCTGTTGGATTCAGTCTGTTGGCCTTTTCAACACGATGGAGCTCTGCGCAATCTTTGTATTCAAATCAATGGATTTTATGCCAAGGAAACCGAGAAAGGCGCCACAACCGTTCATTTTAAAGACAGTGGAGCATTGGTTGCATGTAGTGGATTTGATCTTTTTGAATAAACTCTAAACGAGAGTCCTTTTGGATTTTAATGTGAAGCCAAAGGAGTGTAATATTTCCTCTTGGCCCTGTTTTGGAGGCCCACAGAAACTGGATTCTGTCAAGAACAGGGAGAGGAAATCCACTCCTGAACTGGATCTTTAATGGATTTGATATCAAGGCACACCTGGAGGCACACAGACGCCACAGATTCTGAACTTTTCTCGTTGTGGTCCCATTTTTAGCCCGTCACTCACCATAAAGAGACAAGTTTAAAACGATGTATTGAAATGTTAAAGTGTCATGTATGTCTGATAATCAATTAGATTGATATATTGGTCATTAAGCTTATTTGCCTTTCGGGGATGAGTTCAATTAGAAGGGTGATACACATCTAATTTTAGATACTTTTCAAACATGCCCTGCAGCCGGTTGGTGTTTAGCTTTGCTCAAAGACAAGAAATAGGGTCTAACAGCTTACCTATACCAGCAACAGGTGGACTAGCACCTCTTTAAGCTATGGAGAGGACCTTTCATTTTGCTCTGATTTTTGGCACCCCCTGTGGACAGAGTTGTCAATGCTTATCTGTTTTTAACAGTTGTGTTTTACCGTCCCTGTAAAGCAAAATCCAAACTTTTCTGTCTTAACACATTAGATATGTTGGAATAAGGTTGCTGTAAACAGGTGAAAAAACTGGCATCTACATGTGACTACATTTTTTATTTAGCGGACTATTGGTAAAAGTATCATAGCAGGGAGATTTGTGCCAGAAAACAGTAAATTTAATCCCAAACTTCTGTCTCCTTTCTCTTAAAGAGAAGATTTTTTTTTTTTTTTTAATTTGAGAGGATCATATTTCTCGTGAGTGGGTGTGGCTTCAGCTCATTCAGCCGACACACCCACACCATCCTAGAGCAGATTTTACTGCCTCAATTTTCATGATTTTGAAGCTTAACTTCATAAACTCAGAGATGTTTTTCATGACTTGAATTTGGCCTGGTGGTTCATAACACAGTGGCCGATCATACAAAAAATCTAAAATACAGATTTATTATTGCTTTGCAGGTACTTGAACAGTCCTGCTTTATCTTAAGAGTCAGTTGTACCCCTCATTGTTACTCCCGCCATAGAGAATGTTAAAAAGTGAAGTAGGTAATCACTTTGCCACCTAACAGCAGAGGTTACAATAAAAACAACTACAGAATTAATTGCTGTTTATACGGATGCTTTCAAAGGGTCATACTGAGGCATCAGTAGTAATTTAAGTCTGTTTCATAAGCAGATGACAACTCCTGACAGGAGCTTTAAGTTTTCTGTTTATCTTAAATATTGCTGGTATTGGGCTGAACCCTCCCATCTTCAAAATCACCACTTTTCAGGGAATGATAAAAATTCAGTTTTTCAAATAATTCAACATTGAGTAAACATAGTCAGCTTTTTTTGACACTTCTTACTTGTTATTTGTTTAACCCCACTGACAGACATAAAGGGTGGCCAAAAGCACTGATTTATGAAAAAATAAAATCAGAAAATTTGAGACACAAGGTTTTGGCCTGATGCCAGTGATATGTACTGTATATCCTGCTGTCTTGCTATTGAAAATATGTCTATCTACCAGGAAACATACTGAACCAATTCTTTTGAAATTATTGGAAAGAACAAGGCTAGCTGTAATTCCTCTTTAAATCTTTAGGCTAAGCTAAAATAAGATAAGCTAAGATATCAAATTGCTACCAGTAGCTTCCTTCTTTACAGACAGAAAAGAGAACAATGCTAGTTTTGTAACTCAGTTCCACTGGAAAGAAGCGAGCTGGTAAACTCAGTATAGCCAAGAGACTGTTGAGAGCAACTAGCCAAACTCACTTGCTAGCCAGAGCCAGGGACATAAAGTCTGCCTACTTGCAGTTTTAAATGCAACAAATTGACAAAATATCATCTTTGCTTTGTCAACTGATAATGAATAAATATAAATGGATTGTGCAGAAAGAGAAAACTAATGGCTAAACCATTTCTTATTCAAGAAGAGTGGCTTTTCCCTTTGTTTTCTGTCTTTGTGCTAAGCTAAACTAACCAGCTGCCAACATTAGCTTCAGTTTCAGCTGCCACATGCGGGTGGCATCAGTCTTGTAAGCTAACTCTCAGCAAAAGAAGCAGAAAAATGTTCTCCAAATTATTTACGGACTGCTTAAGAGCCAAGCTATACTCCCAAATAATAAATTTAGAAAATGTAATCAGCTTATTGTTTTTGTTTGACTGAGTGTAGTCATAGTGTAGCCCTTAGAAATGTTAAATCTTAACCCCCTCTTGTTCACTGACGTGTATGCCTTGTTTTTATTATAAGGGCAGATAAAAGGTTCTTAAACTCAACCTAAGACATGACTCAATGAAAGTGTGATGTATTTCCAAACAAGCTCTACACACAGGAGACTGAATGAAATGATTTAGTTCATTTAATCCGTGTGTTAGTGTGTGCACAAGAGTGTATTTTTGCAGTGTGGACTGTCACGTGGACACACACTTAATGGACTGAGACCTGCGTCTCCACAACGCCACAACATGTTCGCACCTGTTGATGTTGAAGCTGTCATTGGTTTTCCTCGTTGATTTTTTTTTTTGTTGTCCTTTTTTTGCCATCATTATTTTGTTTTTGTGAGGATGCAGATGTCACTCATAAATTTTTATTGTAAAAAAAATATATAGATACATTGTTGGATTTGTTTGCAATGTAGCTTTGATATGTGTTGCTAAGCCCACTTGTAATGAAAAACAGACAAACACAGCGAGTTGGTTTTTGGAGCTCATTTGGTGATGTGCAAATGGAGGCATACCATTATTGTGGTTAAGTTGGAAAATCTTTCAAAATAAAAGTGTCACTAAAGCCTGCCTAAAGGTTTTTACCTCATTTTACCATTAACAGCTGGTCATTTCTGCAGGCTGCATGGATTTTAGAGTGCTGGAGTAAACATTTATTATCTTAAAGTGTAAGCTCGTGGGATTTGAATAAAAAAAATCAAAATCCTGGGGTTATGTTTTGCCTCAAGTAATGATTTAATTGGCCCAGAAGTTGAGACACCTGTCCCTGGACATCTGCCTATATGCCAATACTTGTTTAAATTGACATGAACACCTAACTATGATATCCTGCCACTGCTAAATCCCTTTGATATTATTTCCATTCTTCTGCACAGAAAATGAAAAATGTATTGAATCCCCTGTAGGGAAGTAGGGAATACTGTAACTTTTAGGGATTGTATATATGTTGCATTCTTTTGGTGAACTGGCCCTTTAAAAGCCATTAACCTCATCTTGACATTGAACCCATAAAAAGTGTTTCAAAGAAACTTAATATCACCTTATTTAAAATGACATAAACCACCAAAATGCAGTTAAATCATGAGAGTATTGCCATTGAGTTCAGAAAAATGTGTTCCTTTTTATCATTTAGTGAAAGGCTTTTATGCTCTGCCAGGCATGAAATTAATAACTGGTTCATTGAAGTCCTGTTGTATTATACAGCAATAATTCAGCTTGCCCTAAATGTGAAGTTTGACTTTATAATGTTCTGTATATATCTAATGAACAAAGGAAGAGAGAGATTACAAAGTGCACTATGGGGTCTACAATACCCAGAAGAAAATGGCCATTAATTGAAATGAGTGCTTTGAAAAGAATGACACATTTGTTTCTTAATTATCCCTATGTTATCCCTTCAGCAGAGGTTATTAATGTAATCCTGCTGCACCATGACAATGAGAGCAGAACATATTCCTGCATATGGTTACATCGCCACTAGCCAGACTCATATGAAATCCTACATCAATTTTATTATTTATTTGTTAGAGAACAAGTACTAAGACAAAATTGTGCTTTTTCGCTTGTCATGTTTTAGGAGTATAGAATCTGCATTTCTGTAAACTGATGCATTGAGAATGACACAGTACAACCATTTTTAAAAAGGCTGATCATAATTTATATCAGTATCTCTGCTGCCTATTCATGCACTACAATTAATTCACCTTCAAATTAAGGATGGATGGCCATTTCAGACTGGGGTTAAAATTTTTCTTGCCTCTTTGAATCACTGAGGAATGCGTAAATTAAGCTGTGGCCAATACAGTTTCTGGTAGTTTTGGCTTCACTGTGGCCAGGTGCCAAGTCCTGCTGGAAATGGAAATCAGTATCTCCATAAAGCTTCCCAGCAGATGGAAGCATGACATGCTCTAAAAACCCCTGGTAGATGGCTGACAGCTTTGACTGGACTTGATAAAGCACAGTGGACCAACAGCAGCAGATGACATGGCACCACAAACCGTCACTGACAGAGGAAACTAAAATACTGGACTTAAAGCAGCTTGGATTCTGTGCCTCTCGGATCCTTGTAGAGTATGACAATGATTGTCTTCTGGGCATTTGCCAGGTCAGCAGTTTTCCCCATGATTGCAGTTGTGTGTACTGAACCAGAGTGAGAGAATAAAGGCTCAGGAAACCTTTGCAAATTGGACTTTTCCACAATTTCCTAATATTTTGAGATAGATTTTTGTGAGGTGTAAGCTGTAATCATCCAAATTAAGTCAAAAAAGTCTTGAGTTTTCACTTTGAATGAGATGAATCTAGTATTTATGTAAGTTTGACTTTTTGAAGTAAATTAGAGGAAAACATTTAAATGCACCTTTAGGTACACCCCCAAAAATGGTGCACTGATACATTGGTTTAACATTGATATCAGCCAATTTTATTTATTTAACTTTTTTTTAACCAGCAAAAAACCCATTGAGAACAGGATCTCTTTCACAAGGATGACATGGCCAAGAGGTCAGCAGCACGTCATAAGAACAGTTGCAAAGTGACAGTATAGATTAAAACATGCAATTGTAAAGGTGCAGTAGTGTTTTCAAGTGCGGGAGCTGTAACACAACAACAAACAACAATTTAAGATTTAAAACACAGGCACTGTTCAATGGTCTCACGCTGTCTGTCCCTCAGGATAGAACGGAAGGCTCCAAGTGGAATAAGTTCAGAGAGTTTCAGTTCGGTCTGTAAAGTATTTCACGCAGAGGGGGCAAAGCTGAAAGCTCTTTTTCCAAATTCAGTCCTTACCCTAGGAACAGATAAAACTAGTGAAGTGCAAGAACACAAGGCATAGCAACTGCTTGTTTTCTGCAATAAAGTGCACAAATAAGGGGGAATCAAGCCTAAAAGAGCCTTATAAATTAGGGTCAGCTAATGTGCATATATGCGAGCACTCAGAGAAGGCAAGTTTGATTTCATATACAAATCACAATGGTGAGTGAGACAGCTGCAGCCAGTGACAAATCTCAGTGCCGAATGAAAAACAGTCCAAGGACTGGAGACATTTGGATGATGCACTCGATAAAAGCACATCCCCATAGTCAAGAATGGGCAAGAAGGTTGCTGTCACTAATGTCTCTCTGACCTTGACCAATATTGGCCAATATCTGTAATGTGGCATAAACAGAGAACAGTAGCTGGTGTTTATCCATTATGTCAAATCAATTTAATGCTGAAATCTCCTATACCTAACTGCTGATTCAAAGAGAAGTGTTTCAGTTACACAGATGGTGCCACCAGTTGGACATCTTATGGTAAAAAAGAGAAAATGTTGGGACAACATTGGAATCAGCCTAAAAATTTACAAGCGCATCTGTAACAAAATGCAAATAAGTATATTTTTGTATGTTTTCTCAATTATTCTGAATGGATTCACTTCAGGTTAAATAAAAGGAAGTTTAGTATGCAACCCCTGCAACTAAATGGCCATTGTTTGATATGTATGATAATATGCAAATTCACCATGAATCGATGTTTTATAATAGTGCTTCTTAAATTTCAGCAATACTGTTCTGATTATGATATAATGATCTCCATTACCGGCCTGTAGTTAATTGACAAGGAGTAATTTGCAGAAGTAACAGAATGATGAATGGAGGGTGGAAGGGCTGTCTGTTCTAAAGGCTGCAGTCTTCAGATGTGGATGTACAGGTAAGCTGTACAGATTTCTTGACTCTGTCTCCACCTTGTGGCAGAAACTATTAACTACAACTGATTTCTATATACCTGTACTTACTTTTTAGACAAATACATGTTTACACAGTGCTGTAATTTACCCTCTGTGTGTATACAAAATTTTAATTTCAAAAACTTATGATCAATGAATTAAATTTAGAAATTAAAAACCTTAATAATTATCTTTGTATCAAGGTCCAAGAAAAAAATGTCAGATTAATTTAGAAAAAAAAATCCAATAATGAGTGATAAGAGTGTGTCAGCCTGAGAGATTTTGTGTTTTATTTTTTGACATTAAAAAATGATACTTTAATTTGAGTTTTACATTTTTCATAAGATTCAACCACATAGACAACTGTGTTTTTGCAGAGCCTCAGATTTCTGGTCAAAACTTTTAATCGATTTTCTTCCTTCATTACTTATATCTGAAAGAGTTTAATCTACCCCAGCTGTCATTATACAGTATACAGTGGATACAAATTAATTCATTAGAATCGACAGTAGCTAAACATTACTGAAACAGAATCATCTACCTGAATTAAATGCAGACGTACTATCAAATGAGGTCAGAGAGTCTCAAATTCCAGCTCATTCCCTTCTTGGATCAACCCGTCCACACAGTCTTTGCTCTTGTACATCATTTGTTGTCCTGCTGAGCCTCCAGGTGTCTATGTGCTGCTCTCAGAGTGTCCTGCAGGTCTTGGTATCCTGCTAGAGAGCAGGCCTCCTCCAACCGGGCCCAGCGGAAGTCTTGGTGCTCGTCGGATAGAGTCACTGCTGTCCTCGGGTCCCTCAGCTCAGCCAACCAGTACAGCACCTCTTTGGGTCTTCCTCGCACCTCGTAGCGCAGCTCCTGCACAAAGCCATCCACTACCCGCAAGTGCTCCTCCCCGAGTCCTGCCTCCTCCTTGGTTTCTCTGAGAGCTGTGGTGAGGTCGTCCTCACCTGGGTCCACATGACCTGTTAAGGAAAAGGACAGGTAAAGGTGTACGGGTAGTACATACTGTATTACATTCATTACACCTACAAAAGGATGTATGGGCTTTTATTGATCATATAAACACCTTTGGGTGGAGTCCAGTGGTGTTCACCATATGAGGTCTGTAGGAGGAGGTACTCAACGTTATCTGGTGGAGGAACACTTGTGGCAAGACGAAACACTATGAAGCCACAGGCACGCAGCGCCATCTCCCTGCTGGAAACAACAAAATTACACAATATTCAGAATTCTGTATCACAAAGAAAAATCTTTTAAAAGTTATATTACTCTTTTAAACAATTCCATACGTAAATTGATAATACAGTATCTATGAAAGGGTTGTAAGTGTTGTTAAAATGTGGAGCAGAGATGAGACAATGCATAAAAACTAACATGTATTAGTTTTGTCTGCCTACAAGAACAGTTAAGGAGTATTTAAATGCAAGTGAGGCCCCTGAAACATCGGATAGTATGGTAGGTATATCTTCTTACAATCTCCCAAGGTTCTTCTATGCCAAAGCTTTCAATAAATGACTTTATTTTAGCCTTTTCTTGTAAATCATTCTGTCAGTTTAGCACTTTTCATATACACTAGATTTTGCCTTGCCATAAAAGGCAAAGCCTGAGACCATAAAAATGCAAAATTATATACTGGCCAGATATTTTACATTATTACTATTGTTTTTATTTTTAAAATACAAATATGTATCTCAACAAATTTTAAAAAGTGAAAGTCACTGTAAGACAGGCATTAAGAAGCCGAAGCAACCTGAGCTGATTAAAGGTCTGCAGACTCATGTAGAGCCCCACAGTAGCACTGTTAGCGGAAAAACCGGAAATGACAAAAATACGTTAGCTAGCACACTTTATTTCATATCTACAATGCAGGGATATTAATGAATACTTATGTAAAATACGCCAGAGATCTACGGTGTAAATCAATATGTAATAGAGCGTACTTTGTTTCCCACCGACCGAATGAGCAGAGCAGGGCTTCACGGTGCACCGACAAATATGTCCGGTCCTCTTCTAACGCGTATAATCAGTTCCGCTTTGACAGTACTAGTGGCCATAGTTTGTTACCGACCGTTCAAGCGCACTACCCACAAACAGAGCCTCAGTTCTCCTTAAACTCAAACAAAAGCTAAAAGGAGTTAAGGAAAATTCTGTAACTTGAGGACGTTTTCTGTCCCACCCGGAAGATTTTAAATAATCAATGCCAAAAATCTTACAACATGGGCAAATTGTATGTGTCCCGAAGCTGGCAACGTGCAGAAAATATTATTTTAAATACTCCTAAATCATCCTGAAACTGTTTTTTTCTTTCTCTTCCCCATATACACATTTTCAATATTAACTGTGCCTCAAAATTGCGTCCTACGACGTATGCAACCCTGTCACTGAAACAATTTTGTTAATGTAGAAGGAAAGCCAGAGCAGGAACAATCAAGCATTATGTTAACAGCACAACCGGAAATAGAAATAACTTCTAGCTTCAGTTTTTCTGAAATTTCCAAATTTTCTGTCTAGCTTGTTTGTGTCAACCCTGTTACTCATTTTAACAGAGTAAGTCAAATTTCAACGTTGTTTTTTTTGTTTAGCTTGTCCTTTGCTACCTAGCACAGCAGCTAGCATAAAAATATAAAAATATTTTAAAACGCTTTGATCCTGTTGGTATATGGTTATCATATAAATATGTAATGAACTACAGCCTTGCCACTTACCCAAAACAGCAATTTGAACTACATATGTTCCTGATTTGATAGAAAACATTTTTAGTTTAGATTATTCGACTATCATCCCTTAATCTGAAGTTTTCCCAGAATGCCTTTGGGAATTAGATACTTTCGCACTATGAGTGAAGTTACTGACTCAGTTATATAAGTACTGTCTGTGGTGAACCAGCACTACAGTGAGTGACTATTGTTCTGTACATAATGGAAGAGGACATCCTGGTTCAGTGTGCACCATTCAGTTACTGTCACTTATATTAAGTTCTGCTAACCTACTGTTAGTGCCAGAAATGTTCAAAATTAAAGTGTGTGATAAAAATAAGGGATAGTAATGGGAATTTCAGCTCTTTTCAGTGATCTGGATCATTTGGTTCAGCTCAGCAAGAAGAGCCGGCTCTTTCGGCTCCCAAACAGCTCTTCATTCAGGTACCAGTTATGTTCATTTGACCTGCCAGATATAGCAATATCATGACATATGATTGATATTTGTGCTAGTATTTTAGTCCAACTATGATCAACTTTTTGAATTGATGAAAATATCATGCTATTATTTTTAAAATATACTGTCCCCCCAAAAGACCTTGTGGGACAAATAAAATCTGCTCACTGCTGGGCTGTATGACACACCTGACATAAAACATTAATGTCATACCATCAAGCTTGTGTCCCTAATGCGAGATGTGTCTGTGGAAGTGTATGTAGAAAAAAATCATTCCTGATAATCATCACACAGCACACAAACAACATACAAATAAATAGTAAAAGCAATTGTTATAATGATATAAAACGGCTCTCAAATGGGATCCGGCTCTTCTTGTTCACATAACAAAGCCGGCTCTTTGAACCGGCTCGTTCACGAATGACACATCACTAATAAGGGAAAATTACAGTGGATGAAGAACACGTAGCATTATGAAAACTATTTCAACATTTTGTTTTGAATTCGGTTTAAACTAAATTTTCAAGTGAAGGAAAGTTTCCACATTGTAGTTTGACCCAGGTTAACACAACAAAAATGTACGAGTAATGATCACTCCAACAATCAATCTTCAACTACTTAAAACTTTAAAGTAATCAGTTTCAATAAAAAACTTTGAGCTGTTTCATCGTGTTTTAGTTTGGTTTTACAGTTCACATACTGTCTCTATTGTACCCTGTCACTTTTTCCCTTTCCTTTTGTTTTAGCTTTTTATTCTTACAAAAGCCCTTCTAGGGATGGATGTTGCAAATTAGCATTCACTACAAACACTGTGATACTTGCATAGGATGCCTGTTCTCAGTTGTCTATGTTTATTGCATCTGTCCCTAATAAATAAACTTTAATAATAATAAGCACAGCATATAACAAATTAAGAATCCAACTAAAATGTTGTCTTTGATGCCTGAGCTGGACCAAACACAGTCTTCAATAGTTTTTTAACAGTAGTTTTTAAAAAAAATATCAGAAATTTGCAGAACAAAAAGCTGATTTTTTTAAAGTTTTGGTGGCTAAATTGTCCCCAAATTTTGGAATGGTTCTTAACTTTGTCTAAATTCACATCGTCACATCGCCACACTCGTCTTGCAAAATGAAATGCAGCACTCAAGACCATGTCCCTTCAGCCATTTGCCAGCTGCTTTACAGATAATCAAATAAATGAGGTTTGAAAAGTATGCCTAACTAAGTTGAACTGGCACAGATCTTACCAAAAGAGTAAAAGGCAACCGAACTTTTGGTAGCAACTGTGTAAAGCTAGTAAGAAGTCAGCAATCAAGCCGATTATGAGAAAGAATGGTTAGCCATGTCATACCATGTTTGCATATGGTTAAGAAATTATCCAAAACGTAAAACAAGTTAATTAGGACGGATGGTGCATTATTATATTGTTGAAATTTCAGTCTTCATCATAACTGTAACAACTTTACATGCTTAAGTCTCTCAAACTACAATAAAGAATTAGGTCTTAATGTTTAAACAAACAAGTTAGTTAATTGTATAAATAAAAAAATGCAGCTAAATGAACATTTTTTTATGAGATGTGGAGGTGAGCCTTTTATAAAACACCAAAAAAGAAAGAAGAAGGAAAAAAGTAAAGGAGGCCCCTGCAATTTGAACTGAGGTACAACAAATTTACTGAGTTAATTCCTTGTAATACTACATCTGTACAACAGAGGTGACATGGTTCTACTTTCTGGAAACAAAGCAGCATACATGTTACACTTAATAATGACAAACAAAAAAGAGTTAAAACTGTAGAATTGTGCTGGTTGAAACCCCCCCCCCCAGTAGCAGATTACAGAATTGTGTTACGATAAATACTTATGTCTGCACAATGGAGTATCTGTTGTGCCTGGGGAGATAGATAAGAAATGAAGCTGGTGCAGATAGGACCAACTGAAGACAGCTTGTATCAGAGATAGAAGGGACTGGGGCTCCTTCCCACGCATGCAAGGCTGTCAGAACTACAGTTCATCAACTTAACGGAGGGGACACCGCTGCTGAGTTTAAGGTACAGACAAAAAGTCATCTAAATTACACTGGTTGTTGATATCAGGTGAAATATGAATGGGTAAAGGGGGAGTTACAGTGGCAGACAGGGATATATCTTTGTGTAAATGTAGCTCAGTTAAAGCTTGTTTTCCTGTCAGATATGATTATTTTGCTCTTATAGCTTCCTTCTTCACAGCATGTTGCTGTCTGTAGTTTTGCCAAAGGCCTCGGGACATATGACTTTCACTGCTGCTGCTGCTACTACCGTGCTTACTCAGCCTGCACTGAAGTGCTCATTATTCCACTCTGCTATACATGAATCACACTGAGGGTCAGGTTCCCATGCATATATATTTTTTGGTACTGTCATAGTGATTTCACATGAATGTAAGGCTATAGTCTTTAGATGACGAATGCTTTCATAATATGATGACAGCTAAAAATGCCATAGAATTGTCCCACTTGTGTCACTTTCTATAGGGCTTATTCACTGCAATCACTGGATTTTGAGGGAAAATGCAAAATAATCCTTTATCAAGTGAAACTAGTAAGGATGTCACAGATACGAGGGATTAAAATTTCAGGTCTGAGTTTGTTTGGAGTCGAGCTGATCAGTGCCAAGACATGCTCGGTCTTTTCCAGCTGAATGTTCTGGAGGTGTTGGAGACTTAATTTAAGCTGACAACTGTGATGGGTGGTGCCAACACGATAATCCCAGTGACAAATCCAAAAGCCACACTTTTCATGTGGGGAACTGAAGTTCTGGCGCACAGTAACACAACATAGTTTTGATTCCATAAAAGAAAAATAACACACTTCTTGGAGATAAATCCTAAAATGTTATAAAAAAAAAATCTTGCTAAAACAGCTTTTCACAGAGCCATGGAGGAGAAGGAGCAGCCTGCAGGAGGGCTGTATTTTGTGGGGAAGAAGGATGAACTCATCCAAGCAAAGCGCTCCTTCAGAACACTAGAGGGTCGAGATATACTGATCATCTACCACCAGGGAGTCTTTTATGCTATGGACTCTTACTGCTACCGTGAGTACTGGTCCTTTTGTGCTGTACTAAAAAATACTGCTACTTATAAGCAAGGCTAATGGAGGTGAGCAAAATCATGGTCCAGTGTAAAGATAACCATATCTTATTTACAACCTAAATAATAACTACTCTTATCAAAACAACAAAGACATAATAATTGTATTTATTTGTTTGTTAGTTTGTTCAACATTTACAGTGTGAACGGGCACACTGATTAAAGCATTTGCAAAGTGATGTCAGACTTCATAAATAAGCTGTGATGTGGAGACACATTGGATGCCAGACAATGCAGTGGAAGGAACTGAAACAAGTATAAGGGGAAAATAATTAATTGAAAAAAGAGAAAAAAACGTGATCATTGACAAAAATGGGTTAAAAGTGGCAAAAATTGTTAGGAAAATGTGGTAAAAAGTGGATACGGACAGGCAAAACTGTGATAAAAGTAGCAAAAAATGATTTTCAAGGAGCAAAATAGTGGAAAAAAAAACTATGGCAAAAATTGATTAAGAAAGGCAAGAAAGCATCAGAAATAGACAAAATAGGCGATTGTGAAAAGTGGTTATGGGGTGGCCAAAAATGGAATAAAAGTGGCAACAATGGATTGAGAAAGGCAAAAATGGGTCAAAACAGTTTCAAAGTGGAAAAAAAGGGTCAAAAGGTGTCAAAAAGGGGCAGAAAGATTTGGTAAGAGGTGCTTCCAGAGAGACAAAAATAAATTTAAAAAATGGCAAAATGGATTAAGACAGGCAAAAAAAAATGGCAAAACTGAGTGAAAAGATTGTGAGTGATTAAAAGGCGGTAAATGGAAACAAAAATGAGATAAATGTGAAAAAATTGAATAAGAAAAGCAAAAAAATAGTTCAAAAAAAGTGTAAATAATTGGTCAAAATGCTTCAAAAGTGGGCAGACAAAGGAGTGTCAAAAATGAAGAAAGTGGCAAAATGGGTTCATATAAGAAAAAATGGGATCAAAGTGGCAAAAATGGATCAAGAAAGGCAAAAATGGGTAAAAAATGTCACGAAAAGCTGTGAAAAAATGGATTGAGAAAGGCAAAATTGGTTGAAAAGAGTGTGAAAAGCACATGAAAAGTGGTAAAAGTGGATCAAAAGGTGACAGAGCGAGGATAGAATTGGCAACAATGAGTTGGAAAAAATGGGGTTTAAGTGGCAAAATTGGGATAAAAGTGGCAAAAATTGAATAGGAAAGGCAAAATATGGGTGAAAAGACTGTGAAAAACAGTTAAAAAGTGGCAAAAATGGGTCAAAAGGTGTCAAAAAGGGGCAGAAGAATTGAGTAAGAGGTGCTTACAGAGTGGTAAAAATAAGATGAAAGTGGCAAAATGGATTAATAAAGGCTAAAAAGGGGTCAAAAATGGGCTGAAAGATTGAGTAAGAGGTGCTTACAGAGTGGTAAAAATAAGATAAAAGTGGCAAAATGGATTAATAAAGGCTAAAAAAGGGGTCAAAAATGGGCTGAAAGATTGTGAAGAGCAATTAAAAAGTGGCAAAAATGAGATAAATGTCGCCAAAATAGATTAAGAAAGGCAAAAATGGGTCAAAAATGATTGAAAATATGAAATGCGCATAAAAGGTCAAAAAAGGGTCAAAAGATGTCAGAAAGATGCAAAAAATTGTGTTAAAGGGGACATATTTCACCCATTTAAGACAAGTTTATATTGGTCTCAGAGGTCCTCAAAACATACCCATGAAGTTTGTTACTGTAAAAACACTCCAGTATAGGATTTTTGCATGTCTAAAAAACCCCTCTGTTTCAGCCGTTCTCAGAATGAGCTATTTCTGTGTCTGTGGCTTTAAATGGTAATTACCTGTCTAACTCCACCCCTGACCACACCCCTTTCAGGAAATGGATGTGACACTCCTGATGTTACAATGTTACAGACATTTTTATCCAAAGTTAAGGACCTGACTGGGATATGAACCATCAATCTCCCAGATCAAAGTCAGAAGGGTAACCCAATGATCTATCTAGTATCTCAGTTAGTAGCTGAGAGGAAGATCAGGAGAGGAGGGTGGAACTTTTTTCCAAGCAGGGAGGGCCAACTGAACCTGGGGGTGGGTGCTTACTCCCCATATGACATCATGAGGAGAAAACCTGAGAACAGCTTGTTTTAGCACACATTTTCTGAAAGGTGGAGGGGGGGGGGTGGATTTTTCTGGTATTTGAGGGGATTTTGGACAGGCCAGGGGCACATATTTTAGTTAGAAAAACCTGAAAAAGTGATTTTTTGCATAATATATCCCCTTTAAAGTGGTAACAGTGGAAAAAATGGGTTCACAGAAGCAAAAATGGGAAGTGGCAAAAACGGATTGAGAAAAGATTGTATAAAGCAATGAAAAGTGGTAAAAGTTGATCAAAAGATGTCAAAAAGTGGCAAAACTAGGATAAAAGTGACAACTATGGGTTGGAAAAATGGGTAAATAGAAGCAAATATGGGATAAAAGTAGCAAAAATTGAATAGGAAAGGCATACTAGGAAGGGGCCCATTCACTGTTTTTTTTCAGTGGCCCAGCCAATACTGTGGGCAGACATGCTTATAAGAAAGGGAAAGTGTTAACATCATGCTTGTTTCACCTCAGATCTGATCATATATGGGATTTATAATCTCATGTAGCTCCATGGTGTTGATAAATGCTAACCTTCAGTGACTGTTCTGTCAAAAACAAACCACTGCAATACAGAAATCCTTTCATGGGACTATTTAAAGCTGCCTTGCTTTGTTAACCATGGGACATTTTAGCACATATCTCCTCCACAGGGTGCACAGTCAGCAAAAGGTTAGTGTGCTCTAAACTGTTTGCTTATTCTGCAATAAACTGATCTTCTTCCTTCTCAACAGATGCTGGAGGAGAGCTGCTGAATGGAGACATTGAGGTGAGGTTAACTCAGAGTTAGAAAGGATTAATGGTTGTTATTTTTGTCTGATTCTGAAAAGAGAGGCCCCAATGAGGCCCACACAACTGGATTTTTGTCACAGTGATGCTGCAGAAAAATCCTCAATGGCAACTGCTGCAGTGATCCCTTAAAGACGACTGTAATTAAGAAATCAAACCTGCATAAAATTAAAATCTTATTATGCTAATGATGAATTGCCTAAATGACCTACACTTCTCCCACATGAGGTTTCTGACCTGATTTTTCTGCAGGAATTCGACGGCAAGCTGTGTATAATTTGTCCAAACCACAAGTACAAGATCACTCTCGCCCAAGGGGATTGTATTTACAAGGCAACCAACCCCAGGGAGAACCCGCCTGTGGCCAGATGGTACAACAAGGGTGCGAAGCAGCGGATCCACACTGTCACTGAGGACGACAGTGGGGCTGTGTATGTGAAGCTCTCCAACGTGTCACGCTGGCTAGAGTCAGACTTCTTCCAGGGAGAGCAGGGCAAGATAGAGAGGGAAAAGGCTGCGGCGGCTGAGAAGAAGGAGAAATCTTGATAATGCTGTAACAGCTGGATGAGGATAGCATCTGTATATTCCCTCTCTTATCTCCTCTATGGTTAGTAAGATAAATCACACAAATAATCACTTAGGATTGCATGTGATAAATGATTGCTCTTCTTCTTAAGCCTTTACAACTATTTAGTATTTTCAATTGCTTTATTATAACATGATATTAAAATCTTGTCATGTTTAAATCATCATGTAGTTGACTAAATAAACCTTCTCAAGAATCAAGTTTGATAGCTGGTTCTCTGACTCTAATTAGACAGAGGCATAAAATAGATAAATGGGCTCCAGTTCTAGTGTTTCCTCTTGAATTTTAATATTCCTCATACATTATGCATACAGTGAATGAATCAATGAGATAAAGGAGCTTATACTGATTACTGAAGTCCCAAAATGGAATATTATTTGCCTTAAAATGAAAAGATCATTGAAGAATATTGGAGCTTTTCTTGATATTCAAGTCCATTTATTCCCCCAAAAGCATGAATATGTGGGCTGCACAGTTTCAAGCCTTGGGGATTTGTTCTGTATAATGTTTCATGTTCCTTGGTGAAAAATCTCTTTCAGAGACTGAATTAAAGAAGAAGCCTTGCTGGGTACACCAGGCAAATCCCTAAGGTTCTTGAAAAGTGTGCTGACAGCAGCTTCATACAGGTGTACTGTAGCTTGCCAGAAGACACTATTCACTAGTCTGAGCCCTCTGTTGCATTTTCTGTAAAGAAATCCAAGGTTTTATTTTGAAAATTCAACACATGACCTTTCATCTTGTGCTTGTTAAGAACGATCACACATGCTTCTAATAATGTGTAACAATGTATTTAAAATGCTGACTTTTCCTTAAAAGGAACCCTGATGATCGGATAAGTTCATCTTGTTGGATAGATACTTGTTTCTCTTATATGTATATTGAACTAGAAAATCTCACTAGATATCTGCATTTTGAGTAAGTTTGAGCTTACAAACTCACCAAGAGGCCGCCATGTTTTTGTCTGCGCTGTTAGTGTGACGTCACTTAGCCTCAGCTTTCCTAGCCGTTGCTATGTAGTAACCGTTTTTTTTTCAGATGGTTTTGCTGCTTGCAGCTGTTGCTGCCATAACAGCTTTCATACCACACACGAGTTTGCTGGATGTTGGCTTTATCTCTCTGCTATCAAAGCTATGTCATTCATCCCAAGTTTTACCTCAGTAAAGCCCGATTTAGGTTTCTGCTTCGCGTCAACAGCGTACCTACGTTGTTGACGCGACACTGTGGTTGACAATTCGAAGTTCTGCGTCGAGGGAATCAATGCTCTGCAATTCACCACCATGCCACTAGGGGGTGTGGCTGTGTGTGTGTGTGGTTTCAGAGGGTCACATCCGAATCCTTGTGAAATCCTTCCGAAACCCTTGGCAAATCTTGGCTAAAATTGGGCTTAAAATCCTGTAGTGGGTGGCCGGCCCAACACTGGCTGCCAGTCTGAAACAGCAGTTACTGCATAGCAACTGCGAGGAGCCCTGCGGCTAAATGACGTCACAGTACCGGTGTGAGTTTATAAACTCAAATTACTCAAAATGCAGATATCTAGGATATCTGGTGAGTTTTTTAGTTCAATATACACATGAGAGGTACAAATATCTTTCCAACAAGATGAACTTGTCTGATCATGCAGGGTTCCTTTCAAAAGAACGGATCGACATCTCGGTTTTATTGCATTGATAGAACACAGGGAAATCTGAGGAGTCATTTTTCCAGAGTGAAAAATATTTTACTCAAAAATAGTATAATTTACTCTTTTTTGAGTATATTTATTACCAGCCACAGCCAGAGTTGGAGTAAAAACAAAGATGAAATTCTGCTGGAGTAAAACTTTAACTACACCCACTTAAGTTTGAATTCAGCTGCCATCATGCATGGATGGTCACAGCTGCAGCCCGTTCGCTGTCCCAGCTGTAGATAATCACTGGCAATCAAGATCTACACACCTGGTGATAAACTTTTAGACACCATTGTGCTACAGCTTCTAGTCAGGTAACCTGGCTCCTCCTCATCCATTAAATCTAGTGATATTTCGGTGTTTTTTTTTGTTTTGTGTAACTCCATTTTGTCCTCTTTTCTACAGCTTCTCCATCTCTCTGCCAACCACCAGCCAGCTCACCATCATTTGCACTATTGCTGTTGTTAAATAAAGTCCTTTAACCTTACTGCCTTGACTAGCGCTCAACTCCTGGGTCCTTGTCATACATTCATCACAACGCTGTCTCTAATATCAGAACATTGAGCCTATACATGGCTGACAAACGTCTTGTTTTTCCTTCCATTCTAGGTGGAAAGACAGCAGAATGATCTATTTGGAGTAAAATGTTGCTCCAAAGAGGAGCATCAATCTAGAGTAAGATGCAGCGCCACATAAAGTTTTACCTATAATGAGAAGGAAACATTTCTATAAGGACTAAAAAACTGCTCTGAAAAGATAAAGTACAGCACTATGTTGAGTTAAAAACTGCTCTATAATAAAGAACTTTGTTCTGTATTTCTCTGTAATGAGTACAATTGCTGTAGATTTGTGGGGTTTTTTTTGTTCATCATGGAGTACATAAGCATCAGTTAGAGTTAAATAAAAACACTAAAAACACCTCTGACAACATTACTCGGCAGGTGGAGTGAATTTTACTCCAAACAGACTGGGACCAAATGTTAGATTTTTCAGAGTTAAATATTGTTCAATTTGAATAAAATGTGCTCCGATAAATTTACTGTGAAGAGATTAAAAATTGTAAAGACAGTAGGAAGTTTGCTACTGGAGTATTTTATTTAGTTTTAAAAAGCATTTGACACCCACAATGGACAGGAGCTGATTTAGCAATTTTGGGGCCCTGGGCGAACACATGTAGGAAGCCCTCCAGATCCATTGTTCTCCCCCTTTTGAATTATTTTTTATCAAGGAAAGTCCTATTCATAAATGATGTAAAACCAAATTAAAATTAAAATTATTATTTTTTTTTTTGCAGAAAATTTCCATTTGGTGACTCTAAATGGGCATCAGGTAACCAAATGATAGAGCTGTTTAATAGTTCATATGCATCTTTATTTCGGCAAATGCATATGTGTAATTTTTTTTTTAAAAATTGTCGTTTTTTTACCTACCAAAACATTTAAAAATGGCCAAATATGATTATTTGTTAATATAGTTGTATATTTATTTAAAAGAAATGGTAGAACAACTGTTATGCCAAATGACTTGTTTTTTGATGTTTTTCAAATGAAAAGGTAAAAGAGATTTTGTTCTTTAAAGCTTCAATGCCACAATAATATGACCATGTTTACTCTATATTTCATACTTTTAATAAGGCCCCATGCCATGCAGGCATCATGCTGTGGGGATGCTTCTCAGCAGCTGGCCCAGGAGGGCTGATAAAGATCGACACTACTTTTAGGAAAGAGGAAAGAATTTATTTGTCATTTTTTTGTCCAAAAAGTGAAATTATATCAACCATGATTGATTTATAAAATCAACAAAAGGATGAAATATCCAAGGGGTGAATACTTTAAAGGCACTGTACCTCTGATAATGTAGCAGTTGAGAAATCTTTGCTATTTTGGAGACAGATAAGGTTGCACACAAACACATGTTCACAAACCATGTTTCATCTTCAGAGCATCTTCTTCTTTTCTTGCCCGGAAAACACCAACGTCTATGAAACACAACATCTTCGATTCTTGTTTAATTGGCTGCCATTCATCTGATATGGAATTATGAAGACATATGTAGGATGTTTATGGGTCTGCCATAATTGATTCATCCACAGCAAAAGAAAAAAAGGGTTACATCATTTATTAACTATTTGATGTGAAGAGTGCAGACAGCCTGTCACATTCCGGTTACTTCTCTGTGTCTGTGTCCGTAGTGCAGGCTAACTGTGACATGAACTGCAAACTAGGGCTGCAAATGCCATGGGTTGAGATCACACAAGCTATGGGGTATGATGTTCCTCATGAATGATCTCTTCAGCTGGCCTACAGCAAACTCACCATGCAGTCTGAGGCCTTGGCCCGTGTGACGCTTTGGATACAATCAGGAAAACCACAGAGCCATGGAGTCACATGAAACACAGAGGTAGGCACGGTACTCAACCGTTCCAGGACATGAAATATTAAAATACAATGTAGTGAAACTGAGGATCTGGCTTCCATATTCATTTTTCTCCGGGTGGATATTTGCAACAGTTCAAGTGGAGTGCTGTCATCAGAACAAAGAGCAGAGGGCTATGTGGGGAAACTACTTAACAGGTTGTATTGCATCTTATTCCAGAGGGAGAGCATGTGAGCAGCATGAAATTACAGGATTGCAGGACATATAATGCAAGGCTCACAGGGGTTCAGATTAAACCTTAAGACTAGAGCTATTTTCTCTCTAGAAAATTCCCAGAGTTCATCCAAGACAGATTACCAGATCTCATTTCCACCTTTAATTCACTTCATTACTAGGGACAAACGTGTTTCTCGGGCTTGGGGCCTGAGCACAGGGGTGTCCAGGGGATTATCCCTGAAATAGATCTTAATGTGTAAACTCTATTCTGATGCTTTATTATGCATTATAGCTTAACGTCATTTAAGAAATATTGAGCAATAATTTTGTTTCATATCTTTTTTATGACAGAACATACCATGAAGATGTCAATCATGAAATATGTAAAAAGACACAATGTTGTTGGTAATTATTATTAATATTGGATAGGAACAGTTAAAAACATGTTAGAGTTACTTAATTGGTTGCATTTTTTTATTAACTGAAACATTAGCATCTATTTCACCTATTCACACATTTTGATAAAGT
This sequence comes from Cheilinus undulatus, assembly GCF_018320785.1. Classification (NCBI taxonomy): domain Eukaryota; kingdom Metazoa; phylum Chordata; class Actinopteri; order Labriformes; family Labridae; genus Cheilinus; species Cheilinus undulatus. The sequence goes on along the minus strand of NC_054867.1, from coordinate 20,807,150 downwards.
TCCTGAAATGCAGTGTTGTTCTGTTCACATCTTACTCTGCTGCACTGCAGAAACTATAACTTAGATCTAAATCACTAAAATGATTGCTTATTTACTTATTCGTAAACCTAATCATATGCACTTCAATGTATGCTGCATTCATTTAGTAGCGTAGAGAATCCAAATTTCTTAAACCTTACACACCAAAATTGAAACAGCCCTGATCTTGACATTAAAAGTATTGCGGGATATATTTAGCAAAAGGTTTTGATGAAAGAAATGAGAAAAAGTATGAATAAGAATCAGCTTGGTCACAGATTATGATTTCTTATTGTGACTGCCATATAGCTGTTGCTTAGCTGACCACATCATGAGCACGATTGGTTGTGTAAGCTGAACCAGGAAGATAGGAGTTATGTCTTCAGAGAAGCTTTGAACCTGTTACTTCAAAATAAATTTGGGAAGACAAAGCTTAAAAGTATTTTGAGGAGCTCCCTGTGAAAAAAATGGTTTAACCTGACAAGTGAGTAAAGAGAGAGAGAGAGAGTAAAGAGTCAATTAAGATTGAATTTTCCCCCAGAAAAGTCTGCTTTAGATGCCATAATTGGTAGTGCACAGGACAACAAACAGTTAAAAATGCCTGTGTTACAAAGCAGCAAGGCATTTAAATTACTGTAGTTTGCTGACAGGCTAATCTGGAGTGTTTCTTAAGCTTTTACAGGGTTGGTGCTACCCTGAATTAATCTGATGGTCTTCAAACAAAGTGTCTGTATATGCTTAAAAATAAAAGTAGGATATCAGAATAAGATAAGCCGCAATGATAAGCTGTTGCCAGTGTTTTTGAGGCAAAATTACGTCAGAAAGGTTGAATTCCACTGTCACACAGTGAGTGAGGTTCGCCGACAGGTAGGTTGGGAATTACTGGGCCAGTGTGTTTTCTGACAAAGCTATTTCCTGTTTGAACCGAAAAAAGAAATCAAAAAATGGGCAGTTTTCTTGTTTCTTCATTTTGGTTGCAAAAATAGTTTATTTGTCCTCAGCTAGCCTTGAATGAATGCTAGTTAGTGAGTGACATCAGTTGTGTTCTTGCTTTTAAAGTAAATAATTTTTGAAAACACTAGATTTGTGTTATTCACAAACAGAGGATTTCTGTTTTACTTATTTTTGCTCGAGTGGCTCAACTTAAGATGATCATTTCAATAGGAGAAGTTATCATGCATATCATGCATGCATCATTAGCATGTTCGTGGATCATCTACTGGATTAGGAATCTCTCCATCATAGTTTGGCAAACTAGGGGCCCCCAAACAGCATTTTGCATAGGGCCCCCACAAAGCTAGAAACGGCCCTAGCAACACTCAAGTTAGCTACATAGAAACTGTGCTCTTATTGGCTGTTTAATGTCAGCCTTCATATTGGCTGTTTTAAAGCAGTTACTCTTTTTGGCCATTTGAATGCTGAATTACTGTTCGCTATTTCAAAGCAGTATTCCCATTTGCTGTATTAAGTCTGATTAAATTAGAACATACATGAAATGCATATTTTTAGCTGCATGTTGCAGTTTTTCCACTAACAATAAAATCAAGACATTAGCTATAAAATGCAAGAATTAACAAAAAAGAAACATTATGTCCATAAGCTAATAGATCCCTGAGAGAAAACAAATGGGGATGTTGACGGGAGATGGCCAAAAAAATAACAGGAGTAAATGGCATATTTACTTATGACTCCGACAGCAAAGTAAGTTAAAATATCGTATATTTACCTTATTATATATCAGCAAATTACGACAGTGCAACACTAAGGTTACTCATAGCTGACATTGTTATCACTCTCATTGACATTGCACCCCATGCTGGCATATCTCTCGGCATTTCCTTGTCTTTTTATGTGAGAGGGCAGGAGTTAGCACACGTGTGCTTTGCATCACAACTACACCAGGGTTCGTCTGCTGTTTCAAGCTGATGGCAACTTAAAAAATTACACAGTTTAACAAAACGAAAACTATGTCTGAGTAATTACAACAACACGGTCATTCCCTGCAGGTTGATGGCATGGTTAAACGGAGGAACTGTGTGTTGGCGCGCGCTGCTTCTACGTCTGTGTGCCCGCGTGCGTGTTGCTGAGTCAGGCGCGAGCGCTCTCTCTCTCTCTCTCTCTCACTCCCTCTCTCTTTCTTTCTCTCTCCTCCTCTCTCTCCAGTTGTTTTGTGCCAGTGAGACTTTGTTTTATCCACCGACGTCATTCATATGGTCTGGACGCCGAGGCGCGAGGCTGTTTTCTCCCCGCCGTTAATTGTGTTTCCTGCAGCCTGACAACTTGTTTGTCTGTTAGCACATCAGCCGCCCATGGGCGCTGCTGTTTACACCCTTCTGCTGCTCCACGGGTTGGGCTGTCCGGTGCGCCTCTGCGGTCGGTTCGGGACGGTATCGGGCTCCGCTCTTATGAATGAATAACGAGACGGGGATATGCGAGTGACTGAAAAACTCCCCAGCAGTCGGGCTCCCGGGGGGGCAGCCACCGATGAGAGGGATTAACGACGGAGCGGAGCCGCGGCTCATTGCGGAAAAGCCGACTGCAGACTGGCGTGGAAACGCACCGCGAGGGAAACGGGCTCCATAGCGCGCCACAGCAGCGGAACAAAACCGCGGTGACCACTATGTAAGTTGCTCCCAAGCTGCAACTCATTAAGGGATGAGAGGAGAAGGGGCTCCTCCTGGTATGGCTGCATGCTTTTCTTTCTCTCTTTTTCTGATTGAAATGTTCAAATACTGCACCGAAATGTTCCTCAAAGTGCCTCACGTATCTTAGGTTAATCTTCTCAGGTGTAACAAGGGCCTTGGCAAGCTTCTTCTCAGTCATTTTCAGTGACATAGCGGTGATGCACTGTCTCCGTGATAGACATGAATAATAAGGACCAAGGAGGAGAGCTACCTCAGCTCCCTCGCGCTGTGCTACCTTTGGAGCATCATCTGCTTCATCCAAGTCACTCTGAACCACCACTTGTCTGGCTTACAGGTCCATCCACATTGTGGCTCTGGGCAGCGAGTGCCCCGGAGGTGGAGAGGAGATCATGGGCCAGGGGCAACTGCAGGGAGGCCTGCTGTGGAGCTACCTAGGTCATGGAGCCATGGTGGGACCCTGCGACCTGGAGAGCAGCGTGCACAATCCAGCCTTCATGGAGTACACGTCACGTGTGTTTGGAGATGTCACTGTGGTGGTTCGGGATTGCCCCAGCTGGGTAAGGGACTGGTGGTGGATTTATGTGCAGCACAGAATGAGTGGTTAAAAGAGCCTTCATCTCTGCTTGACTCATTCATGTTTCTGTTAATCTGCATTATTAAAGTAGTCTCGAGGGAGGTGTATCTTTGGCTTCTTTCTCTTAACTCCTCCTCCCTGTGTGCCACCAAATCAGTCTCACAGAGGAAGGTGAGAGCCAGCAAATACGCCAAACATTTTTGAAATGTGGTGCTATTTGCCAGAGCATTTCCATTGTGAGAGCTTGCGTCACTTCACAGATCTGCTGTTTACCTTTCACTCTGCTTCTGTTTCGAATAAGAAGTACAATTCAGATTCCAAGGCCACCTGCCTTCCAGCACTGATTGCAGACTTTATAAAATCATCTCTATTCTTAGGAGTACTCTATTTTAAAATGCACAGCACAAAAAGAACCTGATGAAAGGACTTTTGTTCTTAATAGCAAATGAATGCTGTTATGATTTGGTAGCAGCACTGTATGGGTCCTATTATAGGGCTGTCTCACTCTGTCAGGGCTGGCGCTGGGGAAAGACTGACAGTCTAATTCTACGTCTCTTTGTCCCTTTTTTATTCAAATTGCTCACAGCTTTCTGAAGTGTTGTTTTTCCTGCCTAATGAGTTGAATCAGGTTGGTTTAGATTGAGCAAGTAGCCCAGCCCAGCACAGGTCTTCAGGGGGTAAGGTCTCAAGAGCAGCACTGTGGTAATTATACTTGTGGAGACTGAGAGGGGAAGGGTTGTTTGAGGTAGGAGTCTTGGTATGCGGACAATCCTGTGTGTTGTGTCCTCCTCTGACCTCCTTCTATTTATATTTATTGTCCTTTTCTTGACTTTCTAGGACTTGTTGGACAGTGATTGGGCCAGTGTGCGGAAAGTCCTCGAGCAAGCAGACATTCTGGTCATCAAATATTCAGTCACAGACAAGCTGGCCTTCCAGCAGGTCAGGAACGGCTACGCCCCAAGACTCCGCCCACTCCTGAGGCACTGGGGTGTCCCTGTCATCCTGGTCGCTGTGGGAGCACGGCTGAACGGTGAGAATTCTTTTTGTACTTCTGTCACTAGAGTTTCAGAGACGGCATCTACAAAACGGCTAATCTTGCAGCCTTTGAACATTATATCCTTGTAGGGTTAATTAACTGGTGCCTCAGTTAGTGAGTTGAATTCCTCTGGCATTGCCAGCCCCCCTGGTTTGGCCAGTGAGATCACTGTCTGTCCTTGTGTCCTCTTGAGTGTCCTCTCAGCACAGGGGAGGATGCTCATGATTAAATCTCCCCTTGCTGCCTCCAGGCTGTCAGCTCACATGCTCCCTGCAGAAAACCCACCAAATCAAGATGTTAAGTTTGTTTTTCGCTACTATGCCCCTCGCAATCAGAGGAACACTGGAACACCACTTAAATATCCACTGCCCCAGCTCAAACATCTATCAAAACATTAGCAACCTTTCAGTAGGAGTTGCAGCCATAATAGGGGCTGCTTAACTGTGAGAATTGATTCTGGGTGTGTTTTTGCACGCACACTGACCCTTGTTGAATCCAGATGCGGTAAACAAGCTCATCAAATGCACTGGGTTGTATTTTTAGCTTGTCTGCTCGACATACTTTAAGAACCTGTCAGAGCTCTGCAGCAGAATGATCACAGTGTGAATCAAGTCTGTGCCAAAGAGAGAGAGAGAGAGAGTGAGGAGGAGAGACAGTAGAAACCTGTAGACTGAAATCTTTGTTTGTGTTTCTGTGTGAGTGTTTTCATGCTATCCCCCCTGACTGCAGAGAATGACGACTGAGCTCAGAGCGCTTCCTGCGCTCGACTTTAGACCACCTCTGGCACAGTGATGGCAGAGAGAGAGAGAGAGGGAGAACGCTGCTGCACGTGCATTAATGCAGCCATTAAACCAGAGTTGAACACAGGAGCACAGACAGATTCATCCAAGGGCACACATGCACCCTCACACAAACATAGCGCTGATATGCCAAGTCACCGCCGTCATGTGCTCACACATACTCAAGATTCTTCTCCTGACTCTTGTCTCTCATTCACACTACCACACACTCTGTGTCTGGCTCCTTCTCCGTGTCATGCCTGTAGGTTATTAGTGGTATGATTTATCAAAATGCCTCAGCACTTAGCATCATGCCCTGCTCGTTCTCTCTTTCTCTCTGGCTCTCCTCTTTTGTGCAGTCTTTTTTTCCTTCAGGCTAATCCCTCCAAATTTCCTGTCTGATTCTGTCTCTTTGGTCCCTGTGCACACATGGCACAGATCAGCTGGTCCTAGTGCATGTGCTGTTGCACAAATCATGGTGAATTAGATGAATTGATCTTGGGTAAAGAAGTTGTTTTCTTTTTCAGTGCTTTTGCACGGAGTGAAAAATGCAGACACATCACTTAAAAATGAAAGAAAAACATAAGAGGTAATGGCATAACAGAGAAAACAATTATCCTTCTTAATGGGTAAATATTTATTCACCTATCTCCCTTTTACTTGAAATAACATCTCATTCTGCTTGCCCTGCTCAGACTAGTCTGCCAGTAACTTTACTCCCTTACAACCACAGGATTGATGTGTTTGTTTACAACCATAGACAACTCAGCACCTGTTCTGATGTGTGGTCTTGACATGAAAATGTCTCATAGATTCTCTGTTAAACTGAGATTTTCAAGGTTATTGATTATAGTGAGATTTTTCATCTGGTTTCTGTCTTCAGAATATGTTTTTGTTCATTTCAGGTTGTGGATATTAACATTCAGCATCAATTGTTGTGCGTTAAATCACAAATGACAGCTCATTTCTTGCTATTGTAAAATGTTTTAACAATTCATAGCACAAATGGCGTATGAGCCTGCCCTTTGAAGTGTTTATCAGGGCTCAGTGCAGCTCATTTGGTGAAACATTAGCAAAAACTTCCAGCTTTAGCTGTCAAATTCACACCTGGCTCATTCACCCTGGAAAGTCCAATGCAATATCAAGACGTGGCTTGTGCAAGGCAAGGAAATGCAAGTTTATTTATGGGGCACCATTCATACAAATGCAATTTAAGGTGCTTTTAAAAAGTTAAAAACTTAAAATTTATAACAGATGCATGAACTTAGAAAAAATGACTCTGAGAAAAACCATTATAATATTAAAAATAACACAAGAAATGGAGGGATGACATTAGCCCCCTAGAATTCTGGGTAAAATGAGTCAAAAATGCCCATCCAGGAATACCCAAATTAGATTGAAGGTTGTGTTTAATCCATTTGGAGTTCAAGCATAAACAAGATGTATTTAGAAAGGTAACGCTCAGTAATTTCCTCCTAATATGCCAGACTCACTGTAGCGGCTACTAGTATTGAGTAATACAACAAAAAAACATTGTGAAACAGAGGCCTGTAGATGACTGTAGCTGGTAGGTATTAGCTGGAAAACTCAACTGGACTAAAGCATGAAGCCTTAGCTAGTTTAGGTTCAAAGATGATAATAATAGAACAGAAAATGGGGGTTTTACACCTGTTTTATGAAGAAAAGTCCAGGTGTTTTCAAACTGGAGACTCCAAAAAGGATCGAGGTTGGCTGACATTTTTCTCCTTAAAATTGCTATAACTGTCTGTAAAAAGGCATTATAAAGCAAATACAGTAGAATTATGAGAAGAGTAAGGGTAGTTTTGAAAATTAAAATAATAGAAAACCAGTCCATGGATCTTTAATCATGCTTAAAATTAATGTAAGACAACTTAAAGTTTAAATAAATTCCCACTCAGTTACTTTCCTTACCCTACAACTGTAAAATCCACCCCAAAACAACTTGTTTAAGTACTTTTCAAAAAGCTCCATGTTCTCCATCCACTGCAATTTTCCTTTATTTCCCTCACATACTTTTAGCCATCTAAATGACTACAAGTGACAATAACTGAAAGGTTCACACTGCACCAGGAAGTCCTCTTCCATCATGTTAAGTATAACATTTCTTATATATTGTGGTTGGCCCCCAGGTGGGACTTCTCTAACTGAGTCAGCAACTTCACTCATGGTGCAAAAGTGTCTAACAGCCAAAGGCATTCTGGAAAAACTGCAGATTAAGCAGTTGTCAGGTCATCATTGATGTGTTTTACCTGAGCTCATAGTTCTATGTTAAAGGAACATTCTTTCAAGTTTAAATAGCCTACAAAAGTACACTACCATCACCACTAAAGCAAAAAAGCGGATTAGATTCACACAAAATATGACATTGCTCAAACAAACACTAAAATACATTTTTAGAGTGTGTTTTTGGACAACAAATCTGACTGGATTTAGATTGGATGGACTCTTTCTGATGCAGCAGGACTGTTTTAAAGCAGTGGTTCTCATACTGGGGTCCGAGGATCCATGGGGGTCCGCAAGCCAAAGCTTGGGGGTCCACAGAATAATTCAAAGTAAACTATTAAAGAAATGCTAAACCAATGACTCCCACATAAGTCTGCCTTTGGCCAATAAAAACTTGAATATGATTGTGACATATCTGTCAGAAAACACGAATGTGAACCAGAGCATAACCTCAGAAAAAGCAGAGCTTCTTATTTGGCTGCTCAAAGGGCCGCAAAAAGTAAGAAACCGCACTCGATTGGACAAGAGCTTGTATTTATATTGAAGAGTTTAAAATACAGCATCTAGGAGAAGAAATGGCAGTTAACATATGTTTAATCGGCATGAGGGTTATGTTGGGGTCCTTGGAAATTTTTTTGCCCTGTGAGGGGTCCCTAGCTCCCAAAATTTTGAGAACCCCTGTTTAAAGGCATATTATGATCAGGAGAGAACAGGAGAATTTCTAATGGGGAGCAGTGTCATTTTTATTATTGTTTGTTTGTTTGTTCATAGCCTGACAAACTCATTATTTTTAGCTGCTGTGGTGGTTTTATTTTTGAATAGGTATCATGGTCAGAATCCTGAGAATCAGAGGTTTCTTGTGATGTATAACATGTGGTGTACTCATGAACAGTCAAAATGTCTTAAAAATCCCTTAAAATCTGCCAGCTCTGCGGTGTGCCTTGAGTTTTTAGGGGATTTTCAAGTAATGCTGTAAAATTAAATATAGAATATCCTCAATTTAGAAGCTAATTGGATGCCAGTAGCCTAGTGGTTTTGTCTGTGTACTCCATGAACTGTCTTTGAAGTGGAAAGCCAAGGCTCCAGTCTGACCTTTGGCCCCTTTTCTGCATATTCAACCCCACTCTTTCTCTCTCTCTAGTTTCTGACTCTATCTATGGTGCTGTCTCTGTAATAAAGATATAAAAGCCCAATAATAAGTCATTAATAATGGGAAGTTAGTGATTACTAATCTGTTTTGTGTTTGTTAAAGTGCAACCAGTCTTACCTTCCCTGCAGTCACAGACTCATCTGAGTCTTCCTGAAGATTTAGGCTTGTAGTTTTCTCCATTGTGACTGGGCACAGCCCTAATCGCCCATTAAATCCCCCTGCAGGGGTGCTGTGGTGCTTTACACTTCTCCAATTCAAATGCTTAAACATCATTGAAACATTTCATTTAAAATTCATTAATACATTTCTTAAAAAATAACTACAAGCTTCTCATGTACCCTCCCAAAGTGTTTGTAAAGAAGATTTTATTTACAGGTTGAATGAATGAAATTTCCCTCTCCATGTCCAGATGAAGGCCCGCCGTGTACGTGTCCACTGTGTGCGTCTGACTGGAGCAGCTGTGTGCCCCACAGCGAAGGACTGCAGCTGTCCAGGGACCTCGGGGCCACCTACCTTGAGTTGCCCTCGCTCAACCATGTGTTTGTGGGCCGCTACTTTGGCAGCGTGGTGAGTGATCAAGTCACTTAGGAAATGGTTCAGTAACATAAGGTCTTAACAACTTATGTTACAGGAAATGAAACGGTTGACTTTTTACTGAACCCCTTGTAGATCTGCTTTTTTAGAACAAGGTAAGAAGGTTCAGTAATGTATATTCTTAAGTTTTAAATCCAGCATCCCCTGTCAAAATCAGAATTTCTTCTCTTGAAAAGTCCTGCCTGTATGCCTAAATCAAGCTGTTGGAGTACCCAGTAGAGGAGTGAAGCGCAGGAAGCTGCACTGTTCTTCTCAGGTGTTTTTTCCAAAGAGAAGGGCTGCTGATGTAACACAACTATTTCTGTACATTGTGTTGGGACTAACGCTTGTATGTTTGTGTGTTTTATGTTCAGCTGGAGTACTTCATGATACAGTGTCTGAAACACAAAGCCAAAGAAAGGCCAGAGAAGAGGAGGGGGAATAAAGTGAATGAGCTTCGCCCCCCTCACTTAGAACAACCAGGTCAGAGGAATGCTATGGTACCTAAACACTATTTCAGTTTGTGTCCTTATATTGCCAGTTTTAAAACCAATTTTTCAGCATTTTGGGCTGTTTTGTTTTTGTGCAGTCATTTATTTTTTTGTTATTTATTATCACTATTGCTCTTTTTATTTTGTACCTGAGTGGACTGACTGGATTAACTCTTGTTGCATCTTACATACCCACAAAAAGAGCTGAGCACAAAGGTTTATCCAGATCAATATTCCCCGTTCCACACTGGAAATAAGAAGAGAGACAAAGAGCTAGGTAGACCACTTTCTTTTATTCAGTGACGTTTAAATCAATTTTAGACTGGGCTCGGACATTAAGTGTTCAAGTCTGAAGGCAGCTCAGTGATGCAGTTGTGGGACAGCAGAGGATTAACCTTTAAATTAACCTTTTTCTCATAATTCTTGTACCTAAAGACCTTCAACACCAGCCAGTAATATCCAATTGCATTTGTTTTGTCACATTTTTGTAGCTCTTGTGCAAATAACTCATATATAAATCTCAGTTTTGGAGTTACAGGGCAGCAGCATGTTGTTTTTTTAATCAAGTTTTCTGTTGTTTTTGAGGTCTGATCAGACATTACAACTCAAGGATGCTTAGTTAATAAAAAAAGGAAAGAAAAACATCAAATTCTCTGTGGGAAGATAGGATAAATAAAACATTTTATTTTTAAAAAGATAACGTTTTAATAACTGAGCTGGAGTATTTTTTGTTTGTGCCGGACATTATATTCAATGAAATCTTAATTACCTTGCCTTCAGGCCAATCTAATAATGATATGAACAGATAAATGAACATGCTGATCCAGATCAAAAAAGAGACACACATTTTAATACACAGTGAGCGGAAGAGACACAGCAACTTTAATTATTGTAACAAAGATTAAAAGAATGAAGCCAAGCTGGAGTACTCTGCTGCTTTTTCTTTGTGCTAATGTTATTATGTTTTAGTCTGTGGAACTTTTTCACCTAATTGGCTTATAGACAGCCTGATTAAATCTGCATGCAGCTGCCATTCCTTAGTGAAAGCTTTCTGTGCGCTGTATTTGAAATGACACAATTGAAATTAATTTGGCTTGAAGCAAAACTCGCAAACCACAAATACACTTAGAAACATAATTGATTTACAAAATGGGATTAAAGTGTAGTATCTGATTCAAGCTACTTGCTTTTTTTCTTGCCCTCCAGTTTGTTTTTACAGAGAGCGAATTCTTTCAAAATCAAACATCTGGATTAATTTATACAGACCACACTATTAAATAGAGATCTGATGTCTTTGCTGCTGTGTGTCTAAACTTGACACAATGACTGATACCTCCCAGTCCAGCCAAAGAGGCAGCGAGTGCTGCTGGGTTTATTGGTGCCTGTCCAACACTACTTAGTCCTACTTATGGTGTAGCTTGCATTAAATATGAAGTGCACTGACTCAGGAACAGCACAATTTGCTCGGTCAGATCTGAGCAGCCATAAAAAAGGAGATGAGGTCCACAGAGGTGCAGTGCGTATTAGACATGAATAGCAATATAATAGAATGATGATTTGTGAAGCCCCTCTTACTCCCTTTCCTTTTCATTCCAGCTTCATGGTTTGTCACTTTTATTAATCTGGATTTATGAAAATAGGCATCAAAAAGCCTATTTTCTTTCAGGCTTTTTGATGGCATATTTTACATTGCTGTTTGACATGTTTTCAAGTTCTGTGGCCCTTTAAAGGCTGTATTTGCCCTGCCTTCAGTGCTGTGTACAGTTTTATTCAGTTTACTGTGAATCACTTATCTGCACCATTTTTATTTAAGGATTTAAACTTGAGCTGCCTAGTTAAGCACAATTTTAATGTTACAGTGCCTATTGAAAGGATTCATCCCCTTGGATGTTTTACCCTTTATTGATTTTGGGAATCAATCATGGTAAAAATAATTTGACTTTTTTGACAAAAGATATTGCAAAAAATAAACTTGAAGTATTGTCAATTTAAAAGACGGAATGTAAAATAAGAGACTGCATAAATATTCACCAAATATATTGGCTGCAATCATAGCACTGAGTATATGTGGACCGGTCTCAATCAGGCTTGCACATCTGGATACTGCAATTTTATTCCATTCTTCTTTGCAAAACTGCTGAAGCTCTGTCAGGTTGCACAGGGTTTAAACAGCCCTTTTCAAGTCCAGCCACAAATTCTCTATTTGATTGAGGTCTTGACTTTGACTTGGACACTCCAGAACATTCACCTTATTGTCTTTAAGCCATTTCTGTGTAGCTTTCTCTGTATGCTTCTGGTCAGTGTCTTGCTGGAAAATAAATCTTCTCCCAAGCTGTAGTTCTCTTGCAGACTGAATAAGATTCTCCTACAAGATTTTCCTGTTTTTTTGTTGCATTTGTTTTACCCTCTACATTTACAAGCCTTCCAGGGCTGCTGAGAAGCATCCCCACAGCATGACGCTGTCACCACTGTGCTTTACAGTGTGGATGGTTATTTGTGGTGAGTGTTTGGTGTCCACCGAACATAGCGTCTTGTCTCATGACCACAAAGCACCATTTTGGTCTCATCAGACCAAAGAGTTTTCTTCCACTTGACCATGGACTAGTCACTAGTCTCCTTCTTACATGGTCACTAAATTTTTAAGGATGGCCTGATCTAGGTAGATTCACACATGTGCCATATTCCCTCCATTTCTTGATGGTGAATTTAACTGAACTCTGGAGGATGTTCAGTGCCTTCGACATTTCTTGTATCCATCCTCTGACTTATACTTTACAATCACCTTTTCTCTGACTTGCTTGGAGTGTTCTTTTGTCTTCATAGTGTAATAGTAGCAAGGAATACTGATTAACCAGTGACTGGACCTTCCAGGCACAGGTGTCTTTATACTACAATCACTGCACTCAGGTGATCCCCATTTCACTAGCACCAATTGGCCGGACCTCTGTTGAATTCGGTCAGTCTCTTTGAAGGAGGTGAATATTTATACAGTCCCTTATTTTACCTTACATATTTTCATTTAATTGACATTAATTTGTAGAAATGTGTTTTCACTTTGATATTAAAGTCAAATTATTTTAGTCAAAAATGCCAGATTTTACTGACCATGATTGATTTATAAAATCAATAAAAGGGTAAAACATCAAAAGAGATTAATCCTTTTTATAGGCACTGTACATGAGCATCAGTGATTGGCACAAACCAACTCTAAATTTATCACAATGAACAAGAAAAATATTTGTATGAACACAGGCAATGCTTTTCACTCAGCATGTGTACGTTTCATCTGTAGGGGAAGGCTTAAGGTTGTATGTATGCTCTTACACCAGATGAAACCAAAGCTTTTAATGGCCGTCACTGCTCTTGCAACATGAACTATGATATTGCACCTTGTATATTTCTATTATATTTTGCAGGCTTAGAATAAACATAATCAGACAAACTTTAATCAGTCTTACTTTCTATTGTGCCTATTCCTAACCACAGTAATCTCAAGACAGTTTAAAAAGAGGGCAGGTCTAGACCAGTGTTTCCCAACCATTTTCCATGGAGCCCCACTACATGTACCTAAGAAAAGCGGAGCCCCCTGCCAGGACCCAAGAGAGGAGAAAAGTGACACACTGCTGCCAAAAATCAACTTAAATTTTTTTTTTTTTTTACTGACAAAAGCCTTAAAAAGACCCATGCATGCTTTTCTTATCTAAAGACTTTTGTATGAACTTTTTGATAACTGCTTCATCATGGTTTTAGTCAATATTTGCAAATCTAATTTTGGTAGCCTCAGAGCAGACAAAGCCTAAGACCTTTTGCGCCCCCCTGGGGGGGTCCCAGACCCCAGGTTGGGAACCAGTGGTCTAGACTGTACTCTCTGTTATATGATCTATAAAGACAGGCTTAACTTTAATCCACCGTGTGCTCAGTACTAAGCAGCATTTAGCAAAATTTCAGTGGCAAGGCAAAACTTCCTGTTGATGGTCAAAAACCTTGACCAGAACCACACTCACGTTGATTGTCGAGGGTTGGAAAAGGATGGAGGGAAAAGCAGAGAGAGAAGATGAGGCTGCAGAAAGATAGACGAGGAAGATGCAGAAAGCAGGAAAACAAGCAGAGTGATGTTACAGCTAATATACATTTATGGCTGTCCTGGCCTTTAATCCATCTCATGTTTACATGGATATGGCTACAAGATAAGACCATATAAATAACTAACTGTAATAACCATGTTTGATTAAAGACTAAACATCCCAGTATCAGCACTGGCTGTTAAGATAAAATGATGAGAACTGATATTGGCTATAGCAGTTTAAGTAGAGCCTCTCTTTCATTTTCTTATAATAATAACAGATGTTAGGCTGATGTTGGAAGATAAAGCAGTTATAGCCGGGCAGATCCACAACAGCCAGCTGTGTATGTCCATGATAACACAGTTTGTATGTAACTTTATTTAAAATATGCTTTTGTATATGCTCTGCCTCAATGTTTTCAGTACCCTATCTAAAATGCATCTAAACTTATGGCGTTCAAACCTCATGGTTGACGAAAAGCAAGAAGGACTCCAGTTTTATCTCCAGACATGGCATTTCCTCAGTGACATTAAAGCTCCTGTGATTGAGTTTTATCTAATTATGAAGCAGAAATTTATAGTAATGTCTCTCAAAGACCTGCAAAAGCAAAAAGTACCATCAGTCAGTAAGCTGATTATTTATATTCTTATGCCTTTAAACACTGCTGCCAGATGGGTATCAGACTGGGAGATTAACAGCAACACAACAGACTTTGTACAAAACGTTTCCCCTGATAAAGACTCATGATTTGTAATATAAAAAATTTAATCAAAATGAAACAGGATGGGATTTTTGTTGTAAAAACATTACATCAGCAAAAGAGGAAAGGTAGACAGCCAAATTATTTACTGGAGATTTAATACAAAAAGTTGTACAGCAGCCTTTGTTTGTATCTTCATTGGTCTGTCATTAGTGCAGAGAATCTAGAAGCTTTAGTTTTTTTTTCTAGAGCTGCTGAATGGGGTGTACATGATTTTTTTTCTGTATCAGCCCTTGCTTCAGAGCTAAACTGTTTCTCTGCCTAACTCTCCCACTTATAGCACCACGAGTTGCCAAAAGTCATGGTTCAATCAACAGAAGACATAGATGCGGTTAATTCATGGTTAATGAAAGCTGCAGGAACACATTCCATGATTTGTGCATCAAAATTGGCCGACTCCCCTTCTTTGTTAAAGAAGCTTTTCTTAAGTTGAATTCTAGCTGTAATTATTCATCATCACAGTTCATCCCTTATCTTTCTCTCTGTCTCACCCTCTGTGCCCCCCCCCCAGCCCGTCTTCCCCCTATACGAGTAGAGGAGTCCAGCTTTTCCCAGGACATGCAGTGGTTGTTGGAGCGTGGCGTGCAGTTCGCCGATGTTGCTTTCTATGCAGGAGACTCGGGAAAAGAGCTGGGGTGGGCGCATGCTGCTGTGCTGTGTGCTGTCAGTCCATACTTCAGACAGCTGCTCCTGGGGCCCAAGACCAGGTAGGAGAGATATTAGCACGTCCTCAGGATTGAGTTTAACAAGCTATTTCACCACCTGAGCCTGTAGCCAGCACGAGCTCATCTCTCTGCAAACTCCTCTGTAGTGTGACTGTGATGGAAATTAAGCTGAAATTCATCTCTACTTGGACAGGGAACGTCCTCAGTCACGGTGTGTGTGTAGGGAGAGGGATGGAGGCCCACATTCGCTTCTCTCCACCTGGGACGGAGGGATTATTGATGATATGCCCCGATCAGAAGGGCATCTGACGGGACGCCTCTCTCGCCTAGTGGTGAAAGACCCCCTCCTGTGCATGTGCCTCTGGGAGACTCTCATGTTCATATACAGAGGTAAAAACCAACTCTGCAATCTGAAATCTGACTGAAGACTGCCTCTTTCATATAGACATGTTTACTCTTTATCATTGCAACCATTATGGCATACCTGTGTAGGAAAATGTAAACAAATGTAAACATTTATTATTATATTAAAGACTTTGGTAATTGGGTTATGAGAGTTGCCCATTTAAAATGCCGAAAACTACATATTAAAATGTTTTAAAGTTGTAAATCTGCAAAGTTTTAAAATATATTATCATTAAAGATGAAGAAAACACAGAATACTCACATGCAAATACTAGCAAGGGCATGCTAGCAGTTCTTCTTGTCATGCACCAGAGACTCATGCCTTCATGTTTATTTGTTTGCATGCAAAAATAAGCTAACAAGGGTAGTCAGTGCATGTACTAGTACAGACGTTATAGTCCTTAGTCTGAAGCACTGGCCATGGCATCAATTTCTAGTCTCTGCACTGTTTGGTCTTCCCCACCTTTGTAAGGAGCATGCATTTGTGGGATGAGCAGCAGAGCTGAGTACGTGGTAGAGGTATTAGAGGTAGAGGTAAACCGGTATTAATTCCTTCACTGTTAAAATTTTGGCCACAAAATGGATTTCTGCAACACCGTCATCACTGGTTTAAATGCCTATGTTGTGCTGTGGTGCACGCGCAAGACATATCCGCTCCCACAGCTGGTGGAGTGAGTGATTTGTGATGGACAACTCAGGCTGAGTCCAGTCAATAGCGTGTGCCAGAGTGACCAACACAACCATGTTGGCTGACAAATGCTGGTTGAAGAATGGGATGCCATCCCACAGCAGTGTCGTTGTTACAGTGCCAATATGTGCTGTTTCTTCAGGCTTCAATCATTCAATCAACAAATAAGGGTCAATGGTAGAATAAGCTGTTTGGCATTGGCAGGGAAGATTTGGCTGATTTTTCATCAGCGCAACCCACATACTCAGCTCTGCTGCTCATCCCACAAATGCATGTTCCTTACAAATATGACACTATTTATAAGGGAAATAAATAGACTTCAGTTGTTTAAGACTTTTTGCAAGAAGCATTGTTACAAAAACAAAATAACTGAGATTTAGAGTTTACCTTCTGGACACAATGAAAATTTTAAATTACTTTGCTATCCATTGTCTTCATGATGAACTTTGTCTGTTGACAGAGAAAAATATACAAATAAACCAAGGCACCTGTCTTTGCAAAAACATTCAAAAAGCCTATATTAAAATAGTCATTCTGAATCATGTTCACCTGGCCCATCCCAGACACACAAAATTCTCAAGGTCAGTGGGGGTCAGCCTCCCTCAAGTGGAGCTAACCTCAATGAGTACTTTTTTAGGTGCAACTTTTTTCCTTGGTGGTATTCTTATAATTATTTATTCATCTCTGTAGACATCATTTGCATCAAAGTGCAGTTAACAATCAGATAGAATCAGATCAAATTCTATTAGCAAAATGAACAGCTTGAAAGTTGTTTTCCTCTTAAGGACAGACCTGACAAAGCTTGACTTTCTGCATCATGATGTTGTCATATTGGCAATATATATTTCCCTTAACTGTAAAAAATGAAAATCACATTAAAATTAGCTTCTTTTGGGCATATATTGCTGAAATGAGCATGAGTAAAGCCACGGTATCTTGCATACATTCTACTGTGGACTCATCAGATCAACAGCACTACTTAAGGGATAAGAGAAATGGCAGCCTTTGCCTTATAGTTATGAATGCCACATAAAAAAGGAAATCTTGCCTTGAAGTCCTTTAACGCTAACCTCTGGCTTCATAGATTAAAGTTTGACTTCTTTCCGAGATATTTATGAGATATGTTTGCTGATAGGTTCTAAGATTGGGTGTTAAGAAGAGCTAACGTTGAGCAAAATAGTGTACCAACCCAAATTTCACCGGACTGAGCTTTGCAAACAAAATGACAAACAATAGGGTAAGCAAGTGGTTACTAAAAGGTTGCATTTATTAACTTAACATGTTAAATCCTAGTTTGTGCTTCTAAATTCTTAGTTTATTTAAATTGCATCATTCTGAATCATGAAAAGATAGAGAAGCAGCCCTAAATCCTGTGATTTCACCATGAAGAAGTTGCCCAAGCTGACGTCCTGGCATCTGGAACTGTTGCACAGGGAGCGCCAAGCAGAAAGCCTAGACTAGAATACAAATCTGTCCTTACAACAGCAGCCAGCATGCACTTTGTACACAGAAATCTGGATGTCTGAATCAGTTCTTTCCCATCACATTGGATGATTTCTGGTTGAATGAGTCTGTGAAGTTATGTCCTGCTACAAACCACTCAGTGTGGTGAATTAAATTCATTATTGATGACCCTGTCCTGGCAATACTTCTTGCGATTCATCCTTTTTGTTGTTGCTGTGTGTAGGAAACATCCCCCACATCACAACTGCAGTTTAAATACATCTAAGAGACCCGGGCAGACATTCAGAGCAGGGGATCTCCATTCACAGAAAGGGTTTATTCTTTTTCCAGTAGTGTAGATGTGATGATTTATATCTCCTGGCAGCAGGAGGCAGTTTTACCGCAATTGGGTCTTGTCCAGTCTTCGCTATGGTGAGGAACAGTCAAATTGGAAGTGCTTGATCGTAGGCAATTGCAGTATTTTCATCTGAGACCTGATTATATATGCAGGGATTGCTCAAGGCTTTGTACCCCATGTTTGTACTTTAGATGCCAAAGGCCAATCATGTTTTGTTCTTGTAAATTTTGGTATTGGCAAAATTTTATTCAGCAAAGTTTTTTTTTAACATAAGGGAAACTTGGATAGATAAGTGCACAGGTGATGTTTTTGCAGGAGAATCGAGCTACCTTTGTTGTGCTAGCTTGTAGGGTTAGCTGTGGCCAGTTACACTTGCCTTGTATTCAAACCAACAAATTACCTCTGTGCTTTGCCGCTTTCTAGAACAGTCAATACTCCAAAAGTTAGGAGAGATTGTGTTGAATTTTTCAATTGACAAAAGTTTAAGGCCCTAAGGAACAGATGGCATGAATATAACAGTGTGGAAGACCAAATGAACAGTGATTTAGTTTAGCCAAAAATTGGAAAAATAAATTTTGGTTAAAAAATAAATTTTTTAGCCAAAATTTAATGAGGTATTGACTTAACCTGCTGTCCCTCTATTTTAATGTTCTTTTCATTTTAGTGATGTTCCTCGGCTGATGATTTCCACACATATAATTTTCTTTAGGCAACTAATCGAAAGTCAAGTTAATACATTCTATTAACCAAATTCCCTCTGCAATGGTGAGAAGTTGGTTTGCAGAATGGGGCTAACATTAGCAGTGCCAACACCTCCGGCTTTGGTCCTCTTTGCGGGTTAATATCCACATTCCTGAGCTTAATGTTGTCACACAGTACTTTAGTTATGTATAAGTATAACCTGATACAGCCTTTGGACAGCTTTAATCCCATTTTCTTGATCAAAATAGAGCTAAACAGCATTGTTTCTATGAGGTGCTATCATTGCTAAAGCAGTTAGCGGTTGTTTACATCAGATTAAAGAGCACTTTCGCAGCCAGGCAGTGGTTTTTAAAAACAACTACAGTGGCTACTAGTGGTGGGCTGCTGCCTTACAATTTGGTTGCAACATTTGATCGAGGTGAGGGCCTAAACTGATAAAAAGAAGTTAATAATTGAATTCTAGTGCTGACTAGGGATTCAAATTTAATCATTCACCCAGCTAATCATGCAAGCTTCTATGTTATTCACAATGAAACTTTACGCTAGACTTCTTTTACTTTGGCTATATTAGCCAGCAGTCCTCCAGAATCCTGGCCATATAACAACTTGCAGACATGGGCTATTTTTATTTATTTATTTAACCTTTATTTAACCAGGAGAATCCCATTGAGATTAAAAACCTCTTTTTCAAGGGAGTCCTGGCCAAGAGGCAGCAAAGTTCAACACACAGTTACAACATACAACAATTGGTAGCCATGTATGAAAAATAACCTGCTTTTAACTGCAACAAAGCATAAAAACACAAATGCCAAGTTCCAGTATTACATCTGTGCTGGAGCAGGGCTGGGGCCACATATTTCTTTACAAATCCGACCCAAGTCCAAGTCAGTCATAACCGAGCCCAACAGTAAAACCTTAGTTGTCGTTGACCTGTTATAGCCTGTTTGTTAACACAAATAACACATGACTGTACAGTGACAATGACAGAGATAGGCCATTCCTTCATTTATCTGTGAGCAAGTTGATGAAACAATCATAACGATTAAGTCTGATCAGCTGTTCCTTTGAAACGCTGTTTTAAAACTTTACTTTGTGTGTGTTACACCCAACACTGGTAACACCATATTTGCTGCATTTAACCCATGAACAACAACAATTACATTCACATTAGCTCTCAGTCAGCCTGTTAGCACATTAGCTCTAATTCAGCAGCCAAAAAACAATCCCCACAGAAAACAACAATAAATCTTTTTAACAAATAGCCAACCAGCAGCCTGGTAATGTTAGAAACCACATTAAAATGCGTGTTAAAACCCAGCATTTTAAACAATACTGGAGTCTTACCACTGACAATTGTACAGTGGTCACTCTCAGTAGCTGATGAAGTTAGCTATAGCTGCTGTTGAGTTAAAACAATAAAATCCAACCATCTCGTTTTATTTGAAGTAGTCAAAGAGAAGAAAACATCCTCTGTGGATTGTTCAGTGCTGTCTTTTTGTCTGTGGTTCTTCCTGCAATTGAAATTAGATTCACTACTGCTGCTTCAAGCTGTATTAGCCAGTGAGATGGTTCCCTCATCATAAGCACTGTTAACAATACTCTATCGTCAAATTACATCATGAATGCAGCTTTCACAGACTTTTTGTAGACCTTTCTTTCTACTTCTCCCTGATTCCTTTATCCAAAAATTTGATATTACTTCCTCCAGAATACTTATATAGTTGAAAACTCCATATTCTGAATGATGGGTGTGAATGCTTGATAGGTGTAGGCTTAGAGAAGGTCAGGCTGGGTCAGGTATGGGATCATATGCCAGTTTTGCACTCTCCTGCGTTAACCTTGGCCCTCTACTGCTCCAGCCTCCTGATGGCCATCGTACAGGCCTGTATCAGACCCATGCCCCATGTCTCCAAGTACCGTCTCAGCTGACTCCTCCATGATGCTCGCGGCAGTATATAGTCTAACCTACTAGGTCCCGTGCATGCAGTGAGCCAGATCAGGCCTGGGACAGCATGCCAGGTGCCTGTAGAAGGGCAGCTGCTGCTTCCGAATCCAACAGCTGACCCTTCCCATCCCCATGTTCCTAAAAATGTCAGCATTAGACACATGGTCTTGCCAGTGATACCCAAAAATGTGCCGAAGGGAAGTTGTCATAAAGGAGTCCAGTCGGCATTTCAGTGTCCAGGCCTCACAAGAGTATAGTAAGACTGGAAGGACCAAGGACTGAAAGACTCTGACTGCTCAGATACCATGAGTACCACACTGCCTTGCCCTGCAAACCCATGTCTCTGTGTTTAGTGAATGGTTAATTATGAAACTGTCATGTAAAAACATCTAAAATGAACTTCATCTCTCATGAATAAGGCACGTCCACTAACATGTTTCTGCAGATGTTCTAAATTGATGCTGTTGGATCAAGGGTGTTCTCTATTCATGTATGAAGCCTGGTTATAGAACTGTGTGGCATCTTCAGCGCCTGTAATGAAAATCCTCTCTGTACATTCTGCTAACTTCATGTTAGATCCTTGCAGCTTCCCGTGCATTCAAGCTCATCATCACAGGCAGCATATCGTGCAGGAGTCCTTATGGCACAAAGCTGCGCTCACATCTGATTCATGGCTGCCTCTTTACATGTATGTGAGCAGCACTGATGGTCTGAAGACACTCATGTACACACTCGCAGATCCTCACCAGAGGCAGGCACACAAACGTGAGAGCTGAGTGAGTATGTGCGCTGCTGGAGAAGGCTGAGCAGAGAAGCGAAGAAGATTATAGGGTTAGACTGAGTCTCTGTGAGTGATGGTATGAATAAGAATAAGAAAGGTAGAGTTCGTAAGACGGAGGGTGCGGTGTACAGGTATATTAGTTCTTGGCCTTTTTCTTTTTGCGTAAGAGAGGAGGAATATGAGAAAGTAAGGAGCGGAAAATTGAGGGGGGCAAAAAGCTAGTGGGATATGAGGATTCAAGACAGAGAGAGAAAGTGTTTGGATGGTGGGAGAGCTGTGCACTAGAGCATAATGTTGACGTGTGTTTGTGTCTATGTGTGGCTCGGAGTGAGCAGCAGAGAGAGGAACATGTGGGCATGTGCTGTGTAGAATACCAATGTCACGTTTCTCTTCCTAAAACACTGCAGGGAGTCAGTGTGAAGCCTTGTGTGATGTAATGTAATGTTAACCTTCAACATGGCGGGTCTGACTGTGTTTAAAGCAGCTGACCTCACATACAGTGTATGTGCGTTTCTGTATTAGTGGGTCTTTCCTGAATGGGCTAATTAGATGTGAACATGGGTCTTCCTCGCCCAGAGAGACATTTCAGAGCATAGCGAGCCAATAGTTAACGTTGATTCGCAGTAAATCATGCTGTACTTGGCTTTCCGAGAGAGGGGACGCATATCTTCTGCTCCCATGTTAACTCTGTTCCTTTGTCAGTTGTTGTTCAATTCATGGGTTTGACAGAACACAATATAATGTCTCTGTTAACACACAGCGTCATACTTGCACACAGCGCTCTGGGTTTTTTTGTCACTTGGCTGTGTGTGGACAGTCATGGAGGCCGTGACTTATCCTGTGTGATGTTAACGCTGTTAGACTCGGTATCCTTGTGTGCTGTGCTGCTGAATCATTGCATTCCTCACTTGCTTGCTGCTTTGTGTTTGCATGTTTAGCACATGAGGAATTACTGAATGTGTTTGGAGTGATTTGGTCTTAGTATAGTTTAAAATTAGACTACAATCCTGTAGTTTTATAGATCCCACTCTATGACCTTGTTGGGGTAGTTTAAAGATAGGCCAAGATTTTTCCATCTCACAGTATATCCAATTCTGTTTATCTGGCAACATGGCACGTCAGCAGCACACCTCCTGAGTTAATCTGTCGTCCTGCCTATGAGGTGTCAGCGCCATGTTATTATCCGACAGCCCGTGTTGAGGTAATCCCTCTATCAGCCCAAATACCGTCATTATGAACTAATGATGAGATAAATCCTGTCCAGTCCAGCTCCCTATTCCCCACACTGTCTGTTTACGTCCCAGAGAGACTGAGTGCATCGCCCTGATAAGCTGCAGGGCTGTGCAGCCATCATGAAGAAATATTCTGCTACAGTAAATGAAATGCAGGGTGGATGCTTTCTAAATCATAATGTTTATTTAGTTTCAGTACCTCTGAAAATTATCTGTCTTTATCTGTCTTCCTGCTAGTTACTGATGTCTAAAGTCACTGTGTATTCATGGCTACTGAATGTATTTTATGGCTCAAAAATGTTATTTTTTTCACAGTATTTCAATGTGGACAACGTGTCTGGGTGGGTGTCTGTTGTACAAAAGTGAAGCCAACAAGCAACAGGCATTGATACATTTGCTGATTGTACCAAAGACATGCACAGTAGGGGTCATGTCGGGTCCAAAAATCGGTTATCGGTCTCATGACTTACTCCTAAATGGTATAAATATTGGCCCTAATAACGACCCCTAATGGAAACGCCTTCTGTCTGTTGCTGCCCTGCCTAATCAGTCATGCACTTACCTTTAAAAATAGTTTCACAGCCAACAAAAAGAGATGTATTATTGTGAACTGTGATTAGATATGTTCAAGATATTCAGCAGAAAATAATCTGATGATGGGGAAGTTTCAGGACCAAGTGATTAGAGGAATTTGGATAAGATGGATTATCATTTATCCAGTTCTTAGCAGTTCTTCAGCAGCTGGTTCAACCCTGGTATAATCAAGAGGAGGATCAATTAAGTTGTATTAGGAAATAGATCAAAAGATCTTGATTAAAAACCTCCAAAGGGAGGCATCCAGGAGGCATCCTGATCAGATCCTTGATCCACCTCAACTGCCTTTTTGTGATGCAAAGCAGCAGCGGCTCTGCTCTCAATATGCAGTCACTTCTTTACTGCAAAATCATGTGTCTCAGAAACTAATCATATTCTCGGTTATGTTTATATTTTCCTATTTCAGAAGTCTTGAAAAAGACTAAAGTAGCTCTGATATAAAAATGTATGTGAACAGACTATTTGTGCAAAGCTTCAGCTGTAGGAATTTTATTTATACTCCACATGCTTTAAAATGAAAATTAAGGTGTTAAAATTGTGCCTGAAAAACACTTTAATAGAAGGGCGCATAAATCCTAATTTTAAAGTGACGCAGAAAATGTAGAAGTTGGTTCTATAAAATAGATCAGAATGCAGGAAAATTGATGTTTGGTCCTTAAATATTCTTGGAGAAGACCTTCTGACCCCCTTACCTGGTGGTTCCAACTTTGAAATGACAAATGTTTAAATATTAATGCATTGACAAACAGGCTGTTGCAGAAGAAAATAAAAAAACATGACTTACAAGCACAGTATTTGTGCTTTTGAAAAATTATATTTTTATTTATTTTTTTATATTTTATATTCTTCTGGGCTGCTAGGTGGCGCAGAGGTTTGCGCTGTTGCCTCACAACAAGAAGGTTGCTGGTTCGCTTCCCAGTCAGGGCCTTTCTATGTGGAGTTTGCATGTTCTCTCCCATGCATGGGTTCTCTCTGGGTACTCCTGCTTCCTCCCACCGCCAAAAACATGCTCTTTAGATTAACTGGTGACTCTAAATTGGCCGTTGGTGTGAGTGTGAGTGTACCTGGTTGTCTGTCTCTCAGTGTCAGCCCTTTGATTGACTAGTGACCAGTCCAGTGTGTACCCTGCCTCTCTGCCAATGGGATCAGGCTCCAGCCTCCAGCCTATCAGTGGGCTGCAACTAGGAGACTGAAAAAAAAAATGGTGGCAAAAATCCTGAAGTCCTTTTTGGACGTGCATCACAACTTTTATTTCCCTTTGTTTTACTGTAAAATTGGGTCAATTTAGATGTTTGATCATTATTTAAACTAATGTATCTTCTCTTCTGGCAATAAATGGCTACTTTTCCCGTAATAATGAAGTAATTTCAAAAGTTCTCTGGAAAATTGGCAAAAATGTACACATAATGATGGGGAAAGAGGGTATGAATGTGTCAGTTTTTTCCCTTTTCTTTTTTATATCAGGTGTTTTGGTCCAATCATGCTCCAAACTGAAACATATTCAATTATTAAATTAAATTAATTCAATTAACTAAACATGCACTGTTGAAAATGATTTGGAAACTGGGGTCACAATTTGTCATAAGACAGACTGGTGGGTCCTGAGGCCGGACCAGTTAAGAACCACTGGTGTAGTGGTTAGTCCTGCATGCCATTCCCCGCTCTCACTTCCTGATTTCTTCTTGCCACTGTCCTGTCCTCTTCAAATCAAATCAATAATGCCCCAAGAAATGGAGTGTTATATTAGCTGATTCATCCTGAGTAAAAGTAATCAATTTAATCTATTAACCTATTGATTACAATGCAGATTTAATATGGAGACAGTTTTCTTTTGCAGAAGACTTCCTTGTAACTTTCTCTAGCACTGGTGTAGTCCTGACATGGTGTCCCACTGAAAGCCGGCATGAATTATATAAGCAGACATTTTTCAGAACAAGCCAACTTTGTCAAAAACAGGTCCACAGTGCTGGATGTAAGGTGTGTGGGTGGTGAGAGCGCTGTGCCAGCTGTAAAAAAAAAAGTTTGTCTGTGTGTGTTTTTGTAAACTGTACTATTGTGAATGTTTTGTAGGAGCGTGGGAGTGGGAACACCTCCAGGAGGCCCTGGAGGAGAAACTAAAGAGTTCACTTGCTGTGGCCCAACTCATGGAGCGCATACGATCTCTCATTGGCAGAGACAGGGTGAGTTTTTTTTTTACATTTTCTAACAACCTCTTTTACCCAAAAGTGTCAGAAATTACAAGTTTGTCAAAGTCTGGCAATCTTATAACAACATTAGCCACCCAGAAAAGAGGTTAAACATCTATATTGTGTCAAATGTTGCCTTTGAAGGTCTAAACTCTTTTTTGAAGTTGCAGACTAAGAGACACTTCATTAGTAAGACCTTGTTAGGAAACTCTGCTGTGATAATTTGGCTATAATTAGCATGGTTATTTAATTAGTGCATGTATCACCACTGTGGGAATTAGCACCAAATAAACAAGAGACGCTTGTTATAGACGTAACAAACACCAAGGATCTCCTTTACAAGACAGCCATCATTATGTAAAAAGATGCAGCCTCTTATGTAGTCTGTCTATTCAGTAAACACAAGGCCACTCCATGCGTAACATATAGGTCATCAACATTCAGATCAGGATCAGGAGATCTAAAACGTCTGGGCCTGACAAGCCTTTGGCACGGTGCGTGGTCTAGGACCACATCTGTACATAACTCTGTCTTCTACCTGAGGCTCTGTGAAGATGAGCGGATGATCTGACAGCAGGGCCACTTTAACACGATGAGACGCCCTAATGTCCTGTCAGGATCTCATCTCGTCTTCTGCAGACACCTCCAGGTCATCACACTCTGGGAGGCAGGCTTGATTTTTTTTCCCTGCAGCTTTCCATTGATTCACAAAATCAAAGAGGTTTGATTCTGTTGCTGCCTGTGCTGAACGCTCTGTGTTTGCTGAACGCTCTCTCTGCAGCAGAGCGGTGCAGGAATATGGAGTTCTTTGTGCTCCACTTGGCTGAGAAAGGTCACGTAATGGTAATGGGATGCTTTGACGACTCTCGTTTGCAGACTTAGCTGACATAGAGTTGAGAAACACACACTGCTCTTACAGCACTGATGTCTTCTTCTGTGGGCCGAAGTGTGCTGCATTAAAAAAAAACTCAATTTTTTGGAAGTCTGATTGTCTGGTCTAAAATATCATACAGCTAAATTTACTTGTTCAGTTTCTTGGAATAAAATACAGACAAATTTCAAGAAATTGAGTTACAAATGCAGAATTTCCTTTCTGAATTGTTTAAATTAATTATAAATGACTACTCCTGTGTTGCGTATATATTTTTAGATTGGCACTAACATTAAAATAGATAATTTCAATAGTTTTCAAAGCCAAAGAAATGACTAATTTTTATAGTTGTGACAGGGTGTGTCTTGCCATGACAGCTGCAATGACAGCATGTTTATTGTTGCCATGGAAACACTGGAACCCAAGCTCCCCGTGAACTCTGTCCCCCCACCCTCTAACCCCCATTACAGTGTGGCCCCACTAGACATTTCCAAATTGAGCTGACCACACACCAGACAACTTCAAAATCTTGAATGATTTTTAAGACCTGGGAGACCATAGACATAAAGACAGTTTCAAACTATCTTTGATCTTATAATCCATTAATACAGTGGTTCTCAACTGGTGGAATGGGGCCTAAAAATGGTTTGCGGAGCCCTTTTCAGTGGGTCACAAATGAGATGCCAGGGGAAAATATTGTGCCATCAAAATCTAAAAACTATTGAAAGCATGTTTATTTTACTCCGTCTCTCTTTCTGGCACGTTTGGTACTGTCTGAGTTCCAATCTGGGAAAATTTTCATGTTATCAGTTTTATTACTTGAAAATAGTCTAATTTTTGGGTCGCAGTTCCTCATTAAGGAGTAGATGGTGGGTCCTGAACCACTGCTCTAATCATCACGATCTGGCTGAGTCGCCACACTAGATGATTCAGCCAGACATAGACCAAACCTGTTGACAGAAATGATTCCACATGAGATCTCGCAGAAGCTTGCGTAATCAAACTGTGCATTACAGTTGTGGCAAAAATGTATAAACGAGGAAAAGAAAGAGGGTGAAATCCTGGCTAATGAAGGTATAGTTTTGTTAAATGCTGCTGTTGGACAAAAACTTCCTATCTCCAAAATCACCACTTTTCAGGAAATGAAAAAACGCTTTTTCAATTAATTTTAAAGCTAAATGATAATAGCATCTTTGACAATTGTATTGGTTTAAAATGTGTAAAACCCACTGACAGATGTTACGGATGAACAATAGTGCTGATTAATGAAAAAAATAAGAACATTAAAAATTAGGTTTTGTCCTTGTCTAGCATTATATTTATAAGCCATGAAAGAATGTAACATCCTCTTGCTGATGCTACCCATTGTTGTGGTTATTCCACTGGAGACGGTATAACCTCAAACTGTAAATACCAAACCTGTTGGATATTTACAGTTTGAGGCTCCAGCACAACAGTGAGCAGTAAAAAGTTTTTGGACATTGCTCACCTGAACAGTATTTGGACAAATAATTGTATGCAGCTAGTCTTGACTCAGGAACCCTCACCCCCTTCCAGTCGTCAGAGGGGGCATATCTGGCCTAAAATTGGACTTCATGTGGCTCTTCTTCTTACTCCTTGTTTTGAATTCAAAAACAGCCCTCCAGTTAACCACCATTTTTATTTTGAGGATAAAAATCACTTCATAAGGGAAAAAAGATGTTAAAAGTAGCCTTCGTGCTTATCGCTGCTAATTGCTCTGGGATTAGTGTTCAGGGATCACTCAATGTTGGGACCAGGAATGCCCCTTTTAACAGCTTTTTTTCCCTTATAATGTGAAAAATACCGTATATCTGTAAAACAAAAACGGTGTACAAGTAAATACACCTTATGGAGTAGGAATGTTGAATAGAGTCCTCAGTGGGCAAAGTTAAGCAACTAGTCTCTACTCATCTTCTGTTGTTTTGACTAACAGTCCTCTTGGCAGTAAATTGACTTGCTTTGCAGTAGTTTTGCTATGTTGGCAACTATTTCAAGCAAATTTAGCACTGGCTTCTAATATCTTTACATACAATGTTTTTTCAGGATGTTTCTAATAGAGATGGGTTTTACTAAGAGCAATGAGATACGGTGCCTATAAAATTATTCATCTCTCTGCATGTTTAACCATTCTACTTATTCTTTAAATACATCATGGTCAATATAATTTGTTTTGGGGGTTTTTCCAAAATGATTTAAAAAAAGTCTTTAATATTAAAGATAAGAGAGATTTCTACAAAGTAATGTCATTTAAATTAAATATGTAATGTAAAATAAGTGACTGACTGCATCAATATTCCCCTCAAGCCAGCATTTAGTAGATTTATCTTTGGCTGCAATCACAGCTCTGAGTCTATGTGGATAGATGCACATCTGAACATTGCAATTCTACTACCTTCTCCTTTGCAAAACTGCTCAAGCTCTGTCAAGTTGCACAGGGATCAGGTGTGAACAGCCCTTTTCAAGTCCAGCCATAAATTCTCTATTGGATTAGGTCTGGGCTTTGACTCAGCCACTCCAGAACATTCACCTTGTTGTCTTAAAACCATTTCTATGTATCTTTCACTGTATGCTTTATGTCATTGCCTTGCTGGAAAATTGATATTCATCTAAGCCATGGTTTTCTTGTAGACTGAATAATATTTTCATCTAGCCTTTCAGGGTCGGCTGCTGAGAAGCAGATTTATAAAATCAATAAGGATAAATACTTTTTATAGGTACTGTATTACTGACAAAGAAATTAGACAAATACTCTGTAAAATTTGAGTTTTACAGTGTTTTTGAAAAAATGATGTTGTTTATATCCTTAAAATGCTTGTGAAGAGCAGGAAAGAATAAACAGTTTGGAGTGAGACTCGTTCTTCATCTGTTAGCCAGCTCTGTCACGTTGCTCCTGGCATTGATGTCCAAGTATGTTTGGGCAGCACTAAGTAAGACTGCCAGAGAGGTCATTTGTATTCCAGAGGGGGGTGAGAGAGATTCACAGAATGGCAATTGTGCTGATAACTAGTAACAGACAGCCTGCAGAGAAACTTTAACTCTATTTGTGTTTTTCTTTAGATGTTTGCTTTAATCACTGTGTGTACTCTTTGTGTGTTTTCCATGCAGGGCCCCAGGGACACCCCAAGCGCCCGGGCGGCTCAGCTCGGCCCCCAGACTCTTGTCAACCTCTTCAACTCTCCTCTGTACTCTGATGTCATATTCATGGTGCAAGGTGGGTCTGTGCTAATATGTGGCTTTGTGACTCAGACACATTTACAAATGAATGCGTCGTCACAACAGCAGAGGAAGGTCACATTTTATAGCCATGATTGAATTATGACCTCAGTCCCCTGCTTGGTCATCCATTTGGAAGCTAAATAAGATAAAACGGTCTGAGGGACGAGCTGCCTTCCGCTCCTGTCATGTCTCATCTCACCAACAGCCCGTCCGTGAGCTGCATTTAGCCGATTCGCTATTAAAGGATCAAATTGAAAAATGCAGAAGTAATGCTTTGTAGCCTCTCCTCAATCAATATTTATCTCATCAGAAGTGCAGTGAGTTTTTCTGAGCCGTGCACCTCTGAGCTGACACTCTTGGAGGTCACAGAGAAAATTTTGACTATAATATTTGTGCATATTTGTTTTTTTATGCTAATTCCCTGATGGGTTGAAGTGAAAGAGCTGTCACTTATTATTAATGGCGTTTAATGACAGCTATTATGCCCGAGCTTTTGCCCAAGCTCTTCTTGTCATTCATGTTCATTTAAACGACCCATTATGAAAGATCACAACAAGTCACATTTAATCATGTTCAGCCTGCCCTGTTGTCATTTGGCTACAAGAAAATATTAAAGATAAGTGTTTGACTTGTTTACTTTTATTGACATTTTTATCTGATTTGATATCTTGAATTTCAGGTTAGATTTCTGTGAAGATTCAAGAGTTGATCCTCTCAGGCAGTGCCCTTAGTTGCTCCTTAGGACGTTCTTGAAGCTTCTCAGAAATTCAAAACCTTGATGTTAATTTTGCATGTCCGTGTGCATTCAAGGGAGTGTACTGCCAGCCCATCGAGCAGTGCTGGTGGCACGCTGCGATGTCATGGCTGCCATGTTCAGTGGAAAGTATGCAGAGGCACGGAGCCGAGTGGTGCCCATCCACGGCGTCTCCTCAGATACCTTCCTGTCATTCCTGGAGTACCTCTACACTGACTCCTGCTGTCCTGGTGAGTCCACTGCACTAAACTCAAGCAGACATCTCTGACCACAACTGTACTCTTTAAGACAAATTAAAGTGCAAACATATCACTAATTTGAGGCCTAAATATAGTAAGAAAAGGGCTGTACAGTTGCCTTTTTGCTAAGCTAATTAAACACAGCAGTAGGTTTGTAAAGTGCTGAGATTCATCGCTCTAGGAAACTCTCAGTCAGCGTGTTATTCATTCCCTTGTCCATATTGCTGTAATAAAAACAGAGTCTGTGTTGTTTAATAATGAATAATAACTATTAATAGACCACTGGTTGATTTGACTGGGATGAAAGTCCCTTTAGATGCCATGAAACAGACCTAAAAAAAGATCGATTACAGAAGAGGACAATGAACCTTTGATTTTAGTTTGAAATAACACACTTGAGAGGGGTACAGCGGTGTTTTCCTGCAGGCTTCTCTCACTACACAGCCCCAAAACAAAAGCACAGATGACAAGTTGCCGTCAACCATCTGTGTGACTGCAACACACTGCCAGTGTGAGTCTCAGGAGGACTGCCGAGAACAGCACTGGGCTTAAAATTAAATTAGATTTAGAGATGACAAAATCAACCCGTGGCATCACTGCTTCATCTGTTTTTAATGGTGCCAGCTCTCAGCCCCTGACATGTTGTTGTTTTTGTTTTCCTGCAAACTGAGAACTGCTTTTTTAGCCTAATTAGGACTGATCATTCTCACTAATGATGGCAGTGAAATACAGTTCATTTCGTTTTTAAGTTGATTTTTTTACACTTATTTATTTTAACACTTATTTACCCTACAGCACTGGACAGCTTTCAGCCACTTTAACTTTTTTTGGTGCACTTTGTTGGATTTCCTTCTTGGACTCCCTCAACTCTCTGTTAATCAATCAGTCACAAGACATGGAAAGTGACATCACAGCATCTGACCAATGAGCTATGGCCCAGAGTGTCTCAAACTTCCTGTTTCCTCCAGAATGTGCAAAACGCAGTTTTACTCTCTTTTGGTCCCAAACAAATTGCCCTTACACCATAACTACTCATGATAAGTTCATGAAACTCTCATAATATAAAGGTGCTAAATGACATCATCAGTTTTGTTTACATAGGAGTTCTTCCTGTTACTGAAATTTATTGTGAGTAATGGAGGAACCATATTTGGACATAAGCCTGTTTAGGGGTGTTAAATACCTATATTAATACATATAGTCAATTTATCAACAACCATATTAGGGGAATTTTCTGGAAAAATAACTCATTATATAAAGGATAAAAGTGCTCTATAGTGTAAGAAAATAAAGATTGATACCATGGTAAATTTGACTTATAGAAATTCTCAAGGAATAATTATTAAAATAGGAGTGATAATGGTCATTTTTGTAACATTATAACAGTTTAACTGTACTTATGTGGTGCATATCAGTTATTTGAGCCTTATTCCTGCTTCAGTTCATTTAGACAATCAATACATGTGATTTCTTTAGGGGTTTTTTTTGGTGGAAAAAATAATGATGAAAATAGTAAAATAAATGTTATTTCAGCCAGTTTTACTGAAATGGCATAAATCAGTTTTTATTTTTATTGTGAGTCTCATCACTGCTAAGATCTAGTGAGTTATTCAGTATTTGGGATATTACAGGTTTCCTGTTGGAAATACATGACAAAGCTGGTGCTTTCACCTTAACTTATACAGTATTCTAAAGCCTGTCATGTCTTACCTCAAATAGAGGTAACATTTGAGTCAGTTTTGTCAAAATCTAAAGTCAATTTGCCCACCTCTGGGGTCTCTGACCCTGTCAGGAGACGCTACAGTTATCTCAGAAGACCCTGTGTTGTTTGACCTGTCTCTGTACCATGTCCCAAGTTTTATGGAAAAGCAGGATGTCGATTCATCTTTGAATTGTCATTATGCACTTCAAAAATAATGCTGTGTATCAAATAAATATTTTGTATTTAAATTAGGTCTGACAAAAGATTACAAATTTTAGCCCCAGTTAATCTCACAATTTCTTTAATTAATCATGATCAATTGCATCCATTTTAAAATGCCACTTTTTTTTTTTTTTTAAGATTTATTTTTGGCTTTTTTGCCTTTGTTTGATAGGACAGTGGATAGAGTCGGAAACAGGGAAGAGAGCAGGGAGAGACATGCAGGAAATAGTGCCACGGGCTGGATTTGAACCCAGGTCGCCTGCGTATATGGTGCGCGCCTTAACCACTTGACTACTGGCGCGCCCCTAAAATGCCACTTTTTGCAATCAAAACTGTTTTTGTGTCATTTTGCATTTTCCTGTCTTAACATAAGGGTAATTGACTTCCTGATTGAATACATGTTTTCATATGCAGATCAAAGATTTTAACATGAATATAACCGCAGTAACTTGTTATGGAACTTGTTATGGATTGTAAAGGAAATACAAGGTGCAGATGACTTCTGACTTGTCCACTGAGCTTTCTGTGAGGTTTGTAAAGTGAAATCAGACATTAAGGAGAAGTGGTGGACTTATTTTACATCACTGTAGCAGCAGGGAGATGAATTGGCACAGCTTAACCAAAGTGTGCCAAAATGCCCAATAAAGCATGTAATTAATCACGATTAAGAAACAATTAGTACAGTAGTTGTGGATCTTTATTTAATGTGGTTAATGTAATTAATCTTGCAGCCCTAATTTGAATCTTTATAATGGGGAGCTAAGCACTCATTTGAATCATATGTGTTTATTTTTCCACAAATAACATTTTATATTCATAAACTAAACGGAACCTTTTTTTTTTTTTTTTACCATTAAAGAGCAAGGAACCATATTATGTCAATCTGTGGGACTTGACTTTTCACTATAATAATGTAAAGTATATACAAAAGGTACAAAAGTAAAAAAAAAAAAAAAAAGGCATGGGATGTCCATCAATAAGATTCTAGGGCTGAAACTAAGGGTTAAGCTCATTTTTACTTTGAAAAAACCAAACAAAGTTAAAACTTGAGGCATGTCACATTTTTCATAAAAAAATATCTCAAAGTGATTTAAAATTTGTAGTTGGTGGATTGAACAATATTATAAAACCCCCAACGAAAACTTTGTATAGATGGCCAAAAGTGCTCATTGTACAATTTCATATTTATTTCTAATTTTCTTTGCTCTATGCTAAAGTGAGAAACTTGGGGAAATAACAACAGGATGAGCTGAAATATCTCGAAGGCTTCTTGTTGTGTTTATTTTTGAGTTTTTCTGCCCCCTAGTGCTGAAAGATGACATAATACAGCTCTGAATGTCAAGCTGATTCAGTCACGTCTAAAGGGGCTGTGGTAGTATTGTGTGTTTGTGTGTGTATGTATTTTCATAGTGACATTACAATCACTGTTACCTCGGTTGAACCGGTACAGCTACAAATGTTTACAGATTAAAAAAGGCACTCAAACCTTACTTTATGTACTTTAATTAATGAAAAATCCATGAAAGTGTGAATAACAGCACTGACATCATTAGCTGTCATCTTCATTTAAGTAGTATTATGTAATGATGCTGCCGAATAGAGTATTCACCATTTAGAATAATCTGTTCTGCAGCTACTTGCGAATGACAATCTTCTTATTATGTGGTGTGAGGCATTTTGATTAAAAAAAAAAAAATCATGACAACACTCAACAAGCAGCCCTTAAGATCCAGCTGAGGTACAAGGAGTGTAACCAGGCAGCTTCCAGTGATACAGCTTTAGGTTGAGTCATGGGAACAGGAAATTAAAGCCAGGAAACAGCTCCAGAGGCTGAAGCCGCTGCACCATTATGTAAGAGCGCAGCACTCAAGGTCAAAGCTAGGTAACTGCACTGGTGCCCACAAAACAAAGGGTGTGAAATCAGAGGAGGGTGTTTGATTCAGTTTATTGTACTTACTGCATGTGTAGAGTAAATGGTTAATGCTTTTGTCTTATGATTGTAGATGATGGTGCTGCTCTGGTGACATTGCTGCAGCCTGTTACATGCAGGAGGCTGCTCAGGGTGATGGACACAAACAGCAGGAATCAGGATTTATGTGATATGACATACGTTACATAACAGGGCTGACTTCACT
The DNA here is from genome assembly GCF_018320785.1 of Cheilinus undulatus. Taxonomy (NCBI): domain Eukaryota; kingdom Metazoa; phylum Chordata; class Actinopteri; order Labriformes; family Labridae; genus Cheilinus; species Cheilinus undulatus. The sequence continues at coordinate 20,772,657 of NC_054867.1, read as the reverse complement.
TATTTGATGCTTGTTGCACGTGTGTTTGTAAGGATGTAATTTAACAGCTTGGGAAGAGCAATTATCAATTATTAATTCTTTCTAGTCTAAGTGATTTTATTTAAAGCACAGAGCTGAGATTTAGTCTGTGTGATGATGTGCAATCACTGAAATCCTCCAGTTTAGTAAGTCTTGCTCAAAATCTGTTAAATGGGACATAAAACTGATAAAAAAAAAAAAACAGAGGCAATGAAAGACATGCAGGATGTGCTGTATTGTAGTTCAGTCAGGGCCAGTAAGTCAAGAAACACACATGATTTGCAAGTTTTAAATTTTCTCCTTATTGGCAGTTATTCATCTGCTCTCATTGCTTTTTATTTGTATTTGGTGTTGTGGCTGTTCTAGGATTCCCCTGCCCTTCTAAGAGCCTGTGTAGAAAGCATCAAGCAGGAACAGCACACATTCCTACTTTTCCTGTGCCTACAAGGAAACCCTAAGGTAGTGGGAGAAGCAGCAGTAAACCTAGAGCAGAGCAGGCATCAGTGACAACAGAAGGATACTAAATAAGCTAAATAAACCACAGAGGCGCTGGGGTGGAGGAGGGTTTCAAAAAGGAGCTTTAAAGAGCGAGCAGCAAAGCATAGCCAGGCTACATTAGTTTAAGTGTGGCAGCATGAGTGCAATCAGCCAATAGCGTGCTTAGAGCAAATCAGCTGGCCTTCAGCTGATGAGGCTGAGGCTGATGCTGCTTGTGGGAGATCAGCTGATCTTAAATATATGACGATGCTCGACTCCGTGGTCCGCCTGACCTAACGCTACATGCTCAATCTTTAAAACAGAACAATACAGAGCCATGAATAAATAATGATTGTTTTTTTTGGTCAGTATTAGTTGTTAAGGCTTTATTGGAACAAATGTGATCCAACACTTTTTTTCGAACTTTATGAAAAAAATATGATAGAAAAGTGCTGTTATTGAGCACTTTTTTGTGAGTGTACACGTAAAGCAGACATTAAGCTGTGTTTGGAGCAACCAGACAAATAAAAATTGATACCTCCTTGGACTACAGAGAAAGTTTATACCTCTAAGAGGCTCCACTGTGTTCACTACCTAGAAGATCATCAAAGCAGGATTGTCAATAACATTCATTTTTCTGTTACAACAGAGTAGTTGAAAACAAGGGAGCACCATAAATAAATACAATCCCAGAATGCTTAAAGAAGTAACACACAACTGAGACCTAAAGTAAGCACCAATCTATACCGCTTATCCCAATGGGGGTTGCCGGGGGCTGGAGCCTATCCCAGTGGTCATTGGGCGAGAGGCGGGGTACACCCTGGACTGGTCACCAGTCAATCACAGGGCTATTTATTTATATATGATTTAAATTTATTTAACCAGGAAGAACTCACTGAGATTAAGAATCTCATGAGCAAAAATGTCTTAGCTGAGACAGATAGCAGCACTTTGACATAGTTATAGACATGAAACATTAAACATAACAAAACTAGGTTAAAACCTAGCATATGGCTGACTGCAACTATCTGTTTTTGGGGTGTGTAAGTGTGCTGTCCCTTATGCCTCTGGGTTAAACGAACTGAAGAATCCCAAAAGTCTAAAACATGAAGCCCTGTCAGCAGTAAATAGCTAACCTGACACACCAGATAGACTGTTTCATATATTCATTGCATGAATATATTTCACATTCGTCTGGGAAAGCTCCCATAGAAAGCACAGGGCAGGACTTTGCCAAAAAATTCTCCAAAGGGGATTGGAGGAACATTCTGCCTGTCACATTCATGACAGGCTATCAGAGCGACAAATGACGTTTTGCACATACGCTTCACTTTTGTGATTGTAAATGGCTGAGCTTGTTGGTGAATAAAAGTGATGCCAATGCCGCTTGGTGGAACATGCAAAAACATCTTCTCTGCCAGGACAAGGTTTTGTTGTGGCTCTTTGCTCTTGTTTTAAAAAGAAATGTGGTCCAGTTCCCATTAAACTGACGCTTTTCTACAGTTAAATCCAAGCTAACGGCTACCGCAACTGCAGGCATTGGATATAGCGGCTAACCCCACCTGTAATGATCGCAGACCTGTGCTGAAGCAGACCAGGAGAAGAATGAAAACATCTTTTCTGTCACTGAAGGCTTTCAGTGTTGCTCTCTGCCAATGTTTTAGACACATTGTCCAGTTTGGACAAAACTGGCCCTGTGGCTAAGGCTGAGATAATTGCCCCACTAGCAGCCGTTGTATGCAGCCACTCACAACAATGAACCCTTCCCCATAACTATTGTATACTCATGCCAAAGTAGGTTGGCAGAAGAGCAAAAACACCTTTTCAGTCATGGAAAGTTTTTAGTGTTGCCCCCTGCTCTTGTTTTAAAAAAGAAATGTCCGGGTCTGACAAAAGTGCTGCTGTGCCTAAGTCCAAGCTAATCAGTCCACTAGCAGCCATTGCACATACCCACTCAGACAACAACTAACCATTTCTCCATAACTATCATATACTCACACCAAAGCAGGTTAGCAGAAGAGCAGAAACATCTTTCACATCATAAGTATTTTTTTTGTTTTTTTAATTCTGTATGTCATACAGAAACGTGGTCCAGTTCTAGTAAAACTGATGCAGTTCTGAAGCTACATCAGAGGTCAACACTGTAGAGGAGGCAGCCATTACAGACTGCTTTGAGTACAACTAAACCCCAAACCATTATAAGCTTCAAGCTAGAGAGAGCCTGATGCTGACAGTGTTATCTGCATATTAATGAAAATTTGCATTTGGTACATTTTGACCGATACCATTCATATAAAGAGCAAACAACAGCAGTCCCAAAATGGAGCTCTGAGGAAGAGTAAGAGAGAAAGATTAATTTTGGTCTCTTTATGTCTTTGGGAAGGATGGTGGACATACAGGAAAGGTGCTATACTGAAAAGTTCTGTGCAGTTTACTCTGTGCTGTGTAAATACACCAGCTTTAAATTTATTGTCAGATTATATTAGGCTAAAATTCCTCACTGTGCAGTGGATACACAAAATGCTTGGTTATATAATTGCTTCGGCCTCATGGTACAGTCCTAGCATGGCTCTGCTCCGACAAGTTTTGAAAAAATAAATATGAAACTATTTGTGTTACTTTTTCAAGTTTTTTCTCTCTCTGGATGCAAACATGCTGAAAAATGTGTTCAACTGTTATGTTAACATAGCAGGAGCCATGTTATAGCAACCTGTGTATGTCATTTTTGCATATTCAGTGAGTGCTGTTTGTGTTTGTGTGTCCAGCCAGTGTGCTCCAGGCCATGGCAGTGCTGGTCTGTGCCGAGATGTACCAGGTGAAACGTCTCCAGCACCTCTGTGAAGTCTGTGTGTGCGCTTACCTTCAGAGCATGCCCAGTAGAGAGCTTTCATCAACAGGCATCAGTGTGATAAGACTACTCCGCAGAGCAAAGGTCAGTACAATTTTAAGTTTGTGATTAGATGCTAATGTACAAGAGATATCAACTGAGAGCAAAAGCAGCATATAGACTGATTATGAAGACCAAGTACGCCTTCATTATGCCTTGATTTTTTTTTCCACTGCAATACGCTTAAACATTGGACTTGCATTTGAACAATCTGCAACTGATAGTCATGATAACTGGTTAAAAAGCATAAATTCTTTTAAAAATGTCTGCCTCATTGACATAAGTGTGTTTTCTATAAATTTACCAGTGCCACAATGCAGAGCAGTTGTATATCTGGCTCCTACACTTCATCGCCAACAACTACCTGATCTTCAGTCACAAACCTGACTTCCTGGAGCTCTCAGGTAATTCCAGTCGATTTCAAGTATAAGTGATGGTTCTGTAAGTTAATAGTGGGCTGCACTGGGTGTTTGTTAAAATGAATCCACTGCTTTCAGCTTTAGAGTGTGCTGTCGACTTTGTTCTCAGAATAATGAAGTGAAAGGGCTTCTAACCTTTAGTGGTTTTATTTCCCATTAAGTTTAAGTAGGTTAGAGTCCATTTATCTCAGATAGAAATATAAATGGAGAGATTGTTCTTTATTATGTCAAATAAAAAGTGGATCTGTAAAATTTGTAAGGTGTAAACAAGGTGCCCACCCATCATCTGTCTATGAAAATTAAACACCAGGGGCGCTGGTAGCCTTGTGCTTATATTTATAGGCTCTATGTATGAGCCTTTCTCAGACCACTAACACTCGCTCACAGATTAAACTCTGTGTGACGTTATGACTGAAGCACCCTGTTTAAAGATGGACGGTTTATATACAACAGCAGTCTTATGGACAAACTGAAATTTCACATTGGCATAAATATTCTGATCCTTTGCAAAAAAATTTGAACTTTAGCTCAGGTTCCTCCCATTTTTCATGATTATTGCAGAGATTTTTGTACACCTTGATTGGAGTCCACCTGTGGTAAATTAAACTGATTGGACATGATTTGGAAAGACACACACCTCTCTATAAAAGGCCTCACAGCTTACTATGCAATTTAGAGCAAAAACCAAACCATGAGGTCAAAGGAACTGCCTGCAGAGCTCAGAGACAGGATTGCTGCAAGGCACAGATCTAAAATGAATCTGAATACTTTCTGAATGCACTGTAAGTATATCATTATCAGTATTAAAATATCAATGAATAACTTTAAATCACTAATGTGATTTTTCTTTGTAAGACAGCCTGTCTATACCAACCAGTAGTATTGTGGATAACAGAGAGGGAGAGACTCCTGTCAACATCATTACTAACCACTGCTGTGCTGGCCTATGAAGCTTTGTTTTTTGTTGAAAAACTGTTTTAATTCCAACATGTATTTCCATCTCTAAAGCCAAAAGCAGCTGAGTACACCCTGGGCTTCCAGCTCTTTTACCTTCCTTCACTGGCTTGTATTCATTTTTTTCATACTACTTTTTCTTTTCTTATTAATAGCTTTGTGTAATTGCTAAAATGTGTAGTGAGACAAGGCCAGTGTAAGGGACTGGGCCTTAAACAGTGATTATTTAAAACTATTTTATGTTATCCTGCCATAAAGAACAGTATGGCAGTGTTTGTGTTAAACTACTGACTGTTAGCAATAATAAGGCCTCTTTATAGTGTACTTAATACTCTAAGTTAATGCATATCATTATTTAATCATAAGCTTTTCATTAGCCACCTAAGCACTCTAAAAGTTAATTATAAAAACAGCAACACAGCTGTGGTTAGTAGCAGTAGCAGATTTTATTAACATCATTACTCACACAGACAAGAATCACTGAGGGTCACTGGACGGGTACTGAAAGGCACAGGTGAAGTCAGAGGCTAGAGTAAATATTCAGTATATGATCGATCATATTTGGCAGTCTGCTGCTCAGCGATGTAAACAGAATCTCATCAGATATTTCAGCCCTTGTTGGCCACAATCATGGCAGCAGTCCCAGGGGGTTTACTACTGTGTGTCAGCATGTGCCAAGTGCAATAAATCTGAGTTCGCAGCAGAGCACAGGCATGATCTGTGTGTGTTTGTATGTCATTCTAGAGGAGGAGCGGGAGCAGGTTGAGAGGCTACGCTGGCCGTCCAGAGGCTACCTTCAAGAGCTCAGCGAGTACCAGCAGCGGAGACGTAAGCTACGCAAGTCACGCTGCATAGTTATGTGACCTCTGCTGGGTACCCAAAACCTGAGGAAGACAGGGAGGCGGGGGGGAGAGGAGGAAGAAATAATGACAAAGATGAGTCATGAACATCTGGACAAACAAAAGGAATATTTTTTCCACAAGTGCTGCTGGATGAAGGGCTGATTCAGCTGTGGAAGGAAAGACTGCTTAAGCAGTGAGATACACGGCTGTGATGGACTTCTCTCTCCCCCCAGAGGAATAACTGTGTGTCCTTCGTTTAATGACAGTTCCATCACAGGCAATACAAAATGAATAATCCTTAACATTCAAATGACTTCCTCACCACAGGCTCTATGGAAGATTACATTTCTATTGGCTGATGCAAAATGGAGGATTTTGAAGATGAGCAGTGAAACAGCTCCTTTAAAGTAAAGACATATCAGACGACCATTCATCTGTTGACACAGACCGGGATCATGTGCAGACTTTCAAACTACAGTAACGGGTAACGGGACTTCAGGTTGAAAAATCAGGAAGGAAACTGCTCCAGGGTTTTTGTTTTCTATCAGAAGATTCTTCTAGAAGCTGGACTGCTCCTTCTCGGCGTCTGTGCTGGATCTAAGAATTGTGAACATGCAGCGTTTTATGACTCGTGAGCCTCTAACTCAAAGGTGGCATGATCAGTATTTCAGCTAAATGCTGACCAAAATGAACACTAAGAGGTAGCTCAATGATGCTCTTTTTTCATTTGTAGTCTGACAAAACAGGACCAATTTAATCAGTTATTTTACCAGATTCTTTCTCTATCTGCAATGCAACACCAGTGAGAGTCTCAGAGCCAGTACAAACTATTACCATGTGAGATGCAATACACTTTGGTCCTACTAGGTGTCTAATTAGCCCATCTGCCTTTCATTAAGGAATGGCAAGAAATTAAGTTACACTACATGTAGTCTGTATCAAAATCAAGCGCTGTGCACCAAATTCAATACAGTAATCGCTAAGTTTTATTGTTTTGTTTTACAGTCTATTACCTGGACCATTTCCTTTTCAAGTCAACATGAATCTACTTCTCATTTATTTACAATAACAAACAATATTGTTATGTCTGTCACATTAAAGGGTAAAAGCCTTTTGTAGCATTTATGTGTACAGAAGCAGCGTAAAAAAAGGTATCATTAAGATAAGTTGTTAAACTAAAAACCACAATGCCTCTGGGTAGGAAACAATATTTATTTTATCCTATTTTTTAATTTAAGACCGTTGTTTTTAATCATAACTAGATTATGATTTATTGGTGCTGCAATTATTTTTGTAAACTAATGTAAACTATGTGGACATGAGTATGACATTATTTTTTTTACATTCAGTTTAGAGACAAAGAGGTCACACTGTTTTACAGTCTACTCTTCCCATGCTGTTTACACAAAGTTAGCAAAAGAAGACACACCAACACTGTTATTATATACAATGCCTATAAGTAATGTTCACCCCGTTGATGTTTTACCCTTTTATTTATTTTATCAATCATGATCAATGTAATTTGGCTTTTTATACAAAAAAAAACCCCTTTTCAATGGCAAAGTGAAAACAGATTTCTACAAAGTGATGCCAATTAACCTAAATATGTGAGGTAAAACAAGTGACTGCATAGATTTTCACCCCCTTTAAAGTGACTGGCCTAATTCATTGGAGGTCCAGCCAACTGGTGCTTGTAGTCTCACAATTAGTGAAATGGGGATCATCCTAAGTGCATGCGGGAGACTCCGTGGTGAATTAGAGGAAAGTTCTTTGGTTTGATTTAACTAAAATTATGCTTTTTAGCCATCAGACAAGACGCTATGTTTGGCGGACACCGAACACTGCACATCAACACAAACACACAGTGAAGCACAGTGGTGGCAGCATCATGCTATGGGGATACTTCTTGGCAGTCAACTCTGGAAGGCTTGTAAAGTAGAGGGTAAAATGAATTCAGCTAAGTATAGTAAAATCCTGGAGGTCAGTCTAAATCAGTCTGCAAGAGTATTATGGCTTGGGGGAAGATTTATTTTCCAGCAAGAAAATGACCCAAAGCATACAGAGAAAGCTACATAGAAATGATTTAAAGACAACAAAGTGAATGTTCTGGAGTGGCCAAGTTAAAGTTCAGACCTCAATCCAATAGAAGAATCTGTTTCTGGACTTGAAAAGAGCTGTTCATGCCTAATCCCTGTGCAACCTGATAGAGCTTGAGCTGATTTGCAAAGAAGAATGGTGGTGTGCAAGCCTGGCTGAGACCTGTCCACACAGACTCAGTGCTGTGATTGCAGCCAAAGATGTATCTACTAAATACTGGCTTGAAGGGAGTGGATATTTATGTAGTCACTTATTTTACATTACATATTAAATTTAAATGACATTATGTTGTGGACATCTCTTTTAACTTCGATATGAAAGACTATTTTGTATTGTTTCTTTTTTTGTCAAAGAGCCAAATAATATTGACCATGTTTGATTAATAAAATCAATAAAAGAGTAAACCATCAAAGGGGGTGAATACTTTATATAGGCACTGTAATTTAGTGTCTGGATCAGTAATAATAAAAGTAAACAAACAATACTTCATGTCAAGTATTTTCTGTACTTTAGCAGAGGTGTAGCAACAGGATGCACATATACACTTGCTGATCATTTTATTAGGTACACCTGTTCGACTGCTCATTAATGCAAATATCAGTGAATCACAAGGCAGAAACTAATGCATCTAGGCATGTGGACATAGTCAAGACAATCTATTAAGTTCAAACGGGGCATCGGAACGTAGAAGAAAGTTGGTTTAAGTGACTCTGAAGAAGGGATTTAGATTGTTTATTTTATTGATATCGATACCCTTATGTACTCCTTATTGATCCAAGTCTTCATCGATACCACTATTGATCATTTTCTGTCTGGTGGAAAGACAAAAAGCAATATATCTTTAACAGAAGTGGTGTTAAAATGAGTAGTTTCCCTCTGGATTAATAAAGAATTTATCTATCTATAGTTGAAAAGATAAAATAATTGATGATTATTCTATTACTGATATATGAAACAAATTCTTAATATTTACAACTATAATAATTTACATATATAATTGTTCGTTTTAATAATGTTATATTTGGACAAATTACTATATTTTATTCACACTCCCCTTACAGTCATTTTTTTACTGAAATGACTTTGAGTGCATCTTAATATATCCATCTGTCCACTTCTTAAGTCTGCCAATTAATTTCTGCTGATTTTAACATGGATTTCAACATCTGATTAATATTTTTATCTAACTGGACTCGCTACAAAGTCTGGGAGTGCTTTCAAAGCTGATCTGATCTGTTGAAGAAGAAATCTGTCCTGGAGCAGCAGAGGCCAGTGTTGTGACTGCACCCTACTTCCAGCACAGCTAAAGACTTTTGGCTTCAAGCCGACAGTTGAAGGCACCACATTATGGTATAATTTGAAGCACAATGCTGATGTGCTCAAGTACTGGTGTAGGCCTACTTGTTTCACACCAGTGATAAGATAAAAGAATGTTAACATCACAAATACCCATGACAATTGGTATAAGTATGGATAAGCTAAATAATCATTGATGACCGAGTTTCAAAGAACTTAGTTTTCTGTATGATCTCCATCCCTACTTTGAATGTGCCATGGTTGTTGATCTGGCAGGCTTTTGTGTTGTTTAGGCCAAATTCTGACCCTACCAACAAGACTCATCAGACCAGGTGTGTTCTTCCAATCTCATGTTGTCAAAGTTTGTTGAGCCTGTGTGAACTGTAGCCTCTGTTTCCTGTTCTTGGCTGACAGGAGTGGCAGTCTTTTGAGCACATTTGCTACAAAGTTGGACATGTGTATTCAGAGTTGCTCTTCTGCATACCTGGGTTATGATAAGTGGTTATTTGAGTTATTGTTGCCTTTCTACAAGATAAAAAAAACAGTTTGGTCAATCTCCTCTGGCATCTGGTCTTTTTCAGACCATTCTCTGTAAAGCCAGACATGAAATCTCAGTAACTTCGGTAGATCATCTTGACCATGTCTGCATGGTTAAAAGCATTGGTCTCTGTCATGTGATTGGTTTATCAGATAGTTGCTTTAATGAGCAGTTGAACAGATGTACCCAATAAAATGATTGGTTAGTGTAGACAACAGATACAACTTTCACTTTAAAGGTCTGCAGGGGATGTCAGTACCTTTTATCATATTGTGCGTATTGAACCTGAGACTGCAACATTATTAATTTGATGAAAAAATAATCTAAGAAAAATAGCAGCTGAAGATTTAGACTGTAAAACAAAGTGTACTCTAGTGCTGCATCTATACCCAATGTGGAGACACATGTGGCTCTGCTGGGCCACTCTTGTACAGACTGTAGATAACATGAAGTCTGACTTTAAATAAAGACGTTTTAGATGAAAAAAACACTGACTCTATGAGTGTGTGCACCCTACAGTCAAACATGTGCAGGTGTTTCTGATCATTTTTCACCCCGGTTCTTCCCTGTGATCTGATCTTGTTCAAAATGTTGCACGGGTGCTAGTTTGTGTTCAAATCTACTCACTCTATAAGCAACAACATAGAATTAACAATATTTTCAAGCTCATCAAATCTCACATGAACCCCTCAGGCTCCATGTAGAGGCGTCTGCATTCATTATTTTTTTATGGATTTTATTGAGGTGCTTCCTTCAATTTGGCAGCCATCTGTGTGGGCCTGTTGCAAATTTTCCACCACAGAGCAGCAATTACTTTTTATCTCTTTGAGTACCACCTTGGGCATCTTATTTCCTTTCATTTATTTATTCCTGCACTAATGAGCGCTTACTGTTATTAATTCATGCACCCATCCCTAAAGTAGGAAGACTTCCTGCTGTCTGCCTGTCCATGAGTGAAAGGGTGAGGGAGGAGAAATAAAACAAGGAGGCTAGGTAAGCCACTTAGTTACATTCAGGAAATTTTCAGGACTTTAATGCACGTGTGAATGGGGCTTTTTACTTCAGAGCTGCTTTCACACATGTATAACAGAAAATGTCTAGAAAATTTTAGGAACACTGCCCCCAAAAATGTCTTGAGTTTCTTGTTCACACTCATCCAGCATAGCTGGAACTTTTCCTGTCAGTCAAAAAGAGAGTTGGGGGAGAAAAAGTTTTCAGGAGCGTAGTGCATGTGTGAACAGGGCTAATGCTGAGCGTTGTTCTGTACCTGAAGGTCTGCAGCAGGTCACTGCAGGGCTCCTATGGACTGCAGCATACCCTCTAGTTTACCACTGTTATGCAGGGCCTCAACATCGCTGCCGCCTCCAACACATTCTTCACCGATGAACACCCGTGGGACCTGCAGTCAAATCAATACAAGAGAAACAGAGATGCAGTTGGAAATGTGCAGTCATTGATTTCAGTGTCCTGCATTAAGTGCAAAAATGAGCTTCTTATACACGAGTAATTTATCTTCATGTCACCTTGAACCTTTATAGCCCCACAATTATTTGACAGCTTTAATTGTGAGAGTTTAAACCAAAGCCATATGAAGAGTTTAAGTAGTTTTGTACCCTGCCATGGATAAAAATGCCCAACAGTATACTAAGTGAAAACGATGCAATAAGACTAAATTTAAGCAGTAAATACAATGTAAGTCATTTTTAATGCAAAGTTCTAAGATAAGTCTAAGATGTAAGTTGCTCTGGTGAGAGATGCAATATCTGTGGCATGTGTTGTGGGAAAGAACTGCATAATTACAGAACACATTTTTCTATTTTCTAGCTTCAAATTACAAAGCTGAGAGACTAAATTCAATAAAATATTGGAATTTTAGAATATTTTTGAAAGAAATATTTGAAAAATCTGGAAAGAAAAATAAGCATTGACATAAGTTCTGGGTTGTTTCAATCATCATTTTTATTTATTTTTTTATTTTTACTAAGTAAATTTCGAATGGTTAAAGAAGTCCATTAAGAATTATGAAATGTACCTATAATACGTAGACCCCCCCCCCCCCAAAAAAAAAATTGCATTATTGGAAAGAAAAATTAGCAAGAAACACAAGGTTAGTAGGTTGTTTCAACCATCATTTTAAAACTATTTTTGCAAACAGAATTTATAAGACTTAAAATAATTAACAAATCTGAAATTTAACTTAAAGTTGTGGACCTCCCCAAAAAGTTAAAACTACATGCCAATTTTCAACTAAATGTAACACTAAATTACTGCTTATAAATAGACCTATATGTTTTAGATATATTCCAATAACATATTTGAATATTTTTTTAAAGAAATGCTGGAATATCAGAAATGTTAGAAAGAAAAGTAAGCATGAAATGTGAGTTCTGGCTTGTTTCAATGATCACTTTAAAATTATTTGTTCAAATTAAATGTAGACTAATCAAAATAAGTAATAAAGAAATATGTAAATTAAACTACAAGTTGTACACCTACCCAAAACAGTTAAAAAATGCTCCATTTTAACCTAATTTAACCCGAATTACTTCTTTAAAACAGACAAATAGACCTATATGTATTTCGAAGTATGCCATTAAAATGTCAGATAATAGTTTATTTTACCTAACACATTCAATTTAAAGTTCTCTGACGTGTCAGCAAAAAGCTGAGGGAGGCTGGTGGATGAGCACTGAAAACTCCCAGTTTTATTTCATCATGGAAATTTAGCTTTTATTTCATCAGAGACAACTCATAAATGACTAATACTGCTACCTCCAACTATTTTTTAAGGGGACAAATCTCCATGTAGCTTATAGAAATGATGACAGTAAATAAATTATTTGTCCAACAAATTCACAGCCACTTAAGAAAAGATCTCCCTATGTTTTCAGTTTTTAAAGCCAAACTCCTCCATAGTTTCCAGTATGACCCAGCAGTTTTCCGTTACCGTGCGGGCTCCAGTGAGCTCCAGGAAGTAGTCTTGTAATTTGCCCATGTCGGTCCGTGCGCTGATATCAATGAACTCCAGATGTCCGGGCTTGAATTTGTATTTTGACAAAACGTCTTTGGCCTTGATGCAGAACGAGCAGGTGGGCTTGATAAACAGCACCACTTTGTCACCTTTAATCTTAGCTTGAACAAACTCCTGCGCCATTTTCAGTCGGTCGGTGAAGTGGTCAAAAGAAGACGGAATGTAAGAAGGATCAATAGAGAAATGAAAGACGAGAGCTCTATGAGCTTTTGTCTATCAGGTGACGTCAAAGATAAGCACCTCCTCTTCTTAAAGAGGAAGAACCACTGCGCAAGGAAATGAATTTCCAGAGAAGTTTATGAATGGTAACAATGTGGCGCTACAAGTGTTTGCGTCTTAAGGTGATAAAGTCAAGCAGTGCTCATTTGAGAACAATAAAACTACAAGGCCGTCAAGTATAGAGCACACAGCAGACTCATTTTCTGCGGGTGGTTTTGGTAATTTGGAAATCATCAAAGACCTGCAGATATACCCTTAACTGAAATGCTAATAATAACCAAGTACACAACAGATCTTAGAAAAGCATCATAACTCAAACTAACCTTAAATATTCTAATGTCTCTAAGCCAAGTATTCAAAAATAAAAATGTAAAATGGTATCTGTTGATGAAACATCATTTCTTCCCTCACAAATCCCAAGTATTTAACTATTAGGCTATTGTTTATTGCTTTATTATGTTTGTAGGGATCTATGCTTGATATGAGGACATTTTGAGGGTCTATAGCGGTTACTGACGGGACCAGGGATCCTCCCCAAGGCTTTTTTGAAAATAAGCAAAATTTTAATGCTACTTTCTACTCCAGGCCATTATTCACATTTAAATACATTTAAAGTAATTTTAGATTCTATCTAATGTCTAAACTTAGCACAAAAAGTAAGGCAATTTGTGTTTGGTACATTATTTCTTTATTGTAACAATGCTTCTTGGCAATAAATCTTATACCGCTGGAAAGCCTGCTTATTACCTTTTAATAGGTGCCACATTTGTAAGGAACATGCATATGTGATATGAGCAGCAGAGCTGAGTATGTGGGTTGTGCCCATGAAAAATGTGCCAAATCTTCTCTGCCAATGCCAAACAGCTTATTTTGCCATTGACTCTTGTTTGGTGTTTGGTGGATTGGATTATTGAAGTTTGAAGAAACAAGACATATTGGCAATTTGACAATTTATTTATTTAACAAACAGGAGCCTCAGTAGCGTGTGGAAGAACCATACACAGACACAACAGCCTGGCTCCTCCTCCTCCTCATGCTGGTCACCACCCTGGTCACACACTGCTGTGGGATGGCATCCCATTCTTTAATCAGCATTTGTTGCAAGTCAGCCAACATGGTTGTGTTGGTCACTCTGGCATGAACAACATGCCCAAGCTGATCCCACAAGTGTTCAATGGGGTTAAGGTCAGGACTGCTGGCATCCATCCTCTCCACTCCCAAATTCTGGAGGTAGTCTCTGATAAACCCCGCTCTGTGGGGCGAGTGTTGTCATCTTGGAGGATAGAGTTCAGTGACAGACTGTGTAGATATGGGATTGCCACTGGTTGAAGAATCTCATCTCAATATTTCTCTGCATTGAGATTGCCTCCAATGATGACAAGCCTCGTTTTACCAGCGAGGAAGATGCCTCCCCACACCATCACACTGCCTCCACCAAAAGATGTTACTCTATCGGTGCAGCAATCAGCATAGCGTTCTCCGTGTCTTCTCCACACTTTGACCCTACAATCCAGCTGCCGTAGGGAGAATCTGGACCCATCGCTGAACATAATGTTCCTCCACATGTTCAGGTTCCAGTGCACGTCTTGCCAACACCAAACAAGCCTGACGGTGAAGGGCAGTCATAGCAGGCCTCCTGGCAGCCCTGAGACCGGAGATTGGCTGCGTACAGTCTGTTCTGGATTGTCTGGGCAGAGAGCCATAGGCCATATCGTCCTGCAAACCTTGACTGCAAGTCTGTAGAAGACAGCCTACGGTACCTAAATGCTGACAGGGTGAGGAAACGGTCTTCTTGGGGTGTCGTCTTCTTTGCGGCCTGTCTCTGACATTCCCTGTTATATGGAACTTGGCCTTCAGTTTGGAGATGGTACTAGGGTTCACTCCAAACAATGCCACAACTTGGTTTTGTGGAACACCAGCCTGAAGTTGCCACTTTGCCCAACCGTGGGCCATTGCCCACGGTTGGGCAAAGTGGCCCTATCCAGATCAGTCAAACGTGGCATGCCGATTCTTGAAGCAGACATCTACTGACCACTGTAGCAGGGCCCATGCTCATAGGTGCTGCCAATCAGGCTCCTGATTAGCAGCACCTGGGGGTACCAGAAACTCATAACAAGAGTCAATAGCAACAGCAGAATAAACTGTTTGGCATTGGCAGAGAAGATTTTGCACATTTTTCATGGGTGCAACCCATTTAAAAGGGAAATAAACAGGCTTTCCAATGGTATAAGATTTATTACCAAGAAGCATTGCTACAACAAAGAAATAATGTACCAAACACAAATTTCCTTACTTTTTGTGCTAAGTTTATATATTGGGACCCCTTGGAGCATGATGCCCAAGATGATAACCTCCCTATGGCTGAAGGTTTAAAGCACCTCTTGGCCTACAATGCCTATAAAAAGCATTCACCTCCTTTGGTGTTTTTTATCATTATCAATATAATTTGGCTTTTTTTTCAATTTTTAAAGAAAAAAAACCTCTTTACTATCAAAATGAATACAGATTTCTACATCAAAAATATGTAGTGTAAAATAAGTAAGTGTGTAAATATGCACCCCCTTCAAGTCAGTATGTAGTAGATGCACCTTTGGCTGCAAGCACAGCTGCGTGTCTGTGTGGATACATCTCAGTCAGGCTTGCACACCACATTGTTACTCTATTCTTTTTTCAAAACTGCTCCAGCTCTGTTAGGTTGCATGGGGATCGGGCATGAACAGCCCTTTTCTAGTACAGCCACAAATTCTCTGTTGAGTTGAGGCCTGGGCTTTGACTTGGACACTCCAGAACATTCACCTTGAGTTTCACAACATTAAACAGTCTCTGTGTAGCTTTATCTGTAGCTTTCCCTTGCTGCATTCATTTTACCCTCTACCTTTACAGGCCTTCTAGACCGGCTGCTGAAAAGCATCCCCACAGCATGATGCTGCTACCACCATGCTTCACAGTGGGCATGGTGTGTTTGTGGCGATGTGCAGTGTTAGGTGTGCAATTATTTTATTGCTCAAGTCAGAGCCTCCCGGATCTTGAGTCATAAATATCAACTTGTTTGATATTTACAATTCCATATTGAGCTGCCTGTAATGAATGCAAACAAATGACAGTGAGCAGACCAGAGAGCATCACCAACCAGATGTTGCATTCTTTTGCAGCTCATGAACAGCATTTGAGACAGCGCTTTATTTTGTAACGCAGAACAGTCACTTGTAGGGAGAGAGCTGGACCGAGGGGTGCAGAGGTTATAGTATGAAGCTCAGGAGCTGAAAATCTGCTATGTTGGTTCAAAATGTTCAGGGCTCACATCAGCACCCCCTTCTAGCCTTCACCTTAGACAACCCTCTGAATCGCCTATAACTAGAACCAGCCCTGGTCCTGTCCTCCACATCTGCCATCTGAGTTAGGTCAAACATCTTTGTCATTGCTACAGAGCTCCACCACAGAGCAACTTTATAATGCAAAAGAATTAACAGGAAGAGCAGCCTTATGAAGACCAAAACCATGTTTTGAAAGTCAAACAAGCCTACCACAGCACGTTCAAACCAGTTTCACTTGTTTGTCTTTTTCTTCTTTTTCTGTCAAAGCCCTAAAGATTAACTAGAGTGAACATGCAGGCATGTCTGGTATCCTGCTGCTTGATCACATCTTTGTTGTACTTGGAAATTTTACCTCCAGGCAGGGCTATCGTTTCCTCAGAAGTTAGTCGGTATTTCTATCATTTATATATACATATATGTATGACTTTACCACAGAATTGCAGCTTCTATAGTAAATAATGTGATTTATCAACTCACAATCTTTTTAAATGTAAAGTTGTTGTGGTCAGTAAATTTGAAGTATAAAAATCTCTGCTAAATGATTATAACATGTTAAAGGACTTTATTTAATCAGGTGGCATTCCCTTTTTTTGAAGTGAAACAACAATTATAATTCAAGAGCCTTTGGTGTCCCACATAGATAATTTAGGAGTAGCATCATCTAGGATAGCAGTGTCTAAACTATGACCAGCTTCCATCTGCGGTGCACAGCAAGCCCTAAAACATCAAATGAAATACAGCACATTAAAATTAAAGAGTTTGTGATTGACTATATTGTTTTAACACTAGGTGTTGCTGTGTTAATTTGTAAATAAACATTATAACGTGAACTTTTGACAGATTACAGCAGTATGAATGAACCGTGCTCATTTGCTTCTCCATCCGCTGTCCAAAAACCCAGTTTGCAAAGCATGATCTTAATGCACAAATGCTTATGAAACTTATGAAGTTTGGTTGCCTTTGCAGTTTGCTCTAAATCAGGGGTTGACCAGAGTCCCCAAGACCCCCAAAATCCCTCATTGTTAGCCATTATTGAAAGCTAAAGTGTAGGCTTGCATATTTCTGTATGTGGCCCCCTGTTGCCTTCAGGCTGTGACTGAACATGCAACACCTCTCATAACATGGTATTCAGTTATCACATCATGCTTAGAAGACACACGGTAAAATCAGAGGAAAGTATTAATAAAAAGGACATTATAAAACATGTGCCAGGTAAAACTATTTCGTTTTTATTGAAATGTTTTGTACATTTTCATGTGGGCAGGATTAGATTTCACACTTGATTTTCAGTGGTATCTCACATCCAAACACTGCCAGGGCATTTTTAATGGTCACTTCCTCATTAAGACTCTTGATCAAATTCCTCCCCTCCCTCTTATCACAAGTTCTCGATAATCAGACCTGATTTAGGTTAATCTGTGTTCATGAAGACTGTAAAGAGGACAACAGCAGTGATGACATCTTGACAGCTGCACAGGAAGCCTTGGCTTCAAAATTGGAAGTGGCTTTAGGGCTCTATTTCTTTCATTCTAATTCTGGGAAATGACTACTGCAAGGGAAAACAGGAACAATAAACCAAAACACTGGCCCTGTAACCCACAGCCATATTCAACATAGATCTTAAAGAGAGCCTCATCTCTAATGAACATTTTTAACTGCAAATGTGACACATCCAAGTAACAAGTGTTGATTTTCTGTCCAAAATAACTTGAGTCATCACATGCAAGTAAATTGAGTTTGTGGAAATGTTTAAATGATTCTGACAAGCCGACAGAACAGCCAGTCTGCTGCAGAGACCGACTATTCGACTGAATGCCAAAACCAACATAAATGGAAAAGAGAATGGGACACTTTATTTCAGCAGGGCATTTTGTCCACACTTGCTGAACATGTATCAGGAGGGGTTTCCCACTTTGGAAGTTCAAAGTCAACATGTCTCCACTGTGGATCTTCTGATGAGCTTAGTGTATCAGTTCCAATGTTCATCCCAAAGGGTTTTAAAGAGGTTTAAGTTGCTGAAACTCATACTGTATGTCAGTAAAAGCCCTTTATCAGAAATTTTGCTCCATGGGTGCAGTACCAGAAAAGTTTTTAATTTTTGGCAAACATTCTAACACAGGTTTGTAAACAGTTTTCCCTTGCTGAAATAAAGACTTTCAAAGAAGCTTTCGATCCATCCAGTGAACTAAAATTGGTATCCATGTTAGAAAAAAAAAAAACTTTCACTACTCTGCAGAAATCAAACTGAGGATCAAATACATGGGACATCTTCATACAGATCTGTCCTCTGGAGGGTGGCATGTTTTGGCTTCTTTCTCAAACAAAAATATAACATGTTTGCCGCTGGATAAAGCTGAAGAAGCAGACGTCTCAGTCCTTTCCAGGGTCTTAGAAAATAAGGAGCTTCTTTTTCTCTTCGATTAAGATCAGGTTCTGTTACTCCAGCCGGGTTGATCCTGAGTGCTCCGGCTGGTTAAACACTATAGCAGCTTTTTTTTTTTTTTTTTTCTTATTTCTCACTTTTTTCTCCACATTGCTATTATTTTTCTCTTTTATCTCTCACTCCACATAATGCACAGCCATACAGACAGATACACGCACACAATTTGTAACACTCCTTCCTCGCTCCACCACTCTGACAAACACACAAACATACACACACAACCTGTTTCCAGGCAGTTATAGTTCCTTTGTGTTGCCTGTGGACCCTAAAGGTCAGCCTGACTCAGCATGTCTGAGTGTAAACACCTTAAGGCACCCATAATGCAATGTGAACGCAAAAACACTGATGGTGCAGGGAATACTGCCCCCCTCTGATGGGGGCTCATACTCCATTAGTCAATCCCACTCTCAACTTCATGTCGCCATTACAACTAAATTTACAATCCATGCACACAAACTGTGGTTGCTTCTTACTCAGCTCAAGTGATTTCTCTGGCCTGTCCCATTTCCTACCTCTCCAAACAGAAACAAGTGCAACATGCTGCAGCAAGGTCACTCATAACAGTTATCACGGAGAGAGAGGAAATGAGGCAGGAGAGACATCAGAGATGACAGGAGAGATGACAGAATTGATCTGGCGTGCAAAATGGCTTCACAAAGTCAAACACATAAGGCCCGCGGTCATTTTTTTTTTGCATTGTTTTCAAAAGTTAAACAATATATCATCTGCGGACTCTTCTTTTTGCACTACGAGTCCCAAAATAAATAGTTCTCCCTCTTTTTGACTTAAATACATGTTAATATTTTCTCTGATACTCAAAAATACTTTTTTTGTTCTTTTTTTTTTGCCTGAAGATAAAGTCCTTCAAAAAGTAAGAAGAAGAAGAGTCGAAGTGTTTCCTCAAAACCCCTTCACACATGCAGGCAGCTCCTCCCACTGGTCCAGTGGTATTAAACTCCACAGGAGCTCCTCGAGAAATAATAATAATAAAAAAAAAAAAAGAAAGCAAAAAGATGGGGGTAAAGAAGAAGTCAAAGTGAGATTTCACAATTGCAGGCAACAATGAAGCCAGTGGAATTCCAAGATTGGAAAAGAAGGAAGGAATGAAGACGGATAAGGGGATTAGGGAAGGAAGAGAGGTGTGTGAGGGGAGGCAGTAACTGAAGGGGAGTTTAATAACAGCCAGTTGAATCCCCCTCCTGGTTCGACATTCTGCTCTCAATACTGATCAGTGAGGACATGGTATGCTGTGCTCTCAGCACCAGGCCTGGGCTCTGCGCTGGTCATAATCAGCTATTAGCCGCTTGATGTGGGCCAGCTTGTTGTGCAGGTACTCGCAGCGTTGTTTCTCATCGTGGTAGTTTGGGCTGTGCTATAAAACAAAAACACACACTGTCAGACAGCAGCAAGTAGCCGATCAACAACAAACACCCTCACAACTATTCCACCAAGTAAGATTCAGGGCTGATTCAGAGCCAGTGCTAAACCTAGCACCAGGTCTTTGTTTTTCCATAACCACAGGACTGGCTTAGGGCCAGAGAAAACCGTTCCAGTGTGGAACCAACCCCTTTTCTGGACCAGAAGTAAGAACCAGTTTACATCAAGTCCTTTATGCTTACATCTGTAGCGCAGAGGGATGTTGGAATGTAGAAATAACAAGGAAGACAACAGAAATC
This sequence comes from Cheilinus undulatus, assembly GCF_018320785.1. Classification (NCBI taxonomy): domain Eukaryota; kingdom Metazoa; phylum Chordata; class Actinopteri; order Labriformes; family Labridae; genus Cheilinus; species Cheilinus undulatus. Next base: position 20,752,446 of record NC_054867.1, on the reverse strand, counting down.
TAAACAAGACAGCAAGGTATCCCACAAGGTGGAAGTCTATTGCAGTAGCTTCAGTCATCTATGTTGTTTATCATACTTTTTATTGTAGTTTTTTGTGCTTTCCTCAAGTACCAGTTTCTTAACAGAGTGTTAATGGTTACTTTCCTACAACTTCTCAGTTTCAATAAAGCAGAGGAATGCACAGTATTATTGGCATGATATCAGTATCGGCAGATATGATCATTGCTGGTATATTGCTGGTATCTTGTATCAGCCTTAAATGTCAGCAAAATATATTAATGTACCATCGGGTATAGATGGCAGACTGGAGTGCCTGGAGGGCCCCACCATGAGCCCTGAAACTTTTTAAATAAAGTCCAAAATAAAAAACAACTACCACATTGTTGATTTCCCCATGTGACTCGGCCTCTTTCCACAGGAGACAGTTGGTGATTTCTACATTAAAAAGGTGTTTATAGATTGCATTGACTAAAATAAGCATATAGGATATCAGCAAAACTCCAATCAAGTGCATCACTAATAAAGTCTGTCCATCCATCCAACCAACCAACCCATGGAGAAAAACAAGCATGGATGTAAAAGCAAAAAAATGCTTCGACCAGTCTAGTTAAGAGTTCAAGGAAAGTTCGAAATGCTAGTGACAACACCTGTAGAACGACAAAATCCGTCATCTCTGTTGCTGAATTTGGTGCTACCGTTGCTGGGAAAACAGAGACACACATTGATGTTTTCAGAGATTTGGCTCCCTAGCCAGCCCCAGTTGTGGAAAAGGAAACCAGTGTTCTGACGACCTCTATTGCTTTGTCAATATATGCTACTGCAGGGCGATACAATAGCCGTTTTTACACAGAGATTCCGCAATAAAGGTGAAAAAGAATGCCCGTCTCTGTTCCGCAACGGGCAATTCACACAAAGGTGTAACAGAGCCGTGCACGCCCAAGCTTACACACACTTCCCGGTGTCCTGTAATCAGATGGCAGCCGCTGCCAGAGCTGCTGCTTTCAAAACTTGAAAACTTGAAACTTGAAACTCTGGATTTCTCGGTTCAAAACTTTGTATTTTCTAAATGAAATACAGGGAAATCTAACATGAACATTCATTTTGGTCGATTAGATCAAATAGACTTTTTTTCCTATATGTATCTGAGTTGGAGGTCCAAATGTAAGCGGTGTCACAGCGCACGTGTTTACGTCGGAGGTCGGAAACTTCAGAGTACCGAGCTCAGTTGAACACATCGTGGAACTTTTCAGACACTGCTGTGAGCAGAGATGTGTCTGCTCTCTCCTCTCCTGTACAGAGTGTGATCAGCTCTCTAACCTTGCAGTCTCTCCAGTTAATCCACATTATTCTTTGTTTTATCCCGCTGTTGTTTTCTCCAATGAAATGCCGCTCCATTAAACAGCGCTGGTTTTTAAATCTCCCATTTATGGAGATAGCAGCGCACACTCGCCGCTGCGGAATTGCCGTGACGTCCTTTCACACTCGTTGCAGAAAAGTCTGTTATGGCTCTGATACTACCTCTCGATCCGGATCAGAGGTGGGGCGAGATCATACAGAACGGCGTTGCAGAACGAAGGCGTAACAGACACGGAAAAGAGAGGCAGTGTGAAAGCAGCTAATGGCACAGTCAAGTCCTAACCCAAACCATAACCATTTACCCATGCGCAGCAATGCAAAGTAGAACATTCGGTTAGGTAGCAGAAATCAGTTCTCTGATGATTCCTAGACTGAACTAAGTGTGAACCTGCTCCAGCTCTAGCCCAGCAACAGTCTTGGAACTGGCTTGGTAGAAAAGCGGTTATAAAAACCTAAGAATATAGTGTAAAATCAATGATGAAATTGATGAAATTCTACAAAACTACTTACTTGTTTCATCTTTTTGTACTCTTTCAACACTTCTTCTTGCACCTTCTGTAAGTAATAGAAATGACATGTTTAATACAGTGCCTATCACTACCAAACCCACTAAATAAAACCAACCCACAATGCATTATGTAAAAAAGTAATAGTTATGTTGAGCTAGTCTGAGTGAATGTGTTGCTCAGTGCTACATTTAGCTTCCACAGAAATCAAACTGCAGATTTCTCTCTGTGGTTATTTGGCACAACAGTAGCAGCCTGAAAAAGAAGCAGTGAATGTCTGATGACTTTAAACACTTAACAAAATGTGCTGCCTGGTGGCTGCACATCTCAGTGGATCAACAAACAGATGTGGAGTGTCGAGATCATGAATGATTTAGATTCATTAAAATATAAACACATGCCTTCCTACATTCTGTTCAGTACCCCAACTTTGTACCAGTTTACTTACTGACTATTATGGACAGTCTGAAGCCAAATAATTCATAAGATTTTGTAGAAATCAAGTACCACATGATGTTATACAACAACAATGAAATCATCAGCTCTGTTGTCTGTACTTTGATTATCTGCTATGGAGAAGATTGAGGGAACTCTACAGAGGGTCAATGACACTATTTTAAAGTTAAAGTGGTATATTCAACACTAGTTCAGAGTTTTTATGCTGTTTCCATGTATGACCTGGTATTCTTTGGTGCCAGGGGCCAGCTTCCTGCACTGGGCATCCAGCTGGGTGAAGCGGCGGTTGATGTTCTCCACGCGGGCGTGTAGTAGGCGATACTCATCGTACTCTGCGTTGAAGTCATCCTTGTAGCTTTGTCTCTGGTCCATGGACACCAATGGCATGTACTTCCTGTGAACACAGCAAAGAAAATTCACCGATTACATGACTATGTTTTAGTGATCTCACACTTCAAAAATGAAAGAAAAGAACAAAACAAGTTTCTCACAATGTGTCATTTACAAAGAAAGGGTGAGAATCCTGTTAAACATCTGCTCAGCTTCACTGTGCCTGATGTGCAATAAAAAACATATTCCCTGCTCTTGTAATCAATGGCGTGGAAAGCGCAATAAACAGCCCGAAACAGCAATGAAAGCAAGATACCAGACAGAAAAATTTAACACGTGTTTGCTGCTGCATGTCACGTCTCCTTGCCTCCAAGCTTTTGTCTCGTCAACATTTGCTTGGATGTTAATCAAATGTGTCAGTAAACTTTGACGTGTATGAAGTTTACTCACACTACATAGTCTGGCATCTCAACTTTGGAGGAGAATTCAGTGGATTGGACTGGCTTTTCTTTTTCTGAAGAATCTGGAAGGGAGGAAGGAAAGAGTCAAATTGAACTAATAATCCAGAATACTCAGCAACATCATTACTGTGAGGATCCATTATGTTGGTCAAAGACAGAATAAAAATGTCATCTGTTTCCTGGTATTGTGTGTGTTTTAATCCCTTTGAACTCTCTAAATTACTGTTAATATACCAGTAAATGGTGTACGGAAAAGATAACACCCCAAGATCTCTTATTTTGAAACATTTTCCCCATTTCTTCTACAGTTTTAGAAGTTAAAATCCAATTTGCATGGGACTGAATGGAATTGGACCAGCTCATTCTATAGTTCAATGTACAGTCAATGAATAAGACTGAGGTTTGTTAATCAAGATTCCAAGTGAAGAGTCACTCCCCTAAACCCAGTATTTTTGCCAAGGATGCAGATACACAAAGTTAAGACTGTAAAAAGACAGGGACCAGTTCTGAAAATGCACTCAACTCTAACCAAAGGACAGTTTTCAGTTGTAACGCCTAGTTACATCTCATCCTTGAGAAGAGACTGCACTGCAACATGCACTTATGACCACACAGACCAGACATAAGCTCAGATCGATGCCTCAACATGTTCAGACAACATGCAGTGAATCAGCATAATCACTAATCAAACTGTATGTGATTGAGGGGCTGTGAGAGATAAACACTGAAACACAGAACAACAATCCAAAGTCTGAAAGATAAACTGACTGGATGCTTCGACAGGAGGCATGTCAGTCATAAGACACATCAATGCTGCTTGATTGAGTGTGTCCAAACACACAAAAAAACATTTTCCTCTCACTTAATGTTGCCAAATAAGAATTCTTTGGTTTGTAACTGATCTTAGGAACACTGTGTACATGTGGGACATCACTCTTTATGAAGGTGCATGTCCTTTTCGTTGTTAACAGTAAACATGTTATTCTAATAAATATCGGACTTTAAGAAGAACCTCTCTCTTTGTCTATCGAACAATGCCTCAACATTTTTAAAATTTTGTGCATGAGGACTGTTTTACATTGATAAAATTTAAATTGTGTTGAAGTTTTCTGGAAAGAAAATTAACCTAGGAACACCATTTTAGCTGCTTTGATCAATTTACAGTGACTAGGGGGCAGAATACCTAGAAATTGATCTGAAAGGCTGGCATAAAGTAGTTTTTTGGTTTGGGAGAATAACATGTTAGCCAGTAACTGCCTATGTAAGCATTAACTGTCTGGGTGGTCCTTTATTCAGCAGAATTCTGTACTTGTTGCAGGAGAAAAAGCAAAGTCGTTCCTTACAACTTTAACACTGTCTCTAAGGCAGAATCCACACACCAGAACCCTGATCCTATCAGTTAGTAGCTAAAGGATAGCCATTTTTGGTTTCTTTATCTAAACCTGTGATCGCTCAGTGGTCCTGTCTAAATCATGGTTCGGTCTTTAACAACTCCAAAACAATTTAAAGGCAAGATGTTGCTTTCAGAAGCAACAATAAAAGAGAAAAGAAACATAGTAACCTTAAAAAAACAAACAAAAAAAAACCCAACCAAAAAAAAAAAAAAACAGTTGTTAGATTCTCAACAATTATGTGAAATATAATGGTGCAACAAGGCAAAAACTTGTGAGCTTCCCACGCCATAGGAATTTGGTCCGTTAGATGTTGAAACAAATGCTTTAAGGGCGGTGATAATTAAAGACAGAAACAAACCTTGATCTTTGTGAGGATTCTTGTCAATATCCTCTCTGCTCTCATCCTCAGCATTGCGTCTCTTTTTTGATTTACGAGTCTCTTCACTGGGAGGACTTCTGTCTCTTTCAATCCGTTTCCCTTTCTCCCTCTCTCGATCCTTCTCTTTGTGCTTCTTGGATTTTTTCTTAAACTTCTTGTTGGTGCTGCTGGACGAGGGAGGGCTGCTGATGACAGTGGAGGTAACTGTGAGTGATGTGCAAGAAGGAAGAGGAGGGGGGCTGGGGGTGGGGGTGGGGGCAGGTACTGGGACAGGGTGACGATAGCGGTCCTGCAGGGTCCTGTCAGAGGAGAAAGGGCTGGGTGAGGGATCTCTGCAGGAGGAACTCTGGTCCATAGGCAGGTCCTGGGTGCCACAGCCCTCCGGGGTGCTGGGTGAGTTGGAGTGGGAGGCTGGGCTGGGCTGCTGGTGAGAGGGGGCAGGCGGGTGGGACGAAATGGGGAGATGGGTGGGAGGGCCTGAGGTGATGTTGGAGGGGAGGGACGAGCGTTTAGAGTTGGGGCTGCCCTCGTCCTCCCGGCGCTCTGAGGAGGAGGAGGAGGATGACGATGCTGCTGACCCTCGATTACTGAGGTGGGAGATGCGGGCTTTCTTGGGCGCCAAAGGGTCAATGAAATCGAAGTCTGGCGGACGCTTCTGGAGGAAACAACAACAGTTTAACCAAAAAAATTGCTTATGTCCACTTAGGTGGGTGTGTAATGTAATGTAATGATGTAATGATGTTTTGGTTTTGATACCTGGGGGGATGTGGGGACACTGTCTTTGGGAGAACTGCTTGACGAGGGGGTCTCAGTAGAAAGACCTAATTTGCTATAAAAGAAAAAAAAAGGGTGAGGGGAAAGCACACGCATGTTTTATTGCTCAACAGTCCATTACAGTGGGCCTGTTGAAGAATTGAATTATTAAATCTTTTTTCTCCATTGTCTCCTCAAATTCAAAATTCATGCAGTACTCAAGGGAGTTAAGGTCCTTTGAACAGACAGCAGCTTGAAGCTTGACATGAGCCAAGAGAAGGAACATGTTAACATTTTCTGTCTTTCATATGTTTAAACTTCATGAAAGTTTGAAAATTCACGTCTCAGTAATATTCAATAACATTATTGGATATTTTTATTTGACGTAGTCCTTATCTTTTAGTTTAGAAGGCAGCGTTCCTAAAACAAACAGCAACCAGAGATTAATAACCCACAAGGGGATAGCTACAGGAAGGGCTGAGCTGTACTGTAAGCAAATAGCAATGGCTGCCAGCAGTGTAGCCCTTAGCAGCAGTTTTACCAGAACTGGGCCACATATATTTATGTGTCCTCTTATGCAGAAAAGATCTCACAATAGGCTTTAGCATGAAGTTTAGCCACCAATGAGCTCCACCACTCACTTCAGCAACAGTAGCCTGTATAACTGAGGTTAGCACTAAAGCTGCACATCTGCTACCTCATTTTGTTGTATTTCTCTGATTTGCCCGTCATGAATGTAATAAAATGAACATTTGTCCAATCACCTTCCAGGAATTTTTTGAAAAGTCCTGCGCTTTCCAAACACTTTGTACGGAAGCTTATCAGGATAAATGTAAAACATATCCATGCAATGGATATATGAAACAGTCTATCTGGTATGTCAGGTTATGGGTATCTGGCATGGGCGAAATTGTAATTTTAAACATAGACTTCAGCATTCTTCTCCTTTTTTGTACAATCAGTGCATCTCTAGTTAAGCTATGTTTTATTGCTAAGACTTTGTGATATTAACCATAAGCTACATTTTCATATTTTTTTGCTGAACGGCAATATGCAATATGATTTTTTAAAACTTTTTTTCCTCTAAAATAATTACAACAAAGTCAGTCTTAGGTGAAATCCACATGGACACTATGCCAAATATTACACAGGGACTTATTAACAGCTAGCTGCATAATGACAACATGTAAATAAAGTATGACATAATAATAAACTGTTTGTGGAAAAGCTCCTTAAATTAAACAATAATTCTGCATAAGTATTGGTCAGAAATACTTTTTGAAATGGGGAAAATATTTCATGAAATCAGAAATGGACCCCATGTCTCTGATTTTGGGACTTCCAAATCAGAATGTAAGCACTGGCGCTAATAAAAGGTTGTTTAACATTCTCACTTTTACTGCCAGAAAAAAAAAATATTGTAACAATGGATTAGTAATATGAGCCCTTCTGTTAAAGGATGAACTGAACTGGTTCCCTTGGAATATCTCATAAGCAGTTTGCATACAAAGAAAGATCAGCTTTACAAAGTCTGGCAGCTTTATTTGAATTATACTGGACCTGATCTCTCTCTCATTATCTCAAAGGGAGTTTCTTCAGCCTGGTTTGTTACCTATTACATATGTAAAAGCATAACTGCCTGAAGCTTTCTGTTCAACTGTATCCATCTGAGCTGTTTGCTCTGTTTTGTTTTGTCATTGTTTATACTTGGTTTATGGCTTTATTGCCTAAACATCTGCTTTTTGGTTAATTGTGGAAAATTAGGAAAATTAAATAAACATGTTGAAAAAAAGCTACTTCCCCATTCAGACTAAATATTTCAGAAGATAATGCTGTGGTCAATATGTATGATACTATTAAAGGTTCTTGCTGTAAACTTTTCTTTTGTGAGCAATAGGCCTGCCATCTTTTCGCTTTTCCCAATAGCCAGTTAAGTTGGAAGAAATGTACTTTAATGCAACATAAAAAAACACTTAAAACAGAAAGTAAGGAAATTTGTGTTTGATACATTATTTCTTTGTTGTAACAATGCTTCTTGGTAATAAATCTTATACTGTCGGAAAGCCTGTTTATTTCCTTTTAAATGATGCCACATTTGTAAGGATCATGCATTTGTGGGATGAGCAGCAGAGCTGAGTATGTGGGTTGCACCCATGAAAAATGTGCCAAATCTTCTCTGCCAATGCCAAACAGCTTATTTTGCTGTTGCTATTGACTCTTGTTTTGAGCTTCTGGTACCCCCAGGTGCTGTCAGCACCTGTGAGCATGGGCCCTGCTACAGTGGTCAGTAGATGTCTGCTTCAAGAATCGGCATGCCACGTTTGACTGATCTGGATAGGGCCCGTCAGTTGGGCAACTTTAAACTGATGTTCCGCAAAACCAAGTTGTGGCACTGTTTGGAGTGAACCCTAGTACCATCTCCAAATTGAAGGCCAAGTTCCATATAACGAGGAATGTCAGAGACAGGCCCTAAAGTGGGCGTCCCAAGAAGACAACACCCCAAGAATACTGTTTTTTCACGCTGTCAGCAAGAACTCTATCCTCCAAGATGACAACACTTTCCCCCACAGAGCGAGGTTTATCAGAGACTACCTCCAGAATTTGGGAGTGGAGAGGATGGAATAGCCTGTCAGCAGTCCTGACCTTAACCCCATTGAACACTTGTGGGATCAGCTTGGGTGTGCTGTTCGTGCCAGAGTGACCAACACAACCACTTTGGTTGACGTGCGACAAATGCTGGTTGAAAAATGGGATGCCATCCCGCAGCAATGTGTGACCAGGCTGGTGACCAGCATGAGGAGGAGGTGCCAGGCTGTTGTGTCTGTGTATGGTTCTTCCACACACAACTGAGGCTCCTGTTTGTTAAATGAATAAATTGTTAAATTGTCAATATGTCTTGTTTCTTCAAACTTCAATAATCCAATCCACCAAACACCAAACAAGAGTCAATAGCAACAGCAAAATAAGCTGTTTGGCATTGGCAGAGAAGATTTGGCACATTTTTCATGGGTGCAACCCACATACTCAGCTCTGCTGCTCATTCCACAAATGCATGATCCTTACAAATGTGGCACCATTTAAAAAGGTAATAAACAGGCTTTCCAGCGGTATAAGATTTATTACCAAGAAGCATTGTTACAACAAAGAAATAATGTACCAAACACAAATTGCCTTACTTTTTGTTTTAAGTTTGTATTAGTAATGACACTGTCTCACTCTTTATCTTGTTAGAAAAAAAAAAATTGATACATTCTTTAAAACTTAACATTTTTAGCCTTAGTTTTTAATACAGTCAGTGAAACAACTGGAATTACACTGAGATGCTGTTAACTGATTTTTCTTCTTGGCAGAGACACTCTGAACAACAACAAAAAAATACTTGATAAAAAATAAGTAGTTTTATGTAACAACCATCTCTACACTGTGTGAAATCCCATGGTGTACCACTTAATAACAGAACTAAAGGCTCATAGTTGATTAACACTATCAAGTGATTTAATGTGTTTTTGACTTAAAAGACAACTAAAAAGCCACATAGGCAATTTTTATACCGAGCCAGGATCCGATCAACTTGAGTCTTCTCATCCTCAGAGTAGCCAGGCCAGTCTCTCTGGACGTCACGAAATATAAACTCCTTCAACGAGTATGTGTTGTCTTTGGGGTTTAAGTTTGCCACCTGTTTTAAGTAAACACACAAACACAAAGTTTTAAATTAAACTAAGTTTAACTCTGACGGCATTAGAATGTATGTTTGTATAGAAACTTTACTTTTCCTGTGCTGGTCTAGCATCTGTACATGCAAATAATGTTAAACTGGAGGGCTTGTTTCATGTCAAAATTTATTAATTCTTTGTCAAGACTTTCTCAGGTAGATTTGTGTGTCTGGGTATTGTGTTGAAGAAAGAAAGTGGCTTTTGGATCCAGTTTAAAAAGTAATAATCAACTGAGTTTTTTCCAGTATTAAAAATGTCTCTTCAATATCAGCTTCCTTTTAAGGTGAAGTCTTAATACTGACAGAAAAATGAGGGGCCTATCAGTACCTGTTGCAGGGTGGTCCCCAGAGAGTTCCTGTCCTTTTGGTTGATCCCATCCCGCTGCAAACGGGCAAGCACTTCAAGCTTCTTGTAGGACCTCAGCGCCAGCAGGTGAATGATGCGGTCCCGGAAAGGCCGCTGGGATACAGGGTTATTGGAAAGGCACTTACGAATCGTGTTGGCTGGGTTGATGGGTGTGGAGCGTTTGCGCTCCGGGACAACCTCAGGGGCTGATAGCGCTGGCTTACGGATATGCACCTGCTTTCCTACAGACAGAAGAAAAGACAACATTAATATTTTCACCTCTGCAATGAAATACATTATCAAACAATTTTACATTGTCACATATTTTCTCAACAGCACTCCTGCCTGCCATCTCTCACTCATTTGATAAAGCAGATCTTATATGAATGCGAACAAACAAATAAAAGAAAATAGAAACAAGAGCTTAATTACAAGTTTGATTCTACCCATCAACTCTAACCTAAAAGTTTGAATAGAGAAATACTCCTAAGTCATTATTTTCAGAAGAAAATAAACAATGCATGCTTGAAAGGAAGCCAATAAACTATTTCATGGCCCAAGGAAGTTCACATGACAGAGTATTACCCCTTGAAAGATTGCAGGAACCTTAAAGAGGTTTTCCTCGTAAGCTTATCATACATTTCAGGAAAACAACAACCGCAGTTAGGCTTCCACAAAAGATTTTTCAAAGTGTCTGACACAAGTGTGATGCCAGTTATTCTTGGAGAGCTACTCACAAGAAGACACCAGCTCTTAACCATGCAGTTTACAGTTTTAACTTTATCTCTGTAGCAACTACGACTAGTCAGCACTGCCTTGTTTATTAAAGTCACTGTGTTTAAAATCTAGGACACTTTATCCATGTCGCTGAGCCATGTCTTAAAGCACATTTTTCCTAAACTGCTTCATGACCATTATGAAATACTAAGGCTCTTAAAAAGATTAAGGTTAGAGAGTGGAAGGGAAAGGAAAAAACTCCTCCTTTCATGTTAAACAGAAGGGACAAGAAGCAACGGGGAGTGGTGTAGGCTTACAGACTTTGGGTTGTCTAACATGCTAATGGCAGATTGCTGCAGGTGACATGCTTATGCAATAGTGTCCTCCTATAGGAATTATCATTCTGTATGAGGGGAAGGTACAGACACCACAAGTAAACGAACCTTTAGAGCACTACATACTACTGTATTAAATCAACCAGGCTCTGCAGTTCTCAATAAAAGATAGATGCCAGAGTCTGAGATACAAACACTAGTTTGAGACTGTTACCTGAAATTAGCAGCCTGTGAAGACAAGAAGCTAAAGGCCCCTTTTGCATGAGTAAATAGAATGCCGACTTCAAACCAGCTGCTACAGGCTCCTGTCCCACCCCTTTACTCTGCTACTGCTGCTCCTCTCGTTTTCCAGTTTCTATCTGAGCCAGTTGATGCAAATTCCTCCCTAGGGCCCACATAAACCGACCAGAGGAGGTTCTAACCTGCATAGAAATTTCATGGACTGAGACTTTTGTTTGTAGTTTACTTGAGGAAACCTTTAATAGGTCTAACATGATAGATTACTCAATTTGGATACTTTTTTGATAAATTGTGTCTAAACTGAAGCTGAAATCATCCCTGGGCCTGAATGTCATGTAAGATTGCCAAGACATATCATTTTTAAATGCAGACTTTAAAAAAATGCTTAAAAAAACAATGATACAACTAGTAGAAGTATTAATCATAATTAAACAGAAAAGGGTATGATCTCACATTTCCTTACTTGACTGGTTTCTGTATATATTTCTCTGTCAAAGTAAACATTTTTTTGTTCTTTTGAAAACATATTACCTATACTGACAGTAATGGAGAAATGTAGGATATCATTTAAAAAGCAACAGACAGAGACACCTGCCATCTGTGTTGAAAGTAGTGGTCTGCTCAGGTTTTGTCTGCTTTAGTATATATCCAAATATGGTTAAATTTCAGTTTCATGTTTCTATCATCAGTTTTCTTTGTCATCTTTTCTCTCAGGAGGAATTCCTGTAAAATAGTCCAGATGTTAGTTGCAAAATTAAAATTACTGTTTGTAATTTTGCAGTTTACTATTACCATAGTCAAATTAAATAATTCATTTCAGGTTTACAGCAATCATATTGGTAAACACTATCAGTGAGTCTGGAGGAGTACGGACACAATATTTTTTCATTGATGCTCTATCCTTTCTCTCTGTTTTAATCTGTAGTAACCTTTAGTTGAACTATTTCAAATGCCTTCCTGGTGTTCATAAAAGGCCACTAAAATATATTCAGAGTCCTCAGTGGTTTATTAGTCTGCTAACATGCAAACGTAATGTGCCTTTCAAAGGGCCACCACTCTTCCTTTGAGGTTTCCTTTACTGGTATGCTATTTTTTCCTGTTATCTTACCCATAATACCTTGCCCTTAAACTGCATAAGCACACTGACAGTGTCATTCATTGTTTATTTAAACCTCGGAAATGCGCAAGCTTGTCTTTCCTGTCCAGCAGCTGGTCTGTGCCTTTAGCCTGTATTTGTTTTGAAGTTGAGAGTCAGCTATGTCTAACAAAACAGCACGTTTGGTACAGAGCATTACATCAGTAAGATCTTCAGTTTTACATTCCTTGTCCTACCTGCTGTGAGCTGGATAAGACACATGACTAAAGCTTAAGATTTTATTAGCTAAATTTAGACTATAAAAGACAACCTTTTACTTGTACTTGTGTGAACCAGGCAGCTGGGTGTTACAGAGTTCAGGAAAGTGGTCATATGCAACTAAAACATAAAAGGCAAGTCTTAACTAGCTGCATGTGATGCTGAATAAAAGCAGCACTTGGTGCCTTTACTGTGACACTTTCTGTATCACTTGGCAAGCCTTGTGTCAATAAAACAGAAATAGCTTCACCTGCCACCTTTGCCCCTTATCAGTCTGACTGCTAATCTGGAAAATACTGAGACGACAAAATGGCTTAGTCAGTTGCAATAATGGCTTTGTATGGAGCCAGGCTGTCAGCTTTCACCCATTCAGTCTCTCAAAAGGGGCCAAGCTTGAAAGAGAAAAGAGGTGTTGATAGGATGTAGAGCAATGCTGGGGATCTAATCTGACATCTGACAGCAGCAGGTGCGCCAGTCAGAATGAAGCGAGGGTCTTACCTCTGTACTGGCCCCCAGGCTTGATGACTTTGGTCCCACGTTCACGTGTGTCTTCCACAGCCTGGGCCATGCGCTCTCGGGTCACCTGGTAGGAGTCATTAGTGGCGCACACGGTGACCTTGTCCTGTACCGTCGCCAACAATGCCAGGTGTGAGGCCCCTGAGCTGGAGACAAAGGGAGAGTAAGAGACAGAAAAAGTGAGGTGGAGAGCAACTACCCTCTAGCAATATATGATAAGACAGTAACAGCAGATTGAGTGGGCCAGTGATTGCCTTTACCTCGACACATACTGATGGATGCACTCAAAGCTTCCCTGAGGGTTATCTTTGCCCACATTAGACAGGTAAAAATCAAAATTGTGGAAGGCGTTAGAGGAGGAATCAGTCTTGGGAATTTTGATGCGCTGTTGGGGGGCAAAAAAAGTTAGATTTTTAAACAAACATAAGAGATTTATCTATCATGAAACAGCCATGTGCTTCTGTATTAAACTACGTCAAATTACACATTTAAATCTTGTCAGGGTTTTCAGGTTACACTTCAGTGTTTTATATGCAAATATTATAAAGACACAGCATTTACATCGTAGCCAAGGCCTTTCATGTAATACAAAAGCAAACACGATAAACAAAGGTCTGTGAGGTCTCAAAGGCACAAGAGAACAGCTGTTATGTACTCATGTGGCTCATCATAACAAGCAGTCCATTAAATTATTTGGACTTCTACCGAAAGGGCCAAGACAGTCTGGTTGTAGACTGTAAATCTCTGATGGCCATTCTCATAGAGCGTTCTTCTGAGACACCATCTATTTCAGAATGAAAGTGACACAATTTGCCAGTACAACATCTCCCATCTGATACAATGGCAAGAGAGTGACCTGAAGCAGCTAATACAGATGGGGCAGGCTCAGGGCATACGCAGTACAGACGGTCGTTACGTTTCAGAGGAGCGCTGCTTTAATCCCCAGTTTCTTTTTAATGAAGGCACGTAGACTAGATGATGTTTAAAACGAATATCTGCTAGCTTACTTCTCCGTTCTCCTCTCCAATTACGCATGGACAATCAGCGTGGGTGAACTGTCAGTGAGAGGACAGAGTGCTCAGTCTGCTCTAACTTCTGATAAAAAGGTTAATGTATAAAATTATGCATTTTCCCTTCAATAATATTGTAGCTGCTGTTGTTCACAAATACACGCCTGAATTTAGCATCCAGGTCTGATATGACATGGATAGACAGCAGTGTATGACAGAGATGAGGGAGAGTGACAGGAACACTGAGGAGTAGATCAATACAGCCCTACACTGCATAAACTTCATGAATTGTTAGGGTAAATACACATTCTGGAGATAGATTTCTTTGTTTTATATATCATTCCACTCTAATGTTTCTGATGTTTTTGTGACACTGGGTTAGAGAGAAAAGAGGAATTTGTTCATTTACATTAGCTTTATAAACATCATTACCAGTGTGATAGGTCAATATGAATCAGACTCTATGTTTAATGAATGTCTAATAATGTAGGAAATATTTTCCTATTACTTTGAGTATCAGTAAATACATAAGGTGTGTCCAAACTACCGGCCATGGGTCAACTGTGGCCATTGGTCCGTTTAAATTGGCCTGCAAGAAATCCATTTTAAAAAAATGCCCACATAAGAACATAAAATTTGTACCTTATTGTATTTATTAGTTTGACCAGGGATGCATGATATTGGGGTTTATATGATAAAGGCATATTTACAAATCAATTAATTTTAGCAATACATAAATGTAGTTCAGACCTAACACTTCAGTCCTTGAAACACAGTTTAAGGATGAACAAAGCAATAAATTTCAATCTCTAGAATACACTTCAAAGTTAAAGTAAATAGGATGAACACACATAAAGACTTCAGCTGTCAGTTGATCCTGCCTAAAGATAAAGGCCACATATTTTACCCCTGTAAGATAAGTTTATATTGGTCTCAGAGGTTCCCAAAACATGCCTGTGAAGTTTGTTGGTGAAAAAACACTCCGATATTGGAATTTGTATGTATAAAAAACCCTTCTGTTTCAGCCCTGCTCTGAACGTGCTGTCTCTGTGTCCGTGGCTTTAAATGTTAATAAGCCGTCTGACTCCGCCCCTCTTAGGAAATGGATGTGGCTTAACAGATGTGGCTCTCCTGATCCTGCTCTCAGCTGCCAGCTGGTTGGAGGATCAGGAGAGTAGGGTGGAACTTTCTTCCAAGTGGGGACGGCCAACCAAACCTGGGGTGGTGCTAACGCCCCACATGACATTATGAGGGGAAAACCTGAGAATGGCTTGTTTCAGCACACACTGAAATTGAAAACAGGCCAGGGCATATAATTTTGCTAGAAATGCCTGAAAAAGTGTATTTTGCACAATATGCAACCTTTGAAAAAATGGATTTTAGCAGCAAACAGCAGCATGAATGCTCCTCTGTCTGATCTGGATCTCCCCTCAAAATCTGATTTCCAAATCATATCGCTTCAATCATCCTCAAGCACACCGATAAAGTTAGTTAGCTTCCAGCAGTTTGTTCTTTTTTTGTGTCTGAATGTGGAGATGAACCGTCAGCATCTCTCTTCTCTGATGCACCCCAGCATCCTTAACAATGATTGGCTGTTAGCTTTGTTAGACATTAATTGAGGGCTGCAATTAAGACTGTTTGGTTGTGTTTTTTAAAGTACATTCACTTAATAAGCATAATGTTTGGTTATATGTTGGTTTGAGAGATGTAACAAACATTTTGTATGTTGTACTATAGCTTTTTTGTTCTGTGCAACAAGATTGTCAACCTCTGTAGCAACGTTTTGGGCAAAAACGTAAACGTACAGCCCTGGCAATGGATATCATTATCAGCTGACAATGATCATTTGCAGGCGCGGTCTGGCGTGGTAGCCATTTCTATTGTTACCTGACTGAGACTTCACCAATCAGAGACATTATTGCCACACTCTAGGATTGTGGTTACTGTAGTGTTCGTGGCAGAGATCTCAAATAAATTATGTTTTCCTTAAAAAGGGGTTAATATTTTATGACATTCTGTCTTGTACAGAAGCATATATAATTATTTTGCACTCAGGTAGCTTATGGTAAGTCTGACACGGCCATTTCTGTAACTATGGCTAATTTAAAAAATGAACTATGGAGAAAATAAACCTGGTTTTCACTTCTGTAACCATAGCTCTGAGCTCTATATTTAGAGCCAATATAGGCTGGTATTTACAATATCAGCCCATAATGGCTGTAATGTAGCAAAAATGTTCATATCTGCCAATACCGATGAACTTTTTAAGCTCATATCTTCTGATACTGATATCATGCTGATAATATTGTTCAGCCCTAACAAATACATAAATAACTTGACTTTGCTGGACGTGAAATTTAGCTGCTGCTCAGATTCTGAAACAGAGCCAGAGTTGTTTTTATTCTACCATCACACTATTTTTTCTATTACCTTTTCTGAAACTATTCTAAAGGAGACAAAGCACTTACCCCTTGGAGTCCCTTGAATTGTATCGTTGGCCGCGAAGAAGATACATTCTGAAATTGAAGGCAAACAACAAATTAATACTTTAAATTCTGAGCATTGCTGAAAGAGCAGTATCAGCTGAGCAGATAAAGAAACTGACATTTTTTCACATCATTTAAATTTTGCCTCGGAGTTTTAAAAAATTGGTTGTCAAAACATCAGAGCCTTGGGGTGCTGTCACACCAAGTATAACTCAAAGTGTGAGAGCTGACAAACAGATGTTTCTGTTTCTGTGTTTATGTTAAAAAATTTTCTCAGTTATTTGTGTTCAAAATGCAAGTTAGAAAACCTGAAGAGCTCACAGAAAGATAATTGCTCATTTTCAGATAGCTTTAAATGGCACAGCACAGGGTTTAAAGAAAATTATGAAACAAAAATATCAGATGAAGAACAGTTAACAATGACTATCATCAGAAAATAATCTGCAGATTTGAAAAAGTGATCCGTTAAGTTTGTAGTCAATGAAATATCAGAAAATGGCTGAAAGGGGGCAATTAATATCTCAGGTGGTTGGTGAATTTGCTTGTTTCTTCCTCTTTAATTATCTGCTTGTGCATGAAATAAAACAAAGGTAGAAAATAGCCTCATTTAAGACAGAATTACCAGAGGATTTAAAACATGACATTAAAAGATTTAGCTAATATCAATGTGCTGTGAGACCATAGGTGACTGCCAGCCACAAAAACTTGATGACAGTCCATGGGCAGCCAATATTTATCCTAAGTGTTCTTAAGTCAAAATCTACAGAGAAACCATGCGAGTCAACCTGACCAGTGTGGTCTTTTTCAGTGGTTTGGTGGTAGGTAAAAGTTGTTTGCCTTTTTCTGAATGGCAGCAGGGGAATTTGGACAGCACTAAAATATAGCAGGTATTTTGAAGAGGGTATTTCTGAAATGTCTTTGTTTTGTGTAGGTTTGCAGGTTTGTGTTGGAGGCTACTTGAAACTGAGATGACAGCCACAAATATGCAGTGGCTGCTTTAGAGCAGTACAGGTTAGGGTAGGAGAGCAGAGGCCTCTCTGCTTTTTCACAGCTGAAGTCGACTGAGGAACCCGTCGGCTAAACTTCTGAAATGTTGCATTGACTGGTTTAAGAAGAATGTGCATTTTATCAACAACAGCCTCTCTGCATTCCTGGTCATAAAAATAGGCTTGCTTAGTCATAGTTGAAACACATACTTATGGATTAAATGCAAACTTTAGTCGGACTGAAAGAACCCTGTCATGAGTGTTAGACCTAAGCTACACCAAGCTGCTGACTAGCTCCCTCCCCCACTATCCATACACTCTCTCTCTCACACACACAGTTCTGATCACATTTCACATCACCACAGAAAGACAAAGATAGCCAGCTTCCATAGTTCGATGACTGGTTGAGCTACAGCACACATTACTGAGAGGGAGAGAGAAACAAAAAGCAGGCAGTTTTGGCTGCTCAGTCAGCAAGAGATGGCAGGCTGCCGTTCAATGCAGTGAACAGACCAACATTACCACCAGGTTGTAGCATTGGCTCCCCACAAAAGAATTCATTCATATTCTTTGCCAGATGTCACAAATGACTGAATTATTCTTAGTTGTGCTCTAAAATGCTATAAATGTAGTCTCTCTGCTACAGGAAAATGCAGATCTTACAGGGTTTGGATTGTATGTCAAGTGACCATTTACACGGACACAACCTGTGCACCATAAAAAGCTGTGACATAGACCTCTGAACACTATGGCCCCTTGCTAGGCTACAGTGCATCAACCCTGAGCAAAGACATGGGCCCAGGCTGTTTGTTATGTAATGGCCTTCTTGGTAGCTGAGTTTCCATCAGGTAACTTGGCTTTAGGCCTCAGCCTTAAGCAATTCAAGACTATAGAGGTCTCTCCAGATTAGTTCACCTGTGCAGCACCTCAACAAGATTACACTAGTTGCACAGCTCAAGATTAACAAGTTATATTTAATCTGCACAGTTATGCAGTGCCCCATTAGCACACTAAGTTGCAAAAGCCTCTCAATTACTGGTGTTGTCAAGCTCAGGGATGAATGCAGTATATGTACTGGATTATTCTGTTCGTGAAAATATACATGGTTACACTTTGAAACAAGGCGATATAGATAACAATGGCAAAATTTTACTTATCTAGTTGTTTTATTGTTGTTTTTCATATCCGTTATCTACTTGTCTAATGTTGCTCTTCTCGTGTAGCTGCGAAAACATGCACAAAGTTTCAAGCAATTTGGCAAACAAGCCCAAATTAAATATTTGTTCTAAGTAAATCTCTGAGGTATAAGATACATCGTGTAGCTTCAGTGTGGCCGAGTTATACTGACAAAAATTATATTAATTTTGAAAAAGGGAAAAAAAAAAGTCTGGTTATGAGCGTCGTGCCAGGTGCTCACTTTTAGTTTGCTACTAGTTAAACTTTTCACCATATGGTAATCTGACCACTCACTGATAAAGCTCAAATGCCACTAACCCGTTGACAAATTACATTTCCCTTTTTTATTCGCTTACATTTTCAGCAAAGTCATAGGTAGTAATGTCGAATAAAAGTTTATGCCTGTTAATTACTACATGAGATTTAACGTTTAACGGTCAGTTTATGAATTGTCGGCTGAGCAGGCCTTACTTCGTCGACATCAAATAACTTCTTCAAAATAACATTTTCCTAATTTGGTCAAAGTAACGTTTGTTTGGCAAGAAAAGAAACGGATTTGGCTGGCCAGCAAAGCACTAGGGGTTCCGTTTAAAGTAAGCTAGAGCTAACGTTGGCTAATCACTGAGCCCAACTTTACTAACTGGCTTATTTAGGTTAAATAAAACGTGTCACTTCTTAAAACCTGGCCATATATTATTGCCAATGTGTCCTTTACCGTTTCCAGCTGATAGTTTTGATAACACAAGTCTCATATGTCAGGAAAAATCAGGAAAAAGTCGCTATGTCAACTGGTTAGCTAACTTCGTAGCTTTAGCTGTGCGTGGCAGTTGAGCTTCCCAGCTGAGACAAGCTGTGTCAGCCCGTCAGTTCTAGCTGATTTTAACTCAAATAAAAGGCCCTTTTACTCACCATACAGTTTTGGTGGCTCTCTATGGCTCTCAGTGCTGTCTCGGTCAACTTAACGTGCAATACAGTGACTCTATCTGCGCTCTCTGGGCCACAATTTAATCCGTATCTCCCATCCTCGGAGAGCGCCATCTTTACCAGCCCTCCACCATCGTCCCTTTGAGGCTGGAGCATTTAGCAGCTCAGGCTCCCTGTCCCTGTGCTCACTGTGGTCCGGGGAGGGACTACAGCTGCTGCTTACAGGACTGACAGTAGAGGATTGGTCTTAACTTGCTAGCTTGTTAGTCTTTTCACTAGCAGTCTCAGTGAACCTACAGTTAAATAAAACACTTATTAATATTATATTATAGAAGACATGACTTGTTAAAAGTGTATCAGGATTTTGTTTACTTACAAAACTGTGGTTTTGTGTCCAACAGACCCAGACAGCACACTGTCCTTTTTGTATATTAATGCCTTATATGAGGAAAACCTCGTCTAACTAATCTTCCTTTCAAAGCCCATAGCCTCTCTTTCTCCCTCTCTCTCTCTCTCAAACACACATGTAGTTACCTCTTGGCAAAACTGACTCTGCCTGCTGTGTTTTGCTGACATGGTAGAACTAATTCTGGCCCACAGAAGCTGTTAAAGGTAGTAGACTACAGTGCAGTGGGGTAAACTCTGTTTGCTATCACTTTAGCAGCATTGCATCTTAATAAATAACATAATGAAAGTATGAATAAAACCACTTTCACTATAATGGCTATACTTTGAGACTTAAAAGCTTCAACTCATAACAATAACACTGTGGGGTGAATAAACTAAAAGTAGGCTAGTGTCCATTTATTAATCCAAGCAGTATGTTTTGATCTTGTGTTGAAGCTTACTTTTGATCCAGACATATCAGTCCTGATAAGATTCTCATAACATTGCAGCAAATTTAGACCACTACTTTGGAAACTAATCTGCCTAAATGTTCGCCTACATTCATCTTTCATGTGGCTCCTGTAATGATAAGGGGAAAAAAATGTGACATCAGCACAATGGGCACAAAGTGTGTCCCCAGTAAGCTGCACCTCTGCTATCTCCCTGTGTCACTCCCCTTGACCTGGTGATTAGGGCAGCATGTTTTGGTGTGGAGTCGCCTCGGGCAGGGTGGGGAAAGGCCTGTGTGAATCCAGCAGATTACCATAGCTCCCCACCCCACCCAAAGAGTCACACAGAGACACCTTAAAAGAAGCACCAAAACTTTTAAGACTCCTTTAACTCTAACCCAACAAGAAGTTTGTTCTTCGAATAGAGCGGGTTAAAGCACATGCAGATTGTAACTCCTGAAACAACATTCATTGATCATTAGCTTTTTGTTTTCTTGGTTTAAGTACATGCAAATTTAAAATAACTAAGTCTATTTAATTTGAGCGGTTCTCTGGTCAGTCTGACAGGTTGCCTGCTGTGCAAACAATTAAATTAAGCCTTTGGGGAAGACAGGACTCATTGATTTTTGAGCTTCTGTGTTTACAGAGGTGTTACCCAAAGGAAGCTAAGAGCACAGTGTGGAGAATACATTACAATTACACGTTCCATGTTTGTGGATAATCATTAAACAAAGGAAGAGTAAAGACTTAAATTATCTTTTAAACTGGCTCTGTTTGTTGACTTGTATTTTGAAGAAATGTTACATGATTGCTTTTCCTATCTGCTTTTTAACCTCAGCAATACTGTTCACAATAATTCCTCCCAATACCTGGGATATGTTCTGAGTATCTACAGTGGTTAATCATTAACACTTGTAATATTTGGCCAGGCTCCGATTTGGTGCTAATCAGAGGCACATGTTTTTAAGCCTGAAGTCTGAGACCTAAAATCGGTAACAGTGACAAAGATGTCTCTTTTCTGTTGCTGTTTGCTGTCTTTCTCGATGTAGTCAGTTAATGGGACATGAAAATAAGCTATTTTTAAATGACAGTTCACCTAAAGTAAAGGATAATCAATGCTGTAACCTTGCTATTAAGAATCACAAGCAAAGTGGAATTAAATTATCAACACCTACTCATCGTGACTGAGTAATTGCACCCTCATCACAAGTCTCCAGCAGTTAAACTTACCTGTCTGTGACCTATAATTGACACTAATAAGCATGCATGACAGTGCCACACTGGCTCATTAGCTAGCACAGAAACATCCTGGGTTGGATGTTATCCAGGTGCTCCACTTTCTTCCTTCAGGACAAACACATGCTGAGCAGGTGAACAGGTGACTTCAAATTGCCTTTGTCTGAGCATGAGTGTAAACTGAATGTTTCCCCCCAAAATCTATTAATGTAGAAAAAACATCCTGGCACTTTAATATAATGTTTATATAGCTTACAGATGTTTTTGTTTCAAGGTTTTCTCCATAGGGCTTAAAATGGAGACTCTCCAACAGTTGCCAACAAATGCTCACCCCCTTGTTATGAATCATCAACAACATCAACTTACTGGCTTACATGATTTTATGTGTGCATTCTGGATGCCTACTAGAGGAGCCCATTTGCTAAATCGTTTCATTAACATCAAGAAAGTAAATAAGACCCATTCCAGAAAATTTCTTAAATTCTTGTACATTGTGATAGCAAATATAAAAATGTATGCTTACATTTTCTTAGGGTATTCCTTTATTTTTATCAATACTTCTGTAATTAATTCTTCCAATGCACTGTAAAGTCTTTTATCATTTGTTTGTAAAAGTTAGAGCATTTATTTAGAATTTCTCTCTCTGGTTTTTCCTCTGTAGGTTTTTTGTTGATGACATCACACTGCAAAACTCCCCTTGGGGGGCAAGTAATGATTTCTGCATGGAGAAATTCTACCAAAAGACCATGTTTTGAGCTGTTTTCTAACTATGCCAAACTTTTAAGTGTGAAAATAAAACCATTCTCAATTCTTAAGCTACTTTTGTGTTCCAAAAGAAGTAAAATATTCAGGAAAACATCAATTTTTTAAGACTGACAGAGAAACGGCAGCAGGGAGGAAAATAGAAGCCTCCACCTAAAGCCACTTGGGAATAAACTGTTTCCTCAAAGCAGTCCAGTTTAGTTCAGTACAGTTTTGTTATGGTTTAGACATGAAACTCTGATCTTACCTTTGTTTCCTTGTCTGATGTCCATCTAGTCTCACTCGCTGTGACAGGAAATCTGTGTCTTTTAAGAGATCCAGATCATTTGGCTCAGCTCAGAGGAGCTAGGTTTTTTTTTGCTCTTCATTTGGTAACAGTTTGGCTTTTTAAATGTGGATTAGATCAATAACAAAGGATGGAGGAAAGGAAACTGGCACTCAAATGAAAGCTAGCTAGTGGCTCACCTAAAAACGCCACAGCACAGGCTCATTCATGAACTTCGCATCCTCACTAGATCACTTCCCCCACAAGGTTTATTTGGTTGATAGTGCATCACCGCTTCAGTTGAAAGCACGTTTGTGACAAAACAAGGATTCTATTATATAAGTTAATGAGGCCCTGCTAGCCTCTTTGCTCAGTACCAGACACCTCTACACTCTTGTCTCCCTTCATCTAACTAGATGAAGGGATGATTTTTGTAAGGTGTAGGGATCAAATTTAATGTATGTACAAAATTTCAGATGATAATTACAGCACACATGTCCATTTAGAGCTGCAAAGTTCTAAATTTCCTTGTTTAATGGCTGTTCCTGACCTTCCTGACCCCCTACCCTTTGGGATCACATGATTGCAAGTAACCTATAATATTCAATGTGTCATTTAAGGCCATTCTTACTTGCCAATATGGTTGTTGCTTTTTTTTTTACAGCAGGGACATATTCAGTCTGGTGGTCTTCCTGTTTCTTTTTTGTCTTTTTCTCATGTTAAGAGGAGGTAGGTTGCTAGCTTTCAGTGGTACTTCATTTTTCTCACATATTTATGGGACTCACAGTGGTTTCTTAATTCTGATTGGTCGGAGTAATAGAATTATTAAAATGTTCTCACAATTAATGTTACTAGTTGATTATCATTTTGTTCCATTTTCCTACCTTATTTTTCCAAGTGACTGTGACCCTTCCATGGTGACCTCCTAGGACATGGGTGTCCAAACTTTTTCTGCTGGGGCCGCATACGAAAATATATAAGGATGGTGGGGCCACTTTCATATGCCTCATCCTGAAGATTGTAAAGTTAGTTAAATCGATCTTATGATGGTTAAGATATGCTTAGTTATGGGGTATGCTTAAATGGCTAGTTAATGGCTGACAAGGAAAATAGCAAGTCATCTTAAGGATTTTAGGGAGGCCAGTCAGATTTCAGGGTGCCCTGGTCGGCCCTGGCTACTACTGGTTCAGCCCCCCAAACACCATCAGTACTGCCATTAGCCTTCATAATTCATCAGGGCATTATACATCAAAATATTGTTATTAAGTTGGTTGCCAATATGTTTTCCATTTACAGCGTTGTCTCCATTTACTCATAAAAAACTCAAATCAACTAAGTCTTCTTTTCAAAATGTTTGTTTACAGAATTAGCATGGTAGCACTGCCTTGTGCTGAAATGAAGACGAACGATACAGTCAAGCTTCATGTTCAAATGCGGGCCATATTTCATTTAATGTTCAGAATTTGCTGAGGGCCAATCAAAAATGGACCGCGGGCCACATTTGGCCTCCGGGCCATAGTTTAGACACCCCTGTCCTAGGGGGTCAGGACTCCCAGTTTGAAAAACAATTAGTTTGCTGTTAGACAGCTTGTAATGTCAATATAGTTGCAAATATAAAACTAACAACTTTATATTTCCCCCAGCATTTTAGTATATAATAGACCATAAAAAAAGAATAAAGAGGATCTAAAACATAAGAAAAGTAGGTTAAAGTAAGTAACATAAGTTCATAGAGGAAATAACTGTGCAGCAGCCGGCCAGCGATAGCATGCTGTCTGAAACCCAGCTGAAACACACTACATGGAAAAGGTCATGATAGCCCAGCTAACTGATTGCTTAGCTTGCTCGTGCTCAGCTAACTTTTACTCAGCTTGCCGACAAAGACTTTTGTTATAGTAAGTAAACATAATTGAATACTTATTGCTGTCAGCATACTGTCTGTATATTTAAGATAAATTAACCCCCATTGTGACCAAAATATAAACATTCTAATAAAAAAATAGCTGAAAAAATATAACATGAAAAAGTTAATGTTAACCCAGCTAACTTCTTAGCCAGCTAGCTAAAAGGCAAAGACTTTTATTTTAGCAAGTAAGTTGAATGGCTGTCAGCATGCTGTCTGCGTATCTAAGAGAAACCAACCTCCATTGTCACTTAATATAAACATTCAAAGAAAGCACATATTTAAAGAACACAACAGGGAAAAAAAACATTATCTCAGCTGACTGTTAACTAGCCAGTGCTCAGCTAACATTCACCTATCTAACAGGCAAATGCTTTTGTTTTAGCAAGTAACCATTATTGAATGGCTGTCAGCATGCTGTATGTTTATTTTAAAGAAAACAACCTCAGTTGAATCTAAATATGTATATTCAAATAAAATATCTAACTGAAAAACACAACAGAAACTAACT
The DNA here is from genome assembly GCF_018320785.1 of Cheilinus undulatus. Lineage (NCBI taxonomy): Eukaryota > Metazoa > Chordata > Actinopteri > Labriformes > Labridae > Cheilinus > Cheilinus undulatus. The sequence continues at coordinate 20,727,496 of NC_054867.1, read as the reverse complement.
GCTTACTAGCCAGCACTCAGCTCACTTTCACATAACGGGCAAGGAGTTTTATTTTAACATGATACCACAATTTAATACCAAAAAGCACACAAAAAACCTGCAAACTGCAGATGGCTGTACAACAGACTGTAGAGAGATTTTAAATAAGGAACTCAAACCTCTGCTTGACCTGAATTTTACTTCATTTCCTGAGTATCATTTAGTGAAGGCTCTTCACTATAACTGTACAGTGCAGTATTTGTCCTCTTCATTTGCATCAGGGGGTTAAAATGTGTTGTCATTAATCACAAAGGATTAAATACTTAATGGTCATAGAACAGGATGACCTGTAAATAAGTTGAAGGATTTCTATACCTCCTTTTCCTCTTCCTTAGATTTCTGCTGCTGCAGAAAGACTCCTTAACCACCACTAAACCACATGACAGGGATTAAACCATGTTCTTTAAACTGCTTTGTATTAAGGCATGAAAGGGAGTTCTAAGTATGAATCAGGTAGCCGAAATAAAGCATTCATCATGCATTTAGATGATTGAATGCAGAACTAGATAAAATGTTTAAGAACATCTGAAGATCATTGATGTAAATGCATTTTGCTAGGTGTACAGGACAGTTGTTATGGAGCAGCAAGGGACATTAAAGTACTGGACAACTTAGATCAAATTAGGGTTACATTTAATTATCCAAACTGACATGTGACATAGTTCAAACTGGCCCACTCATTCACATCTGTTTTGCAAATCGTTGAACTTGTGGACACACAACACAAATTAGTTTCAAAAGATTATCTAGGGTTTACCTCAAACTTCTTTCCACGTGGCGATCTGGCCCTGAGGACAGATTCTGTTGGCAGTGAGAAAGAGCCATCTGCTGCTGTTTAACCCTCCCATTAAAACACAGCGCAAAAGAAAGACACAGCAGCAGAGTGTGAAGATATGTTTATGTGTGTGCATGTTTGGGGAAGATGGAAAACATAACGAATTGTAGATCAGGGAGGTTAGCTCCGAGTCATTAGCTGTAAAACAATAGTTTTTAATGGAAATCCATTCTACTCTGAACCTGATCAACTGATTTTAAAATTGTTGTTCCTTTTGATAAGGCTTTAAAACTAATTATTCTATACACGTGTAACCTGCAGAAAAAGCATCCTGTTGTATCCATTTTCTACCCACCTGGTATTTAAAGACCTTGAAACAGCAGCTTTTCCAGTTAATCATTTGCCAGTGTGGGGAAAGTGTGCACTTACACTGTTGACTCTTATCGCTGTTGACCACAAAGCCACTGGAACAGTATCTCCTGGGCTGACATTAATGGAGAGGACAGTGCTTTCTTTAAAGAGACAGGTCAATTTCTTATTTGTCTGCCGTGAAAGAGATAGCAGGCACACAGAGAGTTTTCGCAGAAATGAGGCTTTAATTGAGAGCACATTGCACACATTGCTTCTGCAGGACTGCAATCTACATGTATTGGCTGATAGAAGAGAAAATTAAATGGAAATGCTGCACTCTTAATTGAATAAAGATGGCTGCAATCTGCTCTGTCACTTCCATTCATCCCTTTCCTTTACAATTGGAGTTGTTTAAAAGATAAGGACATTTTTCTCTTTAAAAAGTTCCTTGTGGAATTGAGATATACATTCATAAATCATGGGTTTAGCCAGGCGTACCCTCAACATCGGTACCGCTCCTTCATTTGCATGTCTGATGCTTCGCATTGCCTACCCAAGGAGATGAGCCTCTGCATAGGCACATCAGCAGTTAGGGCTGAGTCCCAGCAGCTGTACTCTGGTGAAAGAACACAGGTAGGCCTGTGGTCGATCAAGTAGCGGTTCAGGTAGCTCTCCTCCAGGCCCCTTGCCATTACCCCTTTAGCTTGGTCCTGCAGAATGAGCAAAGAACAGACCTTAGCCAGCTTGAACACCTGTGAAACCAACCCTCCATACAACTCAGAGGTGTAGTAGTAGTCTCCTTCATCCTCTTCCACACAAGCTGATGAGGTCTCCTCCACTTCGTAGGGAAATGCATTTCGTGGCATACCGTAGAGCTCTGGGTGTAACGTGGCAACTAGGTCTCCAAGAATTTCTTCTCCCACTGGGGCCACAAACTCCTGATCAATGTCGGCGCAGTAGAGGTACTCAACCTCTCTGCCGATATGGTTTCTGATGGCCTCAACAAGTAGGGACATGCGGCGATAAGCTAACTTGTCCCATCCGGGCAGCTCTGCAACTTGAACCACCTGTAGCTCTCGTCCAGGTCCTAACTCCATGGCAGGGTCCAGACATCGGGGATTGTCGGTGAGAATGTAGTAGGTGACCATTTGACCTGAGAGGAAGTAGGTTTCAGCAGAAGAGAGGAAACGTCGTATGAACCGGGCGTAAGTTCCCACCACGAGGGACAGCAGACCAGTTCGAACTCCCCGTTGGGCAAATTTAGCCCTGCGCCAAGCAGAGTTACGGCTGTCGCCCCATACTAAAGGAGCCCCCCATGGTGTTTCTTGAGGGATTTGTGGCGCTGCCTGCTTGACATTTGTTACGACTGAAGTTTCCTGAGGCTTGTCAGCTTCCAGGAAATGAAAGAGAGGATGAGGTTTTGCCACTCTGACAGCAGCTTTACGTCCTTGAAGGAAATCTGAGGATGGAAACACCAAACTGTTAATAATAAGCAGTCATAGCCAAGTTAAAGGTAAAAAAAATTAATTTATAAATCACCCTAAATGCAGGCTTGACAACAAGTTTAAGTTGCATTTATTGTGCTTTTCAGGCTTTTCTATGAGCTTTTATTATCCTAGCACAAAGCATTTGAACAGGACAAATTCTTCCAGTCACTTACATATGATAAGAGAAAGGAGAAAACAGTACAGGACAAGTTGGAGTCTGGTTGCTCTGACTGGCCCTGTTTGAAAGACAAACAGATGGGGGAAAAAACAGCTAAATGAGAGCTGTACCAGTTACTATAACCTATTAGTAAGCACATTTAACCTTTGAATGATCCTCTAAATCCTGACAGGGACAGAGATCCAAGCTCGCTGGAATGAAAAGAATGTGCTGCAAAAGAAATATCTCCAAATGGAAGTGTGGTAACCCAGGATTGCAGAGATAATGCAGCATACTTACAGTATGTTATACATCACAGTTAACGTAATGTCTGTGGGCTAACATGCAGCTATTGGTGTTGTGTTAAAATGTTAGCAGCATTTACATTCAAGATAATAATTTTCATTTATTAAAGTACTTATAAAACCCTTAAAATAAAGGGTTTTTTAATAAGCACATTAATCGATTCTGGTTAACTTTTCACTTACAGTGAGTTAAATGCAGAGCAAATAGTCTTGTTCTGTTCATTAAAAACACAAAGCGGTCGTTGGAAACTGTGATCTACCACTGTGCATGCTAAGCAAAGAGAAACAAAGCAGAAAGCAGACTGGGCTGATGGTTGTTACAGATTTATATGAGATGGGTATCCAGTTGTTGGACATAAGCATGATGAGATAGCACCTAAACAGAAGCACATGTGAGTGAACATTGTTGTTTAACTTCATTCTCCGCATGCATATCCCTGTCTCTGCTCTGCGGCCAGCTTAAGTTCTTGAACCAATCAAGGGCTTATTCTGCCTTCGTGGACATATTTTTCAGGACGTGTTCTCCTTAACTGACTACGTCACAGAAATCCTTGTTTGCATTTCATCCCTTTTTGGCTTAACCCATATCTCATTGTCCTCAAAGAAACTGTGAGTTGCAAAAATCAGTGACAAGTGAGGGGAAAACAACCAGACATGACAAGAGCAGAAGAGGTGGAGCAGTGGCTGAGGTTGTACTGACCTGAGGGCGTCTTGCAGAACGGGAACAGCGCCATACTGTGACCTGCCTGTGGATAAACACTCAAAGCTTTGTCTGAGGAGACTATTTTCCTCCTAAAAAATCCCTGCCTCCCTCTCTCTGTGTCTTTCCGCTCACTCTTTCTCTTCCTGGAAATATGCAGTTTAACTCATTGTTTTCCACCAAAGATTTTATTCTAAGCTTGTCCTTTTGTTTGGTATGCCTTTTGCTTTTACAGTTACTTCTACTCCTTCACCTATCTCCTCTGTCGTTCCACTCCTCACTTTCAGCCTCAGGCTTTTACAGAATTCATTTTTGGAGAAAAACCAAAGCAGCAGATGTGTGGGGAATTTGGGCAAATGGGAGGAGCTAAAAGAGGAGGATAAGGCACAGAAAGGAAGAAAAGGGTTAAACTGTTGAAATATAGAGACAAAAAGAGAGACATATCCTACTCCTACATATGCTTAGAATTTGACAATAAACTTAAGACTTAGGATCCACTTAGAAACTCTTGGAAAACCTTCATAAAATCACTTTACCCAAAGTCTTTCCTCCAAAAGAAAAGCTTATTTATTACTTCTCTTCGATGCAGTTTGAATATCCTACACATAAGAGAAGTAAACAGACATATGTCTGTGCAATATGGCTTCAGTTCACGTCAGCAGGGTGCTGTATTCTCTCTGACCAGAAGGTGGCGGCATTTAACAGGAAATACAACCGTTTCATGTCAATAAAGGACGACATGGTTCTAGACCTAAATTAATAGTGAAAGGCTATTTATGAAAAAAAAAAATAGATAGAGATTGATTAAATAAGTAATAATGGAAGACTGGCGGATACACGGACTATCAAAGAACTCAAACCTTAAAAAAATAGGCTATAAATATTTTGAAAGTAAATCATACTCTTTAGAATTTCTGTAACGTGGGATTTTGTGAGTAACAGTAAGTGTTATATTCGTATTTAAATTACGACAGGTTTCAAAAGTGTCTCATTTTGACTTGGGTTACCAAAACGACTCGGCTATGTAACGAATTATATCTTTTTTTGTCCTTCCTCTACCTTAAAATTAAAATAGGGATTTCCTCAAAGAGAACTGCCATTTCTAACGGTTGTCATCTTTAACAACGCTATGCTAATTACTCAGTGCGTTGTACTCACATACAGCAGTGTGTTGACGTACGTGCTAACGCATTAGCTTTAGCTTTGTCCAATACTTATTTCTTACTATTTGGTCATTTAAGCAAACATTTGCTATTAAGGCTAAGCTGATAGTTTAGTAAATGTTAGGACTTCAGTACATCAAAAGTTGTCTGGGTTTGAAAGACTTCTTAATGCGCAAGAGAAACATTTTCAAGCTTATGAGATAGTTTCTTGTGCACATATGAAACCTTTTTCTTCTCATGTCCTCATCTGAGCTCTGTAAGTAAACAGATGACTAAAAACAATGAAATAATTCAAGATCTCAAGAAAACATTCAAAACTTAATTGTGATCATGGGAATATAAATAATATAAATGGATTCATGTGCTCTTAATAAATACAGACAAGTAAAACTAAATGTAAAAGTTAAAATATTATGTATTCTTATGTTTAAATCTGAAGACCATACTTATTATAGATCTAGAATTTGACTTAAACAGACTCAAAGAGGTTCAGTTTGCAGTTTATTACGATAAATCTCTTTTTTTTTACATCCATACAGAAATTGCAACATAATATTGGTTTGTGTAAACAACTTTGGACTGAAGCATCAGTCAAAAATAAACAAACAGATAAATGAAGATGACAGCACGGGCTACAATAAAGAGTGGATAATCTACAGTTGTCGAAACATTGTCTTTCTCCTGTCACCTTGTCAGAGAAGCAGGGCAGGCAGGCAGGCATCCAAACTGAAGGATAGAGACTCTGCATAGGGGGTTCATATCATAATCACTGCACTGCCTTTATTAAATGATCCACACCGTGTGGGGAGAGACTTATGTATTATAGAATATATTTTAAGGCGTTAAAGATGATGAATGTGCTTGAAGCTTGAAGTGCAGAGTCTCCATCCTACAGTTTTTCTGGTGAGCTTCTGAAGTGTGATAGGCTGAATGATGTCAAATAAATAATAAAAAAGGAGAAGTTATGTTAATGCAGGCATCTGTCCAGGATTAAAGGAACTGGTTGCATATTGCAGAAGATGAACAAACAACATTCTAGCCATTTGCACATTCACTGAAATACACAGAAGCTTTTTAACAGCACTGATTCTGGCAGTGTTCATTTGGAGATATGCTGACTTTGCAGGTATTGAGTCGAGTACGCCACAAGAAAATAAACCTGTTCCAGGGTTTGATACTGTATATATTATTTCCATAAACTATGAGGATCCTTAGAAAAATATTTCATTTAATGCAGCATTGTACGTATACAAAATTAAAGAAATTACACATAAAGATTAATCTGCTGTTTGCTTCACTTTCTATGTATCACTGCTCCAGCTGAATGTCTGCTTCATCTTTCATTCATTAATACCAAATAAACATCTTTTATTAAAAGTGTATTTAATGTTAGAACTGTTGACCAGATAATCTATCATTCTTTTGAGCTTTTGAGACACCCTGAGAACAAATCTTTTGTCAACATTTTAAATGTCTTATCAAATTATAGTTTTGCTTTTGCCATTTTATGACTTTTTCACTTTTAAGGAATAAATTCACCCTCTAAAGTAGTTCAAATATGAAGGTGTACTATAGCATTCGACCATATTAAAACAAAACAAAAAAAAATTAAATGACTGAAAGATGGCAAAACTAATAGAAACAGGATTTTTGAAAGTGAAGATTTTGGATATCAAGTGTTTTCAAACCATATTACAATCATTGTCTTTGAATAATATATAGATAATAGATATATATAGATACTAATACAAACTTATACTCTAAAGGTGGCATGCTTGAGCAGGCGAGGAAGAGAAGAGAGACAAGGCCTTTCTCTCTTTTCTTATCATTAATGCTTCCATATTTACGTCATGGAGGTAAAGTTTGTATTGTAACAAGTCCATGTTTTGAAGGATGTGTGTGCTGCAAATTTTGCTAACTGAACAAAAAATGAATCAATGATGGGCAGTTGTAAACAAAGGTAAAGAGGTCAGATTTGCAGCATTTCGGGGAAAAACAGAACACTCCTTTTCTTTCTTTCTTCTCACCCCTCCATTCCTGATTGCTCCCTTTGCTTTTCTCTCCTCTCTTTGCCTTGTTCCTCTGCTCCCCAACCAACACATCAACATGCCTCCTCTTTATCTTAAACACTTTCCTCTCTTCTCCATCCTCCTCTCCTGTAGTCTTCACTTGCTGGCATCGTCGATCATGTCAAAAAGGGCCTGCAGCAGTCGGTCGTCCCTGTGCCTGTATGGCTTGGTGCTGTAGAAGCCGTCGGTGTAGTCGCTGTAGATACTGTCCTCGGGGCCTCGGTATTTGTTGATCATGTCCAGAGCCTGGTACAATGCCTTGGTGGGGAGTCTTGTTGTGGAGGGGGACAGGCTCCGGCTCGGCTGCTGTTTCCCCCAAGTGGAGGAAGAGAAAGAGGAGACCCTGGGTGCAGATTGGGTCTGCTGCAGGATGGGGGCCTGCCTGTTGAATGCTGTCTGAAGGAGACGCAGCAGGGCCAGGGAGGGGGAGTACTGGGGATTTGAGGGGGTTTTGGGGTCCTTCTCTGGGTTTGGAGGAAGGGAGGCTCGTGCAGTCTCAGGCTTGGAAGGTGGGTTGGGTTGTGTGGGCTCCTATGATAAAGATGGATGGAAAGGAGGACCATCATGGTGTGCAAAATCTAAATAATCCCAGAGTTTCACTTAAAGATTAACAAGACAGCACAATTTTCAGCTTGCTATACAAAACGTGCCTTTGCTGTTTTGAAAATGTATTTAAAATGAATATTGTGTCATTATACACATGAGCAACAATTTGTAAGGTTGTTCTTGTAATAAAACACAATGAACCAAAATTACACAATAACAGACTGAACTTACATTACACTTAATGTGGATTAAACTACACTCAATCCTAATGCAAAGTCTGCACTTTTCACCCTACATAAAGGATTTCATTTTAGCTGCCACTGTGTTAACATAAAAAAGCAACATAACACTTATATATTCATTCAACCATTCTTTTTACAGGCTATCTCATAATGTGATTCTGCAAATAGGAATATAGCCTGTTGTAACCCAATAGTCTGTCTGATTTGTGGATTTATTCAACATTACTAAATCATTTTGAAGCAAATTTATCTGTTTCACCATTTCAATTTATAGGAAAAAATCCCTTGGGAGTGACAGGACTCACTAGTGTGGTATTACATATTAATGTCCCGTAGTCTCTAAACCTTTTTTTAATACTACCTTTTAAAAGCAATTTGCATTGCTGTTGGGTTTATCTTAAAAGTTCTTCTATAACTAATATTGACTGGGTAGTGATTGATGCTGTAGAGTTTACTGCTGCTGCAAGGTAACAAGTAAAACCTCTAAGGTTCTGCAAAATCCAGATTTGAAGAGGGTCTAGATTTTAGAAAATATTGGTCCAAGGCTGAGTGCTGCCAGGCATTTGGGAACCTTTGAAGACAGTCTGCAGTGGTTGCCATATTGAAAACGCTGTCTCAAACAAACTTTAGATCAACCAAGAAAGCAGACGAACTGCTCTAGCTGAGGCAGATCATAAGCCTCCTGGAAAACTAGAAGACGACTATGTTACACTACAAGAGCGTTTGTCATTCCTGACGCTCGTATTCGGGTTCAACGTTTGTTGATGAGCTCCAATGTTGCAGTCGGGTCACAATCTGGTTGAATCCGTGTAGTCTGAGTAGGCCTTAATGTAGCTAATGTAGCTAAAGCTAACAAAGCTATGTCAGCTAATGTAGCAAATGCTAATGTTAAAAGGGCTAACGTAGCTTACATAGCTTTCATAGCTACATGCTTTAGCTATGTTTGCTATGGGTAATATTGCTACATTGGCTTCCAAAGTCATGTTAACTTCCCTGCTAGCAAAGCAATGTTAGCTTTCGCTAAATAGTGCCACCGTTCATGGAAATATTTCTAAAATGGGTGGGAAATTTGTTGTATCAGCAAATGACATCAATTACGTCCTGACCATGGTGGTGTGTCTTGTAGTAGTGGTCTGAGAGCTGCTGTCTACAGCCCGACCCCTCTCTCTTTTTTTGCCCTGTTACATTGGCTTCATGTTAAACACAGCGGCTCTTGCTTTTTAGTGATTCCATCCACTAACACTTTTAATTGCTACATAGATCTACTGAAATATGCCAGCAAGGAAACTTACAGAATTAAATGTCTTTCTCTACATAAAAACAAAAACGTTCACTGCCATCAAGCTGTCAAAAGTTCTGATTGAATACTTAAGATGTGACAAAATATCTGCTGAACTAATGACATCCCCACTGGACTCAGATGTACAGTTCTCTGTATTTTGTGCTAATTGGTTAACGCTTGCATGCTCACATGCTAAGCTAGGAGGAGTATTTATGTAATCATTATTAAATCTGTTGGAATCAAAGGTCATATTCAGAGGGGTTCAAGATGTTCAAAATAACTCTTTCAGCAAAAGGTCCAGAATTTAAGTCTTTTATTTATTTTTAAACAAATATCCCTGCCCCTTTTAAATAATGATAGCCCATAATTCTGAACTAATCAAATACATCTAAACCAATCAATGGCCTGTATCTTGTTAAAAGCAACATTCTCCTTCTCATAATGATTGTGTTAAAAACCTGGGTTTATATGACGACATATGACACATCAGCTCTACTTTTGACTTAAGGGGAGAAACTACAAAAGGTCCACTTATTAAAAAAAAAAGAAGCCCTTTCCATTATGCTGGTAATGGACCAGGAATCTGTATGTTAGACATGGCACTGTGAGCATGTTAGCATTGAGCTTTGCACAAGCTTAGCTTTAACATGTGTAAGTTTAGTGTCCTTATTCAATGCTTAAGCCAAGTTTCTTATTTAACATGACAAAAAAACACAACTTCTGCAAATCATTCCATTCATCTGGATTCAAACTAGTCATTCTGTTGTTACTTGACATTGCACCCACCTCCATCATGTCATCCATATGCTCCACGCCACGGCGGTCATTCTGCACGGCGTTGTAGGGGATGTAAACTCTGGGTTTCTTCATGTGCTCTGGCTTCTCTGAAGTACCGTGAAGAATCAACTTCCAGTTTAGAATACGACCTTCATTCTCTATGCGACCCGACTGTGAAGGAAAAAAGGTTCATTAGCAACAGTTGCAGCTGCTAATGCCTATATTCATATTTCCAACTTATCTTAAATGATAAGGGCTTAAAACACAGAAAAAAGCAAATAACTTACAGTATCTGTAATTTTTAAAGTCCATGTTCCAGAGGGATCTTCTCCCCATGTGTGCACAGACATAAAATCCCAGTTCCTGAAACCGTTAGAGGATGTGTCCCTCTCTCGCTCGGCCAGCAGCACTGTACTGGTACCTGACGGATGATCCAACATGACAGGTCACTTTAGTATTTCTTATTCTACCCACATGTGTGTGTCCACGTGTGTGCACAAATCTAACCTGCTGGGGAGGTGAGTGTGATGTGCAGGTCTCCTCTCCTTGTATATTCAATGCTGGCCTCCACCTGCACATGCTCCAATGAGATGACTGCGTTCTCCTGGCCTGCACAAGCTTTGGTTGGAATCTCTATAGTGATCTCCCCTGCTGCCTTCAGCTCCCTGTGGGATGAATTAAAATAGCAGGGGTGAGACACACAAACAGAGCTCCCTGTGGCTCCCTGTCATCCTGTCATTACTGTATGCACCTCAGCAGGGTGGGTTCAAAACACCGGCTGTGCCATCTACACGTCCAGATAATAAATATCACATGTGATAAAGTACATCCAGAATTTGGGAAATATTCAGCACATCACGAGCATGTGTAAGACACATTGACAGATTTGGATCCCTCTGGTCATTCATTTGCAGACAGTTAATCCTCATCTCTCCAAGGAATGAATGAAAGGATTTCAGTGTTCAAGCTGGCATAAAGCTGGAGGGGGGTTGTAGACCTCTAAGCACTGACAGGAAACGTAGAGCCAAATCCTTAGGATTAGACAGGGATGGAGTAAGGTAATGGGGAAACTGAATGTGGGTGCTATTGAGTCTCATAATCCAAAGCAAATTGTAAAATGGACACTTAAAGGGGCACAGAAGTGGGATGGCTCTAACTGCTTTGCGCACGTGTGTGATGGCTTGAATTTACAGCCACACGTTATTAGTGGATTATAAATCCACATAGAAATACAAACGAACATAAGGTGTGACATCAGTGGTGGAGGATTACTTTTTTAAGTTTGTGTCCATTATAGAAAGCTTTGAATTTGAGATATATCATCCTTATATCAACAATCAGCAAAAACTGGATAATTAAACTCAAATTTGGGAGCATAGCTCCAAAAAAACAATTGTTTTAATAAATTTTCAAGCTATCTTGAAGAGCCACAAGAATGGCCTTGAAGTACATACTGTACGTACGTAATGTATGTTTGCCAAGATAACCAATACAAATGCCCCCTACTCCTGGCTATCACTGATGCGGGAGCATAAAAATAAGTGGAGAACTGCAAGTTTATTAATTTGCCAGTACAACATATTTACATTCTTAGATTTAAAAAAAAAAAAAAAAATTATTCATTTACAAAGTCTGGCAGTTACATTCATGATATAACCAAACTGCAAACATTACAGACTAAGAGACATTTCATAAGTAAAACAGAGAAAAAGGTCAGATGTTTTGTTAGGTATAGACCCATGTTAGAGAAAGTTACATGCACAGTGGCTGGCTTTAGCTTTGCTAGCCTTAGCAAATGCTAATATAGCTAGCTACATAATTAATGTGACTATATAAGCCACTGTAGCTTAGTACTTAGTTAGCTTTGGCAATGTGAGTTTTAGCAAACATAGCTCAAGATAATGCAGCCAAGTAAATAATGTATTTAGCTTTGTAGCTACATTTGCGTTATTTACGGGACTTTGTTATCTATAGCTAAGTTAGTTTAAGCAACATGGCCTTTAGCAAAAGTAGCTAAAGCTAACTTACCAATGTAGATACATAGTTAATTTAGCTGCTTTGTAAGCCTGACTTTAGCTACATTAGCTACATAGCTGTGTTATCTATGTAGCTCACATTGCTAATGGAGCTATGTAAGCTACTCTATTAAATGTTTTGTATATGTTTTGCAGGTCAGATCTTTAACTTTTAACTTTTGGTATCTTAACCCTTACCTTACAACAGAATCTGATTTCTTTTAGAATGTTTTAGTGTGTATTTCCATTCTGAGATATACAGCATTTCAGATGAATGGTCTGCAGCCAGACTTTTGTGGCAAAAGACCCCCACACTCCCTCCCTTTCCACTAGGCTGCCTATGGGCCCGGTGATTTTAACCCTCATTTTTAAACTGTACAGTTAGCTAACTTGACCAGACACTTAGCAAAAATTGTCAGCCATTAGCAAAGCCAAGCTGCTTACATAACCTTCAAACCAAAGCTGTATGTGTAAGTTTTTCACTCACCTGGGCTGGAAAGAATCATCCCTGACAATACACTGCTTCTTCTCAGGCACGTGCTTCCAGGTGGCCGGGTCAGCCAGGTCAACCAGGGCTTTAGCATTGAGAAGACCAAAGCCAAAGCGGCTGTTAACCATCAGCCCAGCTCCATTCCTCTTCCAGCCTGGATTATTGGCAAGGGGATCGAACTCTGAGGTCCAGACCACAATGTGCTGCAGGTCTCTCCAGGTAAGATCTGGACTGAGGAATGGGAGACAAATGAGTATTTAAAACTTCATATAAAAGAGTAAAATATCATTACATCCTCACATATTTATAATTTAAATATTTCATGCAAATTTTGAGTTTTAGAGGTTTTACTTTTGTTCCAGTGCCAGGGCAAATATTCCAGCAGCGAGGGGTGCTGAGGCCGACGTTCCAGTGTGGGTCTGCGTGCACTCATTGTGCAGATCTGCACTCGTCTGGAAGCAAACAAGAAAAGAACAACATGAAAATCAAATCCATGGATCAAGACGATTTTTGAGAACATGGCACGTCCCCTGAACAAAGCTATCTGACATGATGTAACAAAAAGGTGCTTACAATCCTCTGGTCTGTGTAGTCTCCGCTGCTGTATGCTGTGGCCAGAGTGGAGGAGCACTTCTCTGCGTACCAGGGAGACAGACCCTGTTGGGAGGCGCTGCTGATGGAGATGGTGTAGATACTGTCTGTGTAGCCGTCACAGTCGCAGTTATCTCCCTGTCGGCCTCCGTTACCTGACGCCCAAACAAAGATAGAGCCTTTCCCACCCCGGCCCTACAGAGACATGAAAGACAGAGATTATGTTGTTGTATCAGATTCTGTGTTGTGAAAAAAACATCACTAAAACATGGTATTCATTGTAGTTACTGCAGTAGAAACTCTAATTCTTAGCTAACAATGACTAATTGTGTTTTGTCATTAGAGACTTGATTCCCAGCAGGTGAACACATCACTGTTATTGATTCTGTTTTTATCTGATTCTCATCACTGCTACAGATAATAGCTCCCATTAGAAACCACGGTCTGATAGCACTCCTGCTGAATGTGACTTTTTTGCCCTTACCTTCTGAATGCCGTACTCGAAGGCCTTCTGAGCCAGCCGGCCAGGTCCCTCCACCGTCTTACCATCATCGTTGGGCCCCCAGCTGGCACTATAAATGTCCACATGGTCTGGATTAAAGCCAATAGAGCTGGCCTCGATGGCATCCGTCACAATCCCATCAAGCATGCGAATTCCTAAACAGGGAGACATAAGACTATTACACAGATCCCCTCTAGGTGGTTCACCATTGTAATGCATGAATATACCATTGATTTATGATGACTTATAATGACATTTTTATCTTTAAAGAGAAAACAAAATCTAAAACGAACCCCGAAAGGTTGTTCATACATTGATTTTTGTGTTATAACAGCTGCAGTATTTTAAGATGCAGGTGCTTTTTGAGCACAAAGAATCAGCTTATAACCCAGCCCTTCAGATGCTGCAGCATTAATTTTAAGCCATTGTTTAGGTGGATTGTAGCTCAGTTATTTTGGTGAGTGATGTTATGTAACCATCTGTCGTAAAAATCAGGCTGGGTTTAGGAAATCTTTCTTTCCCACAGGCTATGGAATATGAACTAAATAAAAATCCAGTAATACATAGTTTTGCATTGCATTTAGCATTTAAATAATGTAATCCTTTGCTGTGCCAGGGATATGTTTTAAGGAAGATTTGCATTTTTAGTTTTTTAGTGATGGAATGAGCCCTTCAAAAGAAAGTTTTCCTTGGAGCACCTGTATGGGATCACTAGATAGACCAAGCAGTTCTTCCACTGTCTTAATCAACCCTCATTGTACCAGTCTAATCAATAAACTTGTCAGTCTTTGTGTCAATCAGTGCAGTGGTAGCAACACAGACCACAGAGGGTTTACTTCAGATAAAAATCAGATAAAGCAGACATGGGTATCTCACCTCCAACCTTGGAATTGTAGGCGACTCCAACCCCACATTTATTGTTGTCCGCCTGCATAGCAATCTCCCCAGCACATCTGGTCCCATGCCTAGGTACAAATGACATATTTACACTTATATAAGCATGCATAAATTCACTGATACTGCAAACATCCCATACAATCATGAAGTTACAGCAAAGTTCATGATTTGATTTGTTTTTTGTCAGTGGCTTTCAGCTGGTCCAGGCCTCACGAGCCACCACAACCTCCTGAATGGGAATAAGAGACTGAGAGAGAGGCCCATGCATACATTATTTCTATTTTGTTTCCCATGTTAAGATGTTAGTTTGGTTGTTTCCAAGAGGTCTTGAGAATTTTACACATTATCATGGTAAAATCAGCCTTGTTGTCCCAAGATAAAGAGATTAAAAAAGTCAACAACTCAAGAAAACAACAAAAATCCCTCATCATCAAAAAGATAAAGTTAAAGATTTGTGTCTTTACATCAGATGTTTTTAGCCATAGTTTCTTTTGTACAGGCATATATGCACTGTTAGACTGAACAGTTGAATGTTGTCAAAATAATTTCGTTTTGTCAACTTAAATAACCAGAACAGCTATCCCATCTCTAATTGTCTGAGTTGATAATACACATTATTAGCTTTGGTAAACAGTACACAATCACAAAAAATATTTTTTGTAATTGTACTCAAATTATTTGACAATCACCTCTAATCTGCATAGTTTTTCCAGAATGCTTTTGGGCATTAGACCCTTTTGCACCATGAGTGAAGTTACTGACTCAGTCAGAGAAGTCAAGCCTGGGGAAGCAACCACAATAGATAATAGATGGTATACTGATTATGATGAAAAAGGACTTCCTGGTTCAATGCGCTCCTTTTAGTAATTGTCCCTGGAGTCACTGAAGTTGGCCTACCTCGAGTAATGTGAATGTTCAACATTAAAGTATTGACTGAAAGGGAAAATATACTGGATAAAGAACATGCAGCTTTTAGAAAAATACCTGACTGGGTTGTTACGAGTTGGATTTTAACAGAATTTATCAGTGAAGAAAAGTTTCCATAATTTAGTTGGACTTAAAAATGTTAAGTTAACTAAACAAGTACAAGTACAATTGAGTTGATATAACCTAAAATTGCTGAGTAGCTGCTTCTAAACAAATGCTGTTTTTCAGTGAGCAGTATTTGAAATTTTCATTTAATCAGCTTCCTCTAATATTTTGAGTTTTGTTAACTCATTGGTTACAGTGTTAAATATATATTCCAATAATCCACTTCTTTAAAATCTTTGACTCAATCAGTTCCACCAAGTATTTAGCATATTTTCCATTTGTACTGTTTTACAGTGTACAACCTGTTGAAAACAGCTCTATGATCCACTTTGGGTCCTAACCTACTGATTGCAAAAGCATGACAGACATTTGCACGTTTCTGAGTAAATAAAGTGTCATAAAGCAAATTATCCTTGCATTTATCTTCCATATTTTTAAAAAATAGTTATTATAACTGTTTTACCTGCGCTTTTTATTTTATAGTTTGTGACCAATAACATGACTTCTCTGAATAAACCAATTCACCAATCACTGAGCCCTGCCTTCCAATGCCATGAGCCAATCACATTTCTTTTAACCGTAAAATTTTGCATAGAAAGCATCACAAGAAATTAAGATTTTCCTGCAGTTTTAATTAAACTTATTTAGTTATTTATTACTTACAATAAGGGCCAAAAGATGTGCAGACAGTTAATTCAGTATTGGTACGAGGTATCCTGGGTGGCTAGAGAATGATGCATATATCAACTGGTCCTTGAACTTCACATAAACACGACAAAGCCCCTCTTTTGAATTAAGCAGTGTGGCAGACCACACTGTCAGTTAAACATGAAGATCAACAAGGATGTCGACATTTGTGCGAAGGCAACATCGTGTTAAAAAGTTTGCAGCAAAGTCACACATGTATCTAACCTCATGAATTATGTTATTGTGTGTAACATCATCCTGCAGCAAACTTTTCTACATAATTTTACTATCTGTCAGCTAATCGCCACTAACACTATGGCCAGCTTCAGCTTTGTAACGTTAGCTCATCACATCATCTTTTCAACTTACTATGTTTGTTTTTTGACAGTAGGACATCAGTGTTCACCTTAGTGAAAAGTTGTAGTTTAAGTCCACCCAGCTGGAAACCATCAACGTAACTGTGACAGCATAGCATTAGTCAGTTGTGATGAATTAGGCTCTATACAAGCTTTCTAGCATCTTCAATTACAAATGAAGCTGGCAATGGACTGTTGAGTATCCAAATAATAAAAAGCCAGGGGCTGTTGTGGAGTTGTGTGTATGGGCAACAGCTAGAAGAGGTTTTGTGAGTAGCTTTGCGGAAGATCTGAGAAACAGAAACTAAATCCACTACAGAGAACTGTAGTTGTTCTTTATCAGAATCAGCTTTGTCTATGTTCAGCCAATTTGTGCCCAGTTTGTGCTCATTTGAGATAACATGAGATGCCTCCTACAATAATCGAGCCTCAGAATCATTGGATAAAACAGCACTGCCTGCTGATGTCTGAATGCCACTGTTCAGCTCTTTACTCACTTGTTCTCATTAGTGGAGTCGTATCTGGGGAAAGGGTCGGGATCATTGTCATTGAAATCGTAGCTGGCTGCTGCATCCTTGAACAAAAAGAGACAGAAAACAATCAGACATTTAATTTTGCAGCTGAGATTATGTCCCTGTGCACTAGTGATGAAGGCTTTGAACTCAGATTATTAAAGGCCAGTGTGCTATATTATAACCTGGCATTCCAGATCGACTGATTACATACCCAGTGCTTGGGATATGTTTGATTTACCTACACACAACACCTTTGGAAAGGGCAGAGCCTTTAAAAAATCTTGGAAGGTGATTGGATGAATGTTCTGTCTGCCAATCAGAGCCACGAAACATTTGACAAAGTAGACACCCTGAAGGAGTAAACTACCAAACAAAGCTCGACAGGTAGTTGTGACCCTTGTTCACTATCAGTGGAGCAAGTTATCAAATTAAAGTCTGGCCAAAGTCAGAGGGGAGTAGAGCAAAAACAGTGGCAACACTTTATTTCAGAGGGCCCCAGTTATGTAGTAAATGTATAGTAATAAGTGTTAATTATGTAGTAATTTCTCAAGAATAAGGTGGTTATTACCATTAAGTATGGTAGTTCTGTATTTTACCATTTAATAAGTAATAACTTGGAAATATGGTAGTATTGAGATAGTATTAACCAAGTAAAAATGTATTAGTTTTTAGGAAATTCCTGCCCCAAAACCCTTACCCTAAGCCCTTACACTAACCTTAAAAATTACTTGAATTTATTCAGGAAGGACCTACTTTGTCTGTTGGCCAAAATTTAAAAAATACCTAAGAATTATCAAGCTACCGATCCAAGAAGTTACTTGGTAAAATACCACCTAATTACCAGAGAATTGCCACTATATGCCACTATATTGCCACGAGAAATTACATTATTATAAAATTACTAGGTAGCTAGGCCCTCTAAAATAAAGTGTTACCAAAACATTTTTTGATAGAGAAATGTTGTCCAGTTCTGATAGGACTGTTGCTACTGCTGCATCTACACAAAACTCTTCACTGGCAGCCATTGTTTACAGGGTTGTAGTACAACCAAACCATACCTGTAGCTAGCGCCCACCACATTCAGCTTAAATGACTCTGATTGGCCAAATCATTCTCTGACCAGGAACAGACATTACAGCTTGAAACTTTGCAAGATGGTCCACCTGATGACAGACATGGATTCTGGCCAGTGCATTTGCTTTGCAGGATAAACATATACTGTATATTTTATAGTTAAAGCTTCTTTTTATTTTTTTTTCCACTGTATTTTCTTTAAAACTTGATTAAAGTGAGATATGTGTGACTACCATTGAGAATCACTGCTGCTCAGTTATGCAAATGCACTCGGCTCATATGGCTTGATTATCAAATAGGAATGTTTTGCTTGATTGAGCCTCTTTGATGAATCAGAGTTAGCTTAATTACAGTGGGAGTTGTTCCCATCAGCGCTGTTGTCATACATTATTTCCTTCTGTCACTCCCTCTGCCTCTTTTTATCCCTTCTTTTGCTTCAGAGGCGGCTTGAATCTTGGAGCAACTGCTCTGTTTGAAACCAAACCACAGATGTGGCTTTTACAGCTCCTTTCAGGAGGAAAAGGAAACACATTAAGCTTCTAGCCAATCATGCTGGCTTTCTATCAGCTTGTAATTATCTGCATCCTCCTTCAGACTGTCAAACACCCTCTTGAATTTGAAATTATTTTTATAATTCTGCCTCACAGCCTAAAGCCAGCCACTCAGAAAACTGCCCAGTTTGTATCTAATAAAAGAGCTTTGCAGGCGAGCCATATCATACAGAAGATTTATCATTATCTTCATGAATTGCCTTGCAAGGTGTCACCAGCAGGATTGCTATGGCAACGGCAGGCCCAGACGATGGAGGCTGTCTCCATGGAAACAGTGTCTTACGTAGTTGGAGTAGATGTCTGTGTGGTTCCACTCCAGGCCGTCATCCAGCACAGTGATGACCACTCCTTTCCCCGTGATGCCTTTCTGCCACACAGGGATCACGTGCAGGTCAAGCTTTGGCAGCGAGGATGACGTCCGAGTGTCTTGCTGGAAGAGAAAAATTGATCCGGTCAGCCTCTCATATAAACAAAGCATTATCATATATGTCAAAAAGGTCAGCAGGAGTAAAATCCTCATCTCACTGCAGTGACCTTTACTGAAATTCATTACTGGGTTGTTTGCCTCTCTTTTGTCTGGCTCGAGTCTACTTCTATGGCCACTTGTGGGCCGATTGGTTTCAGTGATGCCTCAGGGTCAACCCACAGTTCTTACAGCCAAACTCGCATCCAATCCCTCTGTTGGATTATTTTGAAATCCATCTCCGAGGCCGAGGAAAATCACATGCATTGGGAGTTTGGGAATGCAGAGCCTGGTTTAAATGAAAATTAATCAGCAATGGAGGAGGGTAAGCAGGGAAGAGGTCTGGGAAGAAAATGATTGTAAGCTGGAGACAGCTCAGACTAAAAAAAGCACTCACTTTGCTCTTTGCGCATTATGCACAGACACTGCAGAACGCCACCCCAAGACGTGACTCATCCCTGTGATGTATCACCGCCTTCTCTCTCCTCAGCTCACAATTTGATCCCCAGTTTTCCCCATCATGTCGACAGCTTGTCGTCCTTTCCTCTCTCTGTCTTTGGAAATGGTCTGAGCCAGCCGGCAGCAAACACAATGCTCTTCTTAAAGCTAATGCAAAGCAGATTGTCTTGTTTGCACACAATGTGCTTCAATAGCCATTTATAAGAGAGTATTTCACCCCTGGCTGACTATTATCTACAGATTGTTTGTTTTGGTGTAAAACCAAATGACTCACTTGCTGATGCCATGAATAGATTTAAGCAGCAAACACACAAAAATAATCACAATGCTCTCTGCAGAGATCCACATAAAATGAGTGAGTGGACACACAAACAAATAGGCCCCTCAATGTACATAAACAGGGACTGATGCCTGAGCAGCTATGAACCCTCTCTCTCTTTCTCTCTTTCTCTCACGCACACATGCAGCAGTGCAGGCAGGAGGAATTTCATGCTACAAGTATGAGTCACTCCCTGATTAAATTATCAGGCAGTCTCCCACTCGTGAGAGATGAAGACTCTCATCCTGTTCTCGGCTCTCCCTATCAGCCACCGGCCTGAAGCCCCCGTCACACAGCTCCGCCTACTTCATCTCTGATGCTTGTGACATCACTCTCTATCCTAGCCCAACCCCCAACTCCCTTATTTGATATGTTTGCAAACACAACAACAGTATCATCAGCATAGTCGCTGATCTAAAAAGCTGAATCGTTTTCTTCTTTCCTCACAGAGCAGGCAGTGAGCGCGGAACTAGCTCCTCTAACCTGACCTGCAGAGTGACACAGACTCCGGGCTGATGTGGAAATACACTAAACGGGCACTTTAAAGCCAATTCCATTAGTGTCATCATCCCTCATTGGCAAGAATGATTCATCTCAATTTGTTTTCTTATTCCCCACTAGCGTGTGACTCATGCTGGATGAGTGCAGGTGTGGAGAAGATGAGAGAGCGTAACATGAGTCGCCCTCTCTTTCCCTGAGTGCACAAATGCTCACTGATGTCACAGTTTTATATGTTTCAGAGCTTAGGACTTATCTGTAACCTTCCCTGAATGTTACCAATCTAAAATCAATCAGGCAGCCCTGAGTCACCCATTGATCCCTCTGGTATGAGGTGATGTATGATAGTAGAGTATATTTACTGACGTCACTTTAAAAAGACTATCTTGAATAATGTTTTCCAGCTGTTTTTTTAAAATGCAAAAATGGTCATTCTACATGTTGAAGATTATATCACAGCATCTTAGTAAGATTTACAGCTGATTTTTATGTTTAGTATTGAAATTATCAATCAATAAATTAGTCAACATATAACCACCATTCTTTCAATTTTAGTCAAATAAAGCTACATTTTTGACAGCCTGCAGGACAAAACAGGTTTTCTGCCTTTTTTCCACTTTGATAAAAAAAAATTACGGACCTAATAATTCATCAAAAGAACAAGCAGCCAATTTTAACAGCTCCAAATTCATAAAAGTTGGGACACTTCGTAAAATGTTGATTAGAAAAATAGACTATGAATTCTGAAACACTAAAATTAAAGGATCAAAGACAGCATACCAAGTGTTGACAAGTCCACAGGTCTAAAAATTACACCAGCAACATGACTCAAAAAAGTTGGGACAGTGTCAACTTGGGCTGAAAGATTTGAGAAAATAATCTATAGAATAATTGTGATTTTTACCCCAAACATTGTGATTGTGATTTAATATCCAATAATTTCTAAAGTTCCCCATCTTATGAGCCTGACACATCAGATAGTCTGTTTCTTATATCAGTTGCATGGATATATTTCTCATTTCACGAGTGTTTGGGAAGGGCAGGGCTTTTAAACAAAAAAAAATCTCCAAAGCTGACTGGACAAACGTTCACACATCCATGATGAGCCAAGACAGAACGAGGTTGTACACATGCGCAGCTACAGAAGTAATGTCAGCTTGACGGTGCATAACAGTGGAGTGTGATGTGGATAAAACTTATGTCTTGTTTTAATAAAGAAATGTGGCACATTTCTGACAAAACTGCTGTTTTTCTACTGCTATTCCCTTCAACAGTAGCAGCTATTGCACACACTGTCTACAGTAGAACTCAACCTCCTGCTGAAGCAGGTTAGGAGAAGCACAAAAACATCTTTTCGACTTGCAAAGCCTTTGGTGTGGCTCTATGCTCTTGTTTTCATGGAGAAATGTGATCAAATTCTGATAAACTGCTGCCTTGGCTACATCAGCTGATGGAACCGCCGAAACTCATGCTGAGGCAGGTAAGAAGAGCAGAAACACGTTTTTTTTTTTTAATCATGAAAAGTTTTAACTGTAAAACTGCTGCTACATGCAAGCTAATTGCTACACACTAGTGGCAGCCATTGTGATCAGCTTTCAGTACAGCTTAACCCCACCTGTAGCTATCGCCTCATTCTCCTCAAATGACGCAGATTGGTCTGAATCATGTTTACAGTGAAGACTGGAGCTTTTCAAGGTGGATTTGCCTGGTGATAGACTGGCAAATCATCTGATCTGCAAGGATACATCTGTGTATTTTTTTTAATTCTAATTTATAACCAACACAATATGAGCTTCATGAAACTGAGGCTGAATAAGTCTGAAAATAAATCTAGTTGTGATTATTATATAATTGTTGTATTGAAGAGAGAGATCACTTTTATGTCATTCTCATTTTGATTAAGAAAAACATTTACAAAAATAGGAAAAGTTGGATTTTTTGCAGACTATTCTAAAAAATGACACTTGAATGACTGCATGATGTGTAGAGAAAAACATCTCTGGTGCAAAAACAGTTTTAAACTACTATTTTGACACTTATAGATTAAAGAAACATTGCACCTTCTGCGATTTGAAAATCGCAGCAAGTCATATTCTGATATGTAGTTTCATATGGAACTGTGATTTATTTTTCACACAAAGTCCTAACATTTTTGAACATAGTGTTGTAGATGATATGAAAATTTGACGTTGCAGTCCTGATGGAATGGCTTTTAATTTCACATATTGTGCTGTTTGATTTGCTCTCATAGAAATGCAATCATGGTCAAAAATAGTCACCATATCTGACTAAAAATAGTTCCATGTCTGTTTGTGTGCAGTGGTTATTGGGACACCCGGTGCATTCTCAGCTACTGCATTAAAGTCAGTAGAGAAATGTCACCTCGGGGTCAGTCAGCAGTCAGGAGGATAAAGTGAAAGTGTCAGTAATGGATCTAGACAGCGATTCACAGTCAACATTTTCCTGCCTCTGCTCAGCATCAATGAGTAAAAACCTCACATTCAGGGTAAATTAGGACTTAATGCGTGATGCTCTACTCTACTCCATCCTGCTGGATTATCATCCAGCCCTTCACTCCTCACCCACTGTGTGTGACCAATTAAGCAAATGGCTCTTTTGGCTGGAACTGCTTTATAACACGCAATTGTTGTATCATGTCACATATCCTCCTTTCCTTTAGATCATGGCTATGGAAAAGTAATAAGCTGTTTCCTCTTTTTGCATGTCTGCACATGACAACACAAATGTCCTGCACACACGCCTAATGGCAGGCGGATAGAAGCAAACTGAGGATGGTGCACTGAGTGCTATGGAGCTAGTTTCAGATAGGATTGTCTCAGGGGAGAGAGGACCAGCTGCATGCAAACAGACGGCTCAGCCACAACAAAAACAATGGCTTTTCAACAGCATCTGTGGCTCGTGGAGCTCAAAATGCTTGCATAATTTATGTTTTGACAATTTTCATCTTCAAACTACTTATTAAATTCCTCCTCTCTCTCAACCAATAATCATTCCTTTTTCTCTCTCGTGTGTCTTCTTGGGGACTCACCAGGTACCACTGCTGGTTCCACATGGGATCATCAAACAGCTTATCCACTGGACAGTCCCTGCACTCCCGGATGGAGGCTCGCTTGTTGCGACTCTTCTCATACTGTTGCTCAGCCCAAAGCACCTAAAGACATGTGGAAACATTTAGAACCATTGGACCTTTACAGTCAGACAAAAAAGGAACAAGATGAGCTCAAAGAAAGTAGAAATCTCACCCGATCATCTTCGGACAGTCGCTTGGTGATGTGGTCAGCGCTGCGTTTCATTCTGCTAGGATGATTGCGGTGTTTGAACAAGAAATGATCTTGAAGGGCCCCAATCTGATGGGATGCAAATACAAGACATCTTTTATACAGGAAATGACAAAATACCAGCAATATGGCTGCTTCGGTCTGATGTGCAGGGAAAAACATTAAAACTCCAGATTAAAAGCAATGGGAAATTCTTTGAGGGGGGTAGAGACAAGGCTGTAAAGCATCAGAGTATGAGCACTGGTGGACTCAAAGGGAATACAGAGGCTACCATCACTCCCCTTAATGTTTTAACAAAGCAATAGTATCCTTTTGGATGCTTTTATGGTATAAAAACATGACAAGGTGCCCTCTTTGGTGCACTATAGCTAAATAAAATTGACAAAGTGTCCTCTTTGGTGGGTAGTAGGTGGACACATTTTTACAGTGCCCTCTGAGGTGCCTTACAAGTAGACCAAATATGACCTATGAAGTGCCCTCTTTGTTCCCAACTAAGTGGACAAAATTTGACAAAGTGCCTCTTTTTTGCCAAATAAACAATCAAAATTCTTCAAAGTGCCCTCAGTGGTTTCAAGTAAGGTCAAAATTTGACAAAATAGACATTTTGGCACCAAGTAAGTGGTCAAAATTTGTTGAAGTGCCCCCTTTGTTGCTAAATAAGTGGTCAAAATTCTATGGAGTGCTCTCATTGGTGTCATGTAAGTTGTCAAAATTTGACAAAATGCCTGCTTTGTTGCCAAAAAAGTGTTAAAAGTTTGACAAAGTGCCAACTTTGTTGGCAAAAAAGTGGTAAAATTTGGACAAAGTGCCTGCTTTGTTGGCAAAAATTTGTAAAAATTTGACAAAGTGCCCTCCTTAATACCAAAAAGTGGTAAAAATTTGACAAAGTGCCCGCTTTGTTGCTAAAAAAAAGTGGTAAAAATTTGACAAAGTGCCCTCTTTGTTGCTAAAAAAGTGGTAAAAATTTGACAAAGTGCCCTCTTTGTTGCTAAAAAAGTGGTAAAAATTGACAAAGTGCCCTCTTTGTTGCCAAAAAAGTGGTTAAAAAAGTGCCTCTTTGTGGACAGAATTTGACAAAGTGCCTTCTATGGTGCCCTTGAAGTGTGGAAAATTGTACAGTTTCCTCTTAAGTGCCAAGTTAGTGGTCACAATTTGACAGTGCCCTCATTGGTACCCTACAAGTAGACCAAACATGACAAAGTGCTCTCTTTGTTGTCAAAAAGTGGTAAAAATCTAACTAAGTGCTCCCTTTTGTTGCCAAATAAGTCATCAGAATTACACAAAGTGCCTTCTGTGGTACAAATTAGAGGCCAAAATTTGAAAAAGTGCCCATTCTGGCTGCAAGTAAGTAGACAAAATTTGATGAGGTGCCTTCTTTGTTGCCAAATACGTGGACAAAATTAATGGTTAGAGAGTTATTAATTCCTCATTTGTTCAATCACATTTGTGAAGAAGGGCTCTATCACATAATAAAAAAGTTAATCAAAATAATAAATGAATTTACCAGTGTTTCTTAGCATTTCACTATAAATGTACAACTTACATGCACTGGTGCCCCGCTGCATAGAGTGGGTGCCCTTTTTACTATTTTTGCCCCTTTCTCTCAAACATCCTGAGTCCACAACTGCTCATTATTTGATCTTGTACAAATGTGCAGTGTTTTAACTGGATAAAAAACAGACATGAGGTTTTGGGGGGTTTTACTTCCACTGATTCTGATCAAAACCAAGAAAACGCAATGCACAAGGCCAACAGGTGTCAGTGCTTTTCTATGGCTGCATTGCATGCACCTTTAGGGACTAAAGCATGTAACATAAGCTGGATAGAGCTAATAACTGATGGTTGATTGAATGCATACAGTAGAGAGTGTACATACGGTCTCAGTTTCCATAAAGCCAGACGTCTCAGTTAATCATTGACAGCTACAGTTTTAACACAAATGAATGAACTGTCCTTTAAATAAATCCCATCTTTTATGTGTTTGTACAGGAGATAGCCTTAGTGGTGCACAAAGAAATGAAACCCCTAAATCTTGGGCCCTGGGTTATCAGAAGAGAGTAAACAGTGAGTCATATATTGATTAAATCCCCTTCCTTTAATTTAGCAGTGATGCTGAAGATACAGTGTGTTCTTTTGGGGCTATCATAAAAGGGTTTCTACTTGTTTAATGGCTTTATCAAACAAAGCAGAATCAGTGCTACAGCTGTCATCAGACCTGTTACAACACATTCTGGTATGCTCTGATAACATTTCATTAATCATTTTGATCCCATGGTTTCATATAGGTGACTTTAAAATGAGATGTTTGACTGTGGTAGCATGAATGAGGCCCTGTTTTTCTTAGATAAGAAGAGACACTAAATCTGAGAGCACACGCCTCATTTTTGGATCGTTTCAGGTTTTTTTTTTTTAACCTTAATTCTGAACAGGTGTTTTTGATGTTGGTTCTTACCTGTCGGACCAGCTGGTAGTCCAGCTCTTTGGCGATCGCCTCTGCAGCAGCCAGCCCACCCGGGATCTCCACCGCCCATTCGTTCAGGTACTGCCTGTCCCTGTAAGAGGACTCCAAAGACCCGGGAACCATGGAGGAGAGGACGGCAAGAACACAACACATCACCGCTGGGCGACATCTCACTTCCATCTCAGATGAAAATCAATCAGATGAGAAAACAGTACAGCTTAGAGGCGCCCAAAAAGCTAGAAAAGTCCGAGATCTAATTTTTGAAGTGATGATGAATAAACCTTCCTGTTTTTAATGTTTTATTCTCATAGAAACAGCTGGATGAGACGGAGAATCGGCGCGTGATTGCTCCGCCAAGGAGAGAGGAAATAGTGCTGATGGGGAGGGCTCGCTTGATCGCCGTGTGGTTGCTGATGGGGGGGTGTAAACGCGTCAAATGACGGGTCCTCTGACGTCAGTTTGGCGTCTACCTTTGCTGAGATGTGAGTTCGAGTCCCTCAGGGAGAAAGTCTGAAGGGGAGGAGGATGGGGGAGAACTATGTGACTAAAAATACCCCACTGTTTGTGTCTGGAGGAGGAGCAATGAAGAAGAAACAGTAGAAATTCCCTGGTTTATGATCATTATATGAGGGGATGATGTCGGGAAGCATCTTAGCTGCATTTATTATTGATCTACACGAGACTAGCACAAGCAGGAGTGGTAGTGTCTCAGATTATGGATGTAAGGCCCTGTCTTTATCAGTTTGTTTGTCCTATGACTTTGTTGTTTACGTCACTACGAGAGAGATTGCTTTCAGCACCGTGGACAGCTCCTCTTCCTCACCGCGGGACTCTCATCACAAGATCAGACTGAAACCAAACTCTGGGGCCTGAGGAGAAATGGGTCACTGTTATTTCGAAAAATAAAAATATAAAAATAGATGGAAATATTCAAATGGTGACACGCAGTGACGGTGGAAGTACCAAAACTCTCAAAGCTTGCCCGCAGAGCCAGCATACAAGACGCATAAGACACCTTAGTAAAGGACACCAGAAAGAAAGCAGAATTTCAAAGTTTTTACTGCTTGTGACGCCAAAGAAAATGTGTCTAGTGTGTATAAAAAAGGGTAGTTTACATGTGCAAAATGCTTTGATTGCTGTGAAGATGTTTTAAGTGAACTCTTAAAGGAATAACCAATAGCTGAGAGTGCAGGTGTGTGAAAAGTATAAATTACCTTTGTGATGCATGAAATCTATCATTTAGAAAGGTATCAGAACACCAAAAGGGTCAAAATGATCCTATTGACCAATATTTGAACTAGGGCTGTCTAAAGCACAAAAAAATTAATCATGATTAATCACAGGAGTTCTGTAGTTAATCGCATCCTGCTCCTCACAATGGAAAACTCCACACTTTTACATTTCACATTGACGTTGTGTCCTCTTGGATATTTCTGCTGTCTAACACTAAAGGTAACTGACTTCCTGTTTGGATACAAACATGTTTTGTAGATGTTTTAAAGATTATGCCATAAACTAAAGCATGGAAAAAATAACTTTTTATGGGTTGAAACAGAAATGGGGGACAGAAAAAAAGGAAAAATCTGATATCACAAGATGCATGTGACTTTTTTGTGTCTTTTTTCATCAACAAAAATTGTATTATTTGTTTTCTTATTGTTTTTTAGCTGCTTCTCTCTTTTTTGACCAGTAGATCTTTTATTTAAAAAAAAAAAAGACAGGAGCAGGTGATTGAAATACAACAAACACAATTCATGGATGAGAAACTGTTCCCAAATTTGCCCCATGTCAAGAATACACCCATTAAAACACAAACAACAGACTAACAATAATAAAGAATAAAAGAAATGAGAGTAATAGTAATAACAATAAAGTCTATAAGGAATGACAGCACAAACAAAAACAATGCGGTCTTGCAAATTCCCATGATGTCAAAAGAATAATAATCTTCTTGGTCAGGATTGTCACACTACAGGTGCATCTTAAAAAATTAGAATATCATGAAAAAGTTCAATATTTTTGTCACTTATTTCAGAAAGTGAAACCCATATATTATTTGGACTCATTACACATAGAGTGAAACATTTCAAACCTTTTTTTCCTTGAAATGACTTACAGATAATGAAAACCCAAAATTCAGTGTCTCAGAAAATTAAAATATTACATAAAAAAAAATTAAAAACTGATATTTTAAACAGAAATGTCAAGGTTATGAAAAGTATGACCATTTCTATGCACTCAGTACTTGGCTGGGCTTCCTTTTGCATGAATTACTGCATCAATGCGGTGTGACATGGAGGCGATCAGCCTGTGGCACTGCTCAGGTGTAATGGCAGCCCAGGTTGCTTTGATGGCGGCCTTCAGGTCATCTACATTGTTGGGTCTGGTGTCTCTCATCTTCCTCTTGACAATACCCCATAGATTCTCTATGGGGTTCAGGTCAGGCCAGTTTGCTGGCCAATCAAGCACAGTAACACCATGGTCACTGAACCAGCTTTTGGTACCTTTGGCAGTGTGGGCAGGTGCCAAGTCCTGCTGGAAAATGAAATCAGCATCTCCATAAAGCTTGTCAGCAGAAGGAAGCACGAAGTGCTCTAAAATTTCCTGCGTTGACTGTAGATGTCAGAAAACATAATGGACCAACACCAGCAGATGGTCAAATCATCACTGACTGTGGAAACTTCACACTGGACTTCAAGCAACATGGATTCTGTGCCTCTCCACTCTTCCTCCAGACTCTGGGAGCTTGATTTCCAAATGATATGCAAAATTTACTTTCATCTGAAAAAGAGGACTTTGGACCACTGAGCAACAGTCCAGTTCTTTCTTCACAGCCCAGGTAAGATGGTTCAGGAGTGGTTCAGGAATGGCTTGGCACGAGGAATGCCACATTTGTAGCCCATGTCTAGGATTGGTCTGTATGTAGTGGCTCTTTATGCGCTGACTCCAGCCTCAATCCAGCCTCCTTGTGAAGCTCCCCCAAATTCTTGAATGGATTTTGCTTGACAATCCTCTCAAGGTTGCAGTTATCCCTTATGCTGGTGCACCTTTTCCTACCACACCTTTTCCTTCCACTCACCTTTCTATGAATCTGCTTGGATACAGCACTCTGTGAACAACCAGCTTCTTTAGCAATGACCTTTTGTGGCTTACCCTCCTTGTGGAGGGAGTCAGTGACTGTCTTCTAGACATCTGTCAAGTCTGCAGTCTTCCCCATGATTGTGTAGCCTACTGACCCAGACTGAGAGACCATTTAAAGGCTCAGGAAACCTTTGCAAGTGTTTGGAGTTCATTAGCTGATTAGGGTGTGACACCATGACTTTCCAATATTGAACTTTTTCACAATATTCTAATTTTCTGAGACACTGAATTTGTATTTTTTGTTTATCTGTAAGCCATAATCATCAACATTTCAAGAAATAAAGGCTTGAATATATCACTGTATGTGTAATGAGTCTATATAACATATGGGTTTCACTTTCTGAAATGAGTGACAAAAATATTGAACTTTTTCATGATATTCTAATGTTTTGAGTTGTGCCTGTATACACATGAAATAACATACAAATAGTTCATAGTGGTTTAAAGGAGGGTGGTCAAGTGATCATGTTATTGATGCATCTACACAATGTCAGTTGTCACTACTAAACAGAGCATTGTTTTCTTGATAATTACACAATGTATTGTAGAAAAAATAGTAATAATGATGTGTTTAAATTTTACAAAGACCTATACAATCATGTGACAAATGGAACGTTCTCCACTACCACGCTAAAAACAATAATGACTCATGTCATAAAAGAAAGGAAAGGCCCCCAGATTTGATCAAATCTACACATAGAATCTGTGTTGCTGTATATGACTCTCTCTAATGCTGCAAGCTTAGCAAGAGCATTAAACCAGTCTTGGATAGAAGGGGTGGAGTCATCTTAGTAAAGGCTATAGCCAACCACCTACTGTAAGTCTGATCATCTAATCTGGAGAAAATACCAAGAAGGCAAACAGCAGGGTCTGGGTTTATTTGTTTTCCTGTGATTTCACCTGCCTTTGACAGATTTCCACCCAAAATCTTTTTGAGGGGGCACAGTCCCAAACCATGTGCAAATAGGCACCAGTGTGGGCCCTACATCAAACCTCGCCCCACTCTTCCTCAGTTATATCACATCTTAAATCAGTGCTCCAATCTCCTTGTTCCCTGAAAATTTGATGGGTTTTTTTGTTGATAAGTTTCTTAAAAATTCTTTTGCATTAATGTTAGGTTTTTCTCTTTCTAATAAGCATGCATCCCACTATGTTGATAAAGGAGAGGTTTTGCTTTTGGTTCTAAAGGCTTCAGCTGCACTTCTTAATTGGAAATTCTTCCACCAAGGTGTTTGACCTAAAGGGGTTTCAGCTTTCATCTCCTTACATGTTTTGAATCTCTCATCTGTGTATAAATCTGCCACTTTGGAAAAAGATGCATTGGACTTTTGGCTTGTCCACTGAGCTGTGAGTCTTTTTTAAACTGAGATGAGACATCAAGGAGCAGTGGTGGACTCTTTCTTTACATTACTGTTGTGGCAGGGAGATGTTGCAGTGGCCTAATCAAAGTGTGCTGTAAGGGACAATAAAACATACAATTAATCAGGATTTAAAACATTCTAGTGCACTGATTACAGAGAATATGTATGCATTAACACATGTAATGGGATTTTTTAGACATATAAATAAACTGAGTACATTCAGAGTGTTCTAACTTTTTTGTTATTTAGATTCATAAAAACCATCTTGTTATTGTCCAATACAAAACAATATTTTTTGCTGTCTATTAGTAACTAAGTGCAGAGTACAGTCAACAAGATTGAAGATTAGTTTTTGGGCTTTTTTGGCCTTCATTTGATAATACAGCTGAAGAGAGATGGGAAATATGGGGAGAATGGGGTAAGACATGCATCAAACATGCACTAAGCTTGGGATTTGGTCCTGCAACCAGTGCACTGAGGACTATAGCCCCTGCTTATGAGCACCTGCTCTACACACTGAGCTACACCAATGCCCCCAGCTGTGATTCATTGATAAAATTGATGTATATTTGTCAGTTGCATTGTGCTAGCATCCTGTGCTTCATATATGTCCAGTTATTTCATTTAGGAGCTAAAAAGTTTGAGCTATTCTGATGTTGAAATTGTTTATTTAACACCTTTTCACCACTTTCTACCCATACCTTGCCCATATCTGCCACCATTATCCTATTTTTGCCTCTAATTCTACCACTCTTGAACCTCTTTTTACCAGTTTTTAACCACTATTTATCACTGTTTTCAACCGTTTTTGCCCTTCCCCCTATTTTTTGTCACTTTTATTCCATATATGACTCTCTTTAACAAATTTTTTGCCACTCCTATCATGTTTTTGCCACTTTTACTCAATTTTTGCCATTCTTTGACACCTTTACACTTTAATTTTCTGATTTTTGCCATTTTTAAACCTTGGTTTGCCACTTTCAATCCACATTTTGCACCTGGACAAATATTTGTATATAATTTCTACTATCATATAACATATTTTGTTATAAAAACTGACACTGGATGCTTGATTATAGCTCTATATATGTAAGTAGATCTGATACTTTTCATTTTCTTAGCATTCTTACCTTGAGTATGTGAACACTGGCTCTATGCCAGCAAAACCTATAATAGGCTTGAAAGTTTTATTTTTTAATTATTCAAGTTTTTTTTGTTCTGGTTCTTAATGTTTGTATTATATAAAAGATATTGTTTTAGGTGTCGGATTATTTATGCAGTAATGATGATAAAATTTTTGCCTACAGCCTCAAATGGCTTGAATTTCTTGAAAGGTTAGTTGTGCTTGAAATAAGTTTAAATTCATAAGGGGCGCAGTTAGCCGAGTGGTTGAGGCGCATGCCCCGTGTACGCGGACAGCCCGGGTTCCAATCCAGCCTGAGGCCCCTCACCGCATGTCTC
This sequence comes from Cheilinus undulatus, assembly GCF_018320785.1. NCBI lineage: Eukaryota > Metazoa > Chordata > Actinopteri > Labriformes > Labridae > Cheilinus > Cheilinus undulatus. The sequence continues at coordinate 20,695,431 of NC_054867.1, read as the reverse complement.
TCCCCCCACTCTCATCCCTGTTTCTGACTCTATCCACTATCCTCCTCTATCAAATAAAGGCACAAAAATGCCCAAAATAAACCTTAAACAAAAAAAAATCAAACTTATGAGGGACTGACAATAAAATACATCATGAGAAGTTATAACCCCAACTTAGCAGATTTTTTTATACAATGGCATCAAAAATATTTTATTGATGTATGGGGAAATTACAGCATTTATTTGCCATTATGGATCGACACATACTGGAAAGTCTAGATACAAAAAAACATTTTAAACTGGTAGAAGTGAAAGAAAGTCTCCTTTAAGTAGATGTTTTGTTTTTATCTGGAATGTATAGAATAAAAAGCCCTGTTGTTCAAAATGATTCTAATTTCAACAGTGTTCGCAGGCAGTAGTTCAAAGATTTTGGTGACAAGGATGTGACGCTGTGTTAGTTGTGTCCTGATGGAGACAGGCAGTCAGCATGTTGAGTGATTGTTTTTCTTTCCCCTCAGACACAATCAAGGATTTGGAAATGCTGTCCATGTCAGACACGAACAAAGGAGACAAAAAAAAGCATCACAGAACAAAAAGACACTTCACTCTTATGTTGTGTCTAAAATGAGAAACAGCTTGTCAGTCATTGTGAGACAAACTTCCCAGTGCTCATCACGTCTGATAGCTTCAGTCTTCTGCCCATGTGCAAACAGACCTGCAGTATAATCCTCATTTACCTAGCAACAAGTGTTTGCTTTGACCAAAGTGCACTGAGAAACAAACTATGCAGAAATATAAGCACTGTTGATGATGCAGACTACAGATCACACTTTCATTACAGAACAGTGAATCTTTAACTCTCATGTTATTGATTTTCAGCATCCTCTCCTGCACACGTTTCTGAACAGTGTGGGTGTTTTTGTCACTTGTGGCCGAAGATCACTCATCCGGCCTTCCTATTTCCACTCAGAACAACATTCTCACATTTCTTGTCAAATAAGGTCAGAGGTCTTAGCGTGATTTGTCAGCTAATTATTTTTCCGGCTCTACAGGCAGACGTTGAGGAAAACATCACCTTTTAGATGGGATGGATGACGCAGATGAAGCTGTAGCCGCCTCGACAAACACTAATTGACCCTGGATCAATGAGGCAAGGGTAATACATGTAGAGACTTCAACTGCACTTCCCACACATCTCACAGCACTATCACTGCTCTCTGACAATCAGAGGATTTCTTTGATGTTTCTTAAAAATGTTCACTGACATTTATTCAGTCTTTTAGCCTGTTTTTTTTTTGTTTTTTTTTTTACATCTTATGCAAGCTGTAGTCTAAAATCACAAAATATTCCAATCAAAGACAGGGAGGCATGTTGAAAATGATGTTAAATTAAAGTTAGAAAAAGTGATGCTGATCAAACAGCAGCACCATGATCATTAAATGAATTTAAAAGACAGATTACACTGAATGAGATGTCACTGACAGACAATGAGGACTCTTAGTTGCCATGACAACCCTCTGCTTTGTTTCCCTCAGTGTCCCTGTGGCCATCAGACACCTAATGTGCTAGAATCTTTCAATGCAAATAACAGCAAGAGCCAAGAAAACATTTTTAAACCTAACACCTGACACCTATCTGTCTCTTTACTGAATTTACACTTATCTCTAATATCTCTGTTTCTCCACAATTATTTTAAGGATGGTTAAGATTTTTTTTTTGTTTTTGAAAACCTCGGTCAAATTATACCTGTGCTTATTTCTGCTTTTTCTGGCTTTAACAACGAGATCATTTCTATGCGAGCAGTTACCAAAGTCAGACTGACATCATCTGACACATGATGTTAACGTCATCATGTTGTTATCATTATTAGGCCTCCATATTTACCTGCCTCCCTCAGATCTGCACCTTTACCTCCCTGATGACATCACCATCACATCCACCCCTGATTGCTCAGAAATGGCTGAATAACAAAGGAGAAAAAAAACTATACAAAGGATCTGTTGCACATAAATCAAATAAATAATTAAAAAATGCACGATAATAAAATATTGTTTGCATCACTTTCCTATGTGCAGATGCACTGTCTTCTATTGTAAAATATAATTATAAAAAATGTAAAACATTTTATTATGTGTGGACATGCTAAATTTTAGGCTAGGCAGATTATTTTGGTCATGCCATGAACTATTTCAACTATAAATTTTGAATGCAGGATTTTATTTAACCCTTAGAGCTCACAGCTATTTTTTTCACCATCATGTCTCGTTTGGACTTTCTTTCTTAAAAGGCTTATAAAACATCTACTCTGTGGTGCACAAACTTTATACATCCTTTTTTTTCAGTACAACCTGGGCTTTCAGAATATATCTACTACAGAAATGTCACTTCAATTTTGAAAAAGTTATAGGACTTTAAAGACAAAAGAAAAAAAACAAATTGGAATTTGAAACTCAAAGATTTTTACTGATAGCACACAAACAATAGTGACAAAGCATTTTTCTTTGCACAGACTTGTTCTCCCATCTCTTTGGGACAAAACAGTGAAAAAATAAACATTCTGTGACTAAAGGTTTTCAAAATATCTACATATATACAAAAAGTCCATGCACTTTTTTGCAGTTAGATTCATTTGTGCCATTCCTCTAAACAGTCGAGACGGAACATCTTGCAATTGGAGGAGAGCCCCTCCCACAATGCATTGCATGTAAACATTGCCCTAAACAAATATGACACTACCTGCTGAAAAAAGCCAACATACATGATCAAAAATTGATTAAAAATGGACAAAAAGATGCTTATTGGATCTATCGCCATGGATCTTTAAAGACCCCGAAAAGTCACCAAAGTTCCAGGCTTGCTAGAATGGCTTCCTTAAGGGCTACGTAGACATAGAGGGTAGCAAACAAAAACAAAATGGTCAGCTTTCAGAGGAAAGAAAGAGTGTCTATGACATTTGGATCAAAAGTTATCAACGTTTTTATAAACTGTGCCACTTCTTATTATTTACGACAATGCTGTCATCAAAGACCCCCGGAAGTCAGCCAAATTCTGGGCTCACTAGCAAATTTTCTGTAAGAGCTACGAATGCATGAAGGACATATTTAAAAACGCACAACACAGAGCTTTCACAGGAAAATACAAGTTAGGGTCTGAGCAATTAACAAAGGGATGTGCCTGTGGCTATACTGTGTTATGCTACGCTATGCTATGCTATGCTATATTATCATTTACTATACTATGCTACACTATGCTATGTTATGCTATGCTATGCTGTGCTATACTTAACTATACTATGCTATGCTACGCTATGCTATGTAAGACTATGCTATGCTATACTTTCCAAGAGGGTCTGGCTGCAGCCCTCGAGCAAACCTCTACGCTGGGGCATTCGGCTGGAGACCTCTACAATGGGGCGAAACCTCTTCGCTGGGGTGTGACGTACATTGCCCAAGCCTACGCTGGGGCGTGCAGCGTGTTAGCTGTTGTTAGCATGACCTAGCTGTTGTTAGCATGACTACACTGCTGTGCTTATGACACATTAACATATAAATATATTTGGGCGTGCAGCAGCACACCCCGACCCCTATGCTGGGGCGTGCAGACACCGACCCGTACAGGTCTACACTGGACCGTGCAGTAGCAGACGTCGACCCATACGCTGGGGATTCGTCCCAGCGTAAGGGTCTACGCTATTAAAACCCGACTGGTTCGGTTTAGGCATTTAAATCTGACTGTTTAGATTTAGGCATTAAAACCCGACTAGTTAGATTTGGGGTCAGCCTGTTGGCAAGCAGATAGAGCTGAGATTTCGTTGTGGGTAATATACGTCACGCCCCAGCGTAGAGGTCCATGGCTTGGACGATGTACATCACGCCCCAGCGGAGAGGTTTCGCCCCAGCGGAGAGGTCTCCAGCCAAACGCATCAGCATAGAGGTTTGCCCGAGGGCTGCAGCCAGATGCCTCTCATACTTTCCTATATTATGCTATACCATGCTATGTTATACTGTATGACACTATGCTGTACTATGCTATGTTATACAATGCTATGCTATGCTAAACTTTCCTATACTAAACTATGCTACGCTATATTATACTATGCTATACTTTCCTATACTATGCTATGTTATACTTTACTACACTATGCTATACTTTACTATGTAATACTATGCTATGCTATGCTTCACTCTCCCATACTATGCCATGCTACACTATGCTATGTTATACATTACTTTACCATGCTATACTATGCTATGCCATATTGTACTTTACTAAACTATGCTATGCTTAGCTATGCTGGGCTACGCTATGTTATACTATGCTATGCGATACTTTCCGATACTATGCTATACTATGCTATGTTGTACTATGCTACGCTATGCTATACTTTCCTACACTGTGCTATACTATGCTATATTATACACTGCCTGGCCAAAAAAAAAGTCGCCACCTGGATTTAACTAAACAAATAGGTACGAGCCTCCTATTGGATAATTACTGCATGGGCTGGCAACAAGTTATTTAACCCCAGCTGATGCAATGAGTAACTTCACATTTCTTAAACAATCATGTCAAAAGACACATCCTGTGGTCTTGGAAAAGATGTTGGTCTGTTTAAGAAGGGTCAAATCATTGGCATGCAAAAGTAGCTTCAGTTTGCTAGGGAGCATAAAGATTGGACTCTGGAGGAATGGAAGAAGGTCATGTGGTCTTATGAGTCCAGATTTACCCTGTTCCAGAGTGATGGGCACATCAGGGTAAGAAGAGAGGCAGGTGAAGTGATGCACCCATCATGCCTAGTGCCTACTGTACAAGCCTGTGGGGGCAGTGCTATGATCTGGGGTTGCTGCAGTTGGTCAGGTCTAGGTTCAGCAACAATTTGTGCCCAAAGAATGAGGTCAGCTGACTACCTGAATATACTGAATGACCAGGATATTCCATCAATGGATTTTTTCTTCCCTAATGGCACGGGCATATTCCAAGATGACAATGCCAGGATTCACTGGGCTCAAATTGTGAAAGAGTGGTTCAGGGAGCATGATACATCATTTTCACACATGGATTGGCCACCACAGAGTCCAGACCTTAACCCCATTGAGAATCTTTGGGATGTGCTGGAGAAGGCTTTGCGCAGTGGTCAGACTCTCCCATCATCAATACAAGATCTTGGTGAAAAATTAATGCAACACTGGATGGAAATAAATCTTGTGACATTGCAGAAGCTTATCGAAACAATGCCACAGCGAATGCGTGCTGTAATCAAAGCTTAAGGCAGTCCAACGAAATATTAGAGTGTGTGACCTTTTTTTGGTGGCGACTTTTTTTTTGGCCAGGCAGTGTACTATGCTATGCTATGCTATACTACACTATGCTACACTATGCTATATAATATTATGCTATGCTATGCTATACTACACTATGCTATGTAATACTATTCTAAGCTATACTTTCCTGTACTATGCTATGTGACACTATGTTATACTATGCTCTGTTATACCATGCTATGCTATACTACGCTATGTTATACTTTGCTACACTATGCTATACTTTGCTATGTAATACTATGCTATGTTATACTTTACTAAACTACGCTATGCTTAGCTATCCTATACTATGCTGTGTTATACTATGCTATGCTATACTGTACTTTCCTATACTATGCTATGTTATACTATGCTATGCTATGCTATTCAATCCTATACTATGCTATACTATGCTATATTATACTATGCTATGCTATACTTTCCTATACTATGCTATGCTATGTTAGACTATGCTATGTTATACTTTGCTATGCTATGCTATACTTTCCTATACTATGCTATGCTACGCTATGTTATACTATGTTATGTTATACTGTGCTATGTCATACTTTACTACACTGTGCTATACTTTGCTTTGTAATACTATGCTATACTATGCTACGCTATGTTATACTTTACTAAACTATGCTATACTATGCTGTTATACTATGCTATGCTGTGCTATACTTTACTATGCTATGCTATGCTATGCTATCCTATCAGTTCAATTATGTTTGTTTGAATCTTTTAGTGTATGTTTCAAAATACCAGCGGTTGATGAGAAGTCAAGGATTAGTTCCATTCATTTATTTCTTCAAAGTTCATCATGTGTTGACTAAATGTCATCTGTTATCAGAGGCTTGGAGTAAAAATGTCACTCTGTGTCACTCAGCCCCTTTCCCAGCTGATAGGTTGTGTGTTCCTGTCAGGATGTGACAGAGATCATAACCTTATCAGTGAAGGTCACATGGGCTTAAGGTCATTGGGCCAATGAACATGGTTGATGCTCTGACATACAAGCAAACTCATCATCCACCTAACACATGGTATCATTTGGCTCAGCTCAGTAACAGTCTGTCAGCTCCCAAACAGCCCTTCATTTGGAACGATTTTGGTTTCATTAAATCAGTAAAATTCAGCATTTTTAACTGATAATTGATATATTTTCAAGTATTTAATCATATTTTGCTCTTTTAAAATGTTTTATTCATAATAAAAACTAAACAAAAAAGTCTTGCAGACTTGCTTACTTTCTGGGCCTCTAGACACCCCTGATGTAAAACATTTCTGTTACAGTGCCTTTAAGAAAGTGTTCACCCCCCTTGTTATTTTTACCCTTTCATTGATTTTATGAATCAAACATGGTCAACATAATTTACCTTTTCCTGACAAAAGAAATACAGAAAAACCCCTTTAATGTCAAAGTGAAAACAGATTAACAAAATATCAAAAACATGTATGGTAAAATAGATAATTGCATAACCCCACCCTGACCCAATTCAGCAAAGGTTCAGCCAACTGATGCTAGTAGTCTTACAAATAGTGAAATGGGGATCATCTGAATGAAGTGAATGTGGTTCAAGTGATTGAAGTAAAGACACCTGTGTCTGGAAGGTCCAATCACTGGTTAATCAGTATCCTGGCTATCATTGCACCATGAAGAAAAAAGAACACTCCAGGCAACTCAGAGGATGAATACAACATAAATTCCAAGGGACTGAACCCCCAGAGTTCAGTTAAATCCATCATCAAGAAATGGAAGGTGACACACATCTAAATCTGCCTAGATCAGGCTGTTCTCACAAACTGAGAGACTGTGCAAGAAGGAGACTAGCGAATCAAGACATGTATGACTACTCTGAAGGAGTTAAAAGCTTCAGCAGCTGAGATGAGAGCGACTCTGCATACAACTTCTTCTGGTTCTTCACCAGCCAAAGTTTTATGGGCGAGTGGCAAAGAGAATGTTACGTCACTGTTGAAGAAACTCATTCAAAATCTCTGGACTTTGCCACAAGACATGTGGGAGACTCCATGGTCATGCAGAAGAAAGTTCATTGCTCTATAGAGACCAAAATGGAGCTTTCTGGCCATCAGACAAGACACTATGTTCGTTGGATAACAAACACTGCACATCACCACAAACTCACCATCCCTACTGTGAAGCAGAGTGGTGGCAGCATAATGCTGTGGGGATGCTTCTTAGCAGCCAGTCCTGGAAGGCTTGTAAAGGTAGTGGGTAGAATGAATAAAGCAAAATAAAGGAAAAATACTGGTGGAAAATCTTTTTCAGTCTGCAAGAGAATTACAAATAGAAAGAAGATTTATTTTCCAGCAAGACAATGCTCAAAGCGTACAGCAGAAGCCACACACACACGGTTCAAAGAAAACAAGGTGAATGTTCTGGAGTGGCCGAGTCAAAGCCCAGACCTCAATCCAAAAGAGAATTTGTGGCTGGACTTGAAAAGGGCTGTTTACACTTGATCCCTGTGCAACCTGACGGAGCTTGAGCAGTTTTGCAAAGAAGAATGGAGTAAAATTGCAGTGTCCAGATGTCAAACCTGATTTAGACCTATCCACACAGACTCAGAGCTGTGATTGCAGCCAAAGGTGCGTCTACTAAATAAAAACTTGAAGGGTTTGAATCTTTGTGCAGTCACTTATTTTACATGTTTTAATTCAATTATATTGCTTTGTAGAAATCTTTTTCACTTTGACATGAAAGAGGTTTTTTTGTCTTTTTTAATTAAAAAAGCTAAATTATATTGACCATAATTGATTTATAAAATCAATGGGAGGGTAAAACATCTAAGGTGTGAGTACTTTTTTGGCACTTTATGCCATGAAGTATTAGTCCAAATCAGTACATGGTGTGCCTGTGGTGGAGTGTTTGTAGAAGGGAAACCAGCTCCAAAGTCTGCACGGACTATCTATACTTAAATTAAGTAAACATTTTAATTGAATAATATATAAGGATAATGTTAGTCACAAATAACCAATGTGATCTTAACATTTATTGAAATGAGTGACACGCTCCCATTTCAACCACTGGCCCTTATCTGGTCGTGCTGACTCTTGCAGTTGTCCTTTCAGCCACTAGATGGCAGCCTTGCGCCGCATTAAGTCACCATCTGTACTGACAGGAAAACTCACATCAGCGGTGAGTCAACTCTTCCCTGCACTGTTGGGCGTGTCCCGTCATGCCCCCAAAATATGCAGTCTGAGGACTTCCTGCAAAAACTCAATGTGGCATGATGATTTTAACCTCAAAATTGTCAGATAAAGATGTCCTAACATGCTCCTAATTACGCAGCTGAAGAAGTTAGCTTGGCTCAAGATCACACTAGCACGTTTATTCCCTAATAACTCATAAAAAGAACAAAATGTAGCCAATATTTTTAGCATGAAGACCTGTTTGCTCACTGTATTAAAAACGCATATCAGTGGGATAAAGAGCAAGACCTTACTTGCTCCATCTTAAACACACACTAACCTACTATTGGAACAAAAATGTGTTGGTAGCCTCTGCCAGCATCTTGGATCAATCATAACCCGAAAGTTTTGTCAGCGGGAGGGGCAACTATTCAGCTCTGAGGGGCAGATCAGGGTGTAGACTTCTGATCACCAGAAAAGAAGCAGGAGGAAAAGTTAATCCATTCGCTTTAAAGATGCCGCATAAGAAAAGAGGCCATGGGCACCATAAAAACACAAAGGAGGAGAAAGAGGTATGTTTTATTCTTTCTTTACGCTCAGAAGTCATGTGGCAAAGGTGAACAACAATGTTCAGGTATGTTTATGGATATTTCTAGACTGAAAATAATATAAAGTAGTAGTCGGAATCATGTCACCTATCTTTACTGACAGGGAACTTTCTATAGCTGACACATTTTGGAGCTGGCGTGACTTTCATGTTTGCAGGATGGTTGCTTTGGATGTTGGGTCAGTCTTCACGCATCACTGGCAAGTCGATAGACCCGGTCAGCTGCTGCCAATGAATGGCTGCAAAGCTGCTGACTGACATGTTTTTGGTGCTTTACCCTCACTTTTGTAATCCGTGCTGCGTCAGACCACACTTTTAGGCCAACCCCCCATGAAGAGGAGTGTGGTTTATCTTGGAACAATCGAGTTCTCTCTGGGGAAACATGTATGTTAGTAATGATGGGAGTGTTTGTGTGGGTGGTACTTAAAAGAATACGTTCAGATTAGTTCTTCTATCTCTTTTGCTTACGCATAAGAGACCCCAACTGGAGAGAACTGGTCTAACAGCCATCTGTGTGAGTCAGATGAATAGGCTCTCAGAGTACAGGCATCTTCTCTGATAATTATTGGAGTGTGGGGAGTGGCACCGTGTTTGGAGAGGCATGAGAGTAAAGATCCTCGGGTGAGGTCAGGAGAGAGTGGCAGAGCCGAGTTGAGCCAGTGTTTCGCCTCCTGGTTCCTCATGGCGTATGCAGCATTCTGGAATAGTACCGTGAGTACATCTGCTTCCTTTAAACCCCCCTCTCTCTCTCTCTCTCTCTCTCTCTCCTCTTTCCCCCTCTGGCAGTGCACTTTAATAACGCTTAAGTAAAGCTTGGCACACGTAGGGACGCTGCCTGTATATATTTTTCTCTTTTTCATTATTGCAGAGCAGCAGCAAAGCTAGTTGGGAGTTATTAAGCTCTGCTGAGTGAGTGCTGTCAAAAAAGTTGGCATGAGCTGCGAAAGATAGCCTTGAATTCAAATAAATAATTGTAAGGGCTTTGCACATAAGTGTCACACAGTTTGTTTGTATATGTGGGCGTGTGACTATTCAGACTGGGAGCTTTTTCAGCTGATAGAATTAGATGATTAAACAAACTTCAGGCTCTTATTAATGAAGTGTGTATTATTTCAAGTCATCATTGTTCAGTAAAATCTTTTCTTAAGACACTCTGCTGTCTAAATCTCAATTATTACCTTTTTATCTACCAAATTTGATACAGCACTTAGTGATTTTTAAAGTATTTGACAAAAAAATCCCAAATAGCAAGGATGAAAATAAGCTTAAAAGACTTGCTCATGATTACTTGGTCACATGTTAAACTAATAAACAGTACAAACAATAGGCTGAAGTCAGTGCATCCTGTCCAGACATTCTTTTGAATTTATTGCTCCAAACTTATTCATGTTTCAAAGCCTTTGCACTGAAATAACGACCGCTTTTTGTATGTGTTTGTAGAAAGGAGGAGGAGCAGCTGCTTCTCCAACTAAAGACCGACTTTGTAGCAGGTTTTCAACCTCCTTTTACACTCCGAAGCCCTTCTATGGCAAGGTACAGATCTCATTTTCTCTAACTTCTGCTGCTGCCTCATAGATGTACAACTGAAGAGAAAAATTCTAAAAAAGAAGCTGATTTTGGTTTATAAGTGCAACAGAAACTTGTCTAACTGGTGACATTTTGACCTAAATGTTTCTGCATAACTACCCTACCTGATTATAAGAATTGCAGGAGAAAAAAATGTGGGTTTGCATGTCTTAAAGTGGTGCATAGCTGCAGACGGATGCAAACTGTTCTTAAATGAAAGGACAGAGAGGATTGGAAGTATGATCTATATGCAGGAGGAAGCCGGCAGTTTGTCTCCCTCTGCTGAGTGCAGCGATGCTTGAGAAGTCCTGAGCTCGTAAACGCTGATTCCTCAGATAAGAGGTGCCTGTCTGGGAAAGGCGTCCGTGCTTTCACTCTATCAGGAGTACTTGACCTTCACTCTTGACTCCTGTTTTCCCTTGTCATCAAAAATATAGATTGCAGTTATTTTTTTTAAATAACAGTGTGTGTATTTGTAAGAAAGAACTTACAAATAGTCTTAAAGTTTTCAACAAGTATCCCTGCAAGAGCCAACTCTTGCACGCTCTATAAAGTTTGTGTTTGAAATCCTTCCTGACAAAAGTAGTGTATCTTCATAGATCTCCTGTCTTTCCAGTGTCAGTCTTATGTAGGTGACCCGGTGTGTAAGGAGGAGTGACAGCAGCGTGGAGATGGTAGTGACTGTAGTACGGCATGAGTCTAAATATAAATAAGAGTGCCACTTTAGCAGAGGAGTCCAGTTACATTTGTACACTTAGGTGGCACTGGCAAACATGTTTATGACCACGCCTGACGTTTCCTCGATCATTTTAATTCAGGCTAATAAATTTAATGATTTTCTCTCGTTTTATGATTATGGAGCCTTCACTGTCACAGTCCTGTCGTCTGTTTGGGCAGATTTTATTCATCTAAAGCCAAAGGTGAAATTAGAAATAATTAGCAGTACCTCTGCATGCCAGAAAAGTGCTGCATGTCTTTGGGAGGCTACTGAACAAGACTTTTGTTTCCCATGGTGCACCACCTCGTTTGACAGGCTTGGGCGTTTGGCCCTTCACATCAGTGAAGGTGTGTCTGTCTGACATGTAGGGAGTGTGCCAGTTCCGTGGTTATATGTGCCGAAGCCTGTGCACAGACATGTACATGCACGAGCATTTGCATAAGTTATGTAAAACGCTTTAGGGCCATGCACCGTATGTACATGTACTGTATATATTTCAGGGGAAAAAAAGGAGAAAAGTGAACTTGTAAGACTTCATTCCATTAATGTGGTAACACAGGGGCTGATCAGATTGCACGCCTCACATCCAGAGACCAAGCCCTCCTGGTTCTCTCTGCAGACAGTATGGAAACTGTTGAAAGTGCTTTGTTGTTTTAATTTGTTTGTTTAGTGGAATCCTGTTTCCAAAGCATATCAGGTAGTAGGCCTACAGTGTGTGTTTACATAGTATTTTATCAGGCATGTTGACTGAGACAAGGTTATGTACGTATTCAGGTTCTGCAGTTAAACACATTATTTTGTTGGTTTAGAACATTTAACAAACAGCAAAAGTCTAAATCCATTGCACAGAATAAGGCCAATGTTAGTTTTAGTACAAAAGCACTGCTTTCTCATTTAGCTTGTTAACATTTTATAAGAATGCACCAATGCAATTTTTTTTCATACCACATACGAGGACTTATTAGGGGTGGGACTCACTAGTGGCCCCACAATATGATATTATCATGATACTTTAGTCACGGTTTGATTTTATTGCTATTTGGGTGTTTTGATACCATATATTGTTATATATTGCAGTCTACTTTTTTAATTTACCATTTTTTTTCAGCTGTTCAGCTGATTTAGCATCAGTCTTGCCCTCATGTTTGTTGTATTTCTGTGGTATTTTATTTTCCTGCAGCACTACTTGCAAACCTCATGTGTCATGTCCATAGACTGTAGAAAGAATTGGACAAAGAACACCTGCACATGATGGCAATGCTTTCAGACCATTTTGATGCATTCAGATTATAATCTGACATGCTAGATGGATTTATTTCACACATCCATCTGGAAAACCTTCTGTTTGGGAAAGGGCAGAGCCTTTGAGGGTGATTGTTTCCTGTGTCACATCTGTACGGGCCAATCAGAGAAACAAAACATGTGACGTAGCCGCTACTGTGGTGCGCCGCTACCTAGGAGTGAACTCCATGGAGAACTGCTTAATGTGAACCATGGCAACTGAAGACATGTCAGTACACAACTTTTGCCGTTTTTGAAAAGAAAACAACTCACTGCTGTTCTTTGTTCTTCTTTTAATGAAGAAATGTTGAGTTCTGATAAAAATTGCACTTTAGCAGAATCCACACTGAGTATTATAGCCGCTGCTGCTGGTCTGCTCTACCCACTCAGCAGGAGCTATACATCCTTTGATTACATAAATATTTTTTAAATTCAGCTTTTTTCATAAACAAAGTCTGGTAGTTAAATACATGAGATAACCACATTGCAAACATTACAGACTAAGCAACATTTCATAAATAAAACAGAACGAGGTCAGACGTCTATCCAGCATTGAATTATGTATAGACCTGTTTTAGATGCAGTTACATGAATGGCAGCTCGTTTTAGCATCATTTGCTTGAGCTCAAGCTAAAAAATCTAAGCATACATAATCTATTTTACCACTTTAGCAATGTGGGTTTTAGCAAAGGTAGCTAACTCAGCTAAGTAAATAACATACATACGTGGCTAAGATAGCTGCTTTGTGAGATTAGCTATAGCTACGTAGTTCCGTTATCTTTAGTTAAGTTAGTTTAGGCAACGTGAGCTTTAGCAAACAGAGCTAAAGATAATTTAGCTACATAGATAAAGTAGATACATAGCTTATGCAGCTGCAATGAGCTTAGCTTTAGCTACATAGCTACATTATCTATGTGGCTAATGCAGGTAACTGAGCTACATAAGGGAAGCTTTCTGCAGTTGAATGTTCTCAAAAAGGACAAGCTTTTTCCTGCAAGCAGACTGTTTACTCGGCTTTATTAAACATTTTGTATTTAGGTTCTGCTGGTCAGGTTTTAACTTTAACTTCTGGTATCTTAAGTCTGGTATACTAATTGTGATTTTATGTTAAAAGTTTTAGCATCTATTTTTGTTCTGAAACCAACAGTCTGAGTTGACTAAACCTGTCACTCTCTAAAGCAAAATTGAACATTTCTGACAATGTCTGTGCACATGAAGGGACAGCTGAAAACTCCTCCTGTCCTTTTATTTTTTTATGATTGTTGGCTACAGGAACAGGAGATTCACGTCCAGCTGGTTTACAGTCATTAAAAGTGGACTATATCATTTTTATTCTTGGTTCAGGTGTGCTTCTAAAACACTCGTAAAAAGCACAGACTGATGCCATCACAGTGACTCACATAGAGACTGTATTGTGTGCACGCCCCACCCATGAAGCTTCCAAAGGGACGCCTCGTCCACTCAATCACAGGTGAGGCAGAGCCTCCGAGCTATGACAAGAATGGCCTTTTCTTTTTAAACGACATGAACATAATGAGGGCAAAGTGACGGCTGTGATGCTTCTTTCATGCAGTGTTTGTGTTTCTGTGATCGGTGAATGTAATGCTGTTGGCCAACTTTGGGTAGTTCGCTGAAAATGCTGTTCAAATAAAGAAAAAGTAGACGTCCAATGAGATGTAGTGCAGGTGAAGGTTCAGGAGACAACACCCGTGCCTCAAGCTTTACAGCAGTTATCATGAGCGCTGCAGAAACACTGCTTACATTTTTCTTTTATAATAAAATTTTGCTTCTGTAGACAATTTTTGATTGCCATAATTTAAGTAAATCTCCTTTATTTGCCTTCGTCCACAAGACTAATTTGACTTTATCACTTTGACCTGGTGACTCATGGTGCAATAATCCAAGTTGAATTAATGCAATTCTTGCTATTCTCCCACAGAGGTGATGAAATTGAAAAACAAGATAAGACTGATAGATTTCAGCTCAATCTAGTTTCTTTTGGAAAATAGTTGAAGCAGATGTAACTCAAACTGAAATCTGGCCCCTCCCTTTTATTCTCACAGGCATTCACAGGCAGGGTGGTTGCACAAGCTTGTCTTTTATTGGTACATGTACACAACAAGTGTGTGCATAAGTTTGTCTCTATGCCTGTGTGTGCTCAAGGCATGTGTGTATCTTTGCAGATCTGGGTGTGTGCATGATGATAAGCAGCTGGAATATTCAGTCTGATAAAACAGAGAGAGTTTTAGATAAAGAATGCTGCAAAAAGTGGGTTTAAACATCAACCCGTCACAGGGTGAGCCTGTGAGTGTATTAGAGCAGTATCTGTTACCCCTGAGAAGTTCTCACATGTGGCCCCTCATCAGGTGGATGTCACTCGGCGGTCAAGCTCACTTCCCTTTATAGCCCAGAGAGAGTTACAGCCCTGCCTCTTGTGACTTCCACATCTGAGCCCCCTTCTGCTCCCTGACCACGCCCCCCATTTCTGCTCCCTCCCTCCCTCCCTTTCCTGTTCCCTTCCCTGTTCCCTTCCCCGTGTGTTGGAAACATGCTGCAAGCCTACAGAGCAGGCAGAGGCTGAGAGAAATAGACGCTCATAGACACTTCTTAGGAGGCACTTTTCAGCCAACATGGGCCAGATACTGAGCTGGATCCGAGGCCCACGGGACGGACCGGCTCTGCAGGATGTGGCCGTGGAGGAGCAGGTGTGTGGTAACTTGGGCTTATCTGTGCTTCTTGTGCTTGTTAGTGCTGGGCAATGAATCCAAAACTGTCCACGTGTATTTTGTTTTGTTAAAGTCAGTCAGTCTGTGAGTTTAAAGGTCCATGTTGTGTTTGCACTTCTTGTTCTTTTAGTCTGGGTTGATGTGTGTGTGAGGACTTCTAGGGGAAACACACAGAAGGAGGAAAACCATCTTGGCTCCAGTCCAAGTGAGACCTCCCTCTTTTTCTCACCCGCTATCTCTCCCTGCTGGAATGTGAGTCTCCCTGGTCAGCCTGGGCGACTTTGGAGTTTGTTGTATAGTGAGATATTAAACCAAGGCTAGGACAGGGCCGGCTTTGTTTGCCGACAGCTACAGAGAAGAGACAACACATCTGTAAAAGCTCTAAATAAGATTTATATGAGAGGAATTATTTTGATAGAAAAGAACCAGAAGTTTTTGCATTTTAAACATGGATAGGTGTTTGAGTGTGCAGTCTCGCCCAAATAGCATTCTCCTGTGATAATCTGCAGCTGATCACGCTATTTGAAGGGTGTGTAGCTGTAAAAAAGCTGCAGTGTTGTGCTCTGCATAACTCAAAACTGCATGTACTTAAGACTACATACAGATCTATGTTTAGCTATTGTTTTTTTTACACATCTGGGAGAAGAAACTGCAACTTGTTGATATTTAACAAGTATCTCTCAGACGTCAGTACTTTGTTATCAGGGCTGTGCTAGTCTGCTCTGACTCACTTTATGTGTTGAAGGTTAAAGAGCAAACTTGTCCTGTGGGAGTTTATTTTGTCTTGTTTTGGGCCTAGATCCTAGCAATGTCCCCAAGGAGTCTCAACATTTTTCTGCTGTCTGGCTTCAAGATCATTTCACTGAGAGGAAATGACCACTGAGGAAACGTTTCTCGAACCATCAGAACAAAACCTTAAATGACAAGACAACAATAGTTTAACACTTGCAGATGTGTCCTGAACACTTCCTTACTGTCAAACACACACATCCGTCACCGGCTGAGGTGATCATACACACATCAGTCTTGATATCTGACACGTGTGTTTACATGGCGTGATGCCACAAACAGCTGAGCCGTTAGTGACACATCATGAGATTTAACGTTGGTTTCAAGTTTCATTTGTGCATTACAGCATTATTTAAACCTTGTTTTGAGCTTATAGTAGCTTCTAGCACAATTTAAATCTCTGGCAATGGCTTCTGGCTGTGTCAATCTTGGGGCCACCCCTTGGACAGAAGGGTACACGTTAGTTCTGTGTGGAAACCCACTACTATCAGAATGGAAACACATGCTAAAACCTTCAAAATAAAATCAGATAAAACCTCTGGTTAGGGTAAGGGACAGGCTACCAAAAGTTTAAAGTCAAAAACTGCAAAACCTTATTACAAGATATTTAATAACACAGAGTAAGCAATAAGAAAAAAAGCTTGTCCTTATGTAGCTAAAGCTAAATCTAACAAAGCTATGTCATAAAGCTAACAAAGCTATGTAGCTTATACAGCTATGTAGCTCAGTCTAAAACTAATGAAGCTTAATTAACAATGTATACAATGTATGTAATATAGCTTCATAATGTAGCTAAAGAAAATGAAGCTACATTAGCCACATTAGAATATGCTACATTTCCTAAAGCTAGACATGTTCTAGAAGTAGTTATTTGAATGATGGCTCACTTTAGCTTCACTAGTTTTATCTAAAACTGAAGTAGCAACATTGGTTTACGTAGTACTGTTTATCATGTAACCAGTGAAGCTATGTTAGCTTTAGCTGAAGTAAACGAAGCTTTGTGAGCTATGTAGGTTATGTAGCCATGTCGCTCAATCTAAAATTAAAGCTACATTAGCAATGCAAACTAAGTTGGTAATATAGCTTCATAATGTAGCTTAAGCAAATGAAGCTACATTAGCCACATTAAAGTATGCTACATTTGCTAAAGCTGACATGGTCTGGAAGTAGTTATTTAAATGATGGCTTACTTCAGCTTCACTAGCTGTAGCTAAAGCTAATGTAGCTACTGTTTATTATGTAACAAGTGAAGCTAGTTAGCTTTAGCTGAAGTAAACAAAGCTTTGTGAGCTATGTAGATGATGTAGCTATGTTGCTTAATGTAAAACTAATGAAGCTACGTTAGCTATGTAAACTAAGTAGATAATGTAGCTTTATAACCAATCAAGATATGGCCTACAAAGCTACGTTAGCTACATGAATAATATAGATACATTTAAAGCTAAGGGAGTTCTGAAATTTACCCAGCAGCAGTGTTTCAAAGCATTAAAAATACTATACTGACTTTATCAGGAGGGTTGGATATTGTGTTTTTTTTTTGTTTTTGTTTTTTGTTTTTTTTTATTCAATACCGGTGCTAAGTTGATCTTTTTTAAACAGTGTTGGTGCCTAAAAGGTGTCGAATCAATACTTTTAAGAGACAAAAGGAAGTTGATAGGTGGTGGATGAATAAAAGCAGCCTTATAATCATAAATTATTTAAAGAAATATCTTCAAAAGATTCCAATGGAACAATTAAGTAGAGATAAAACCTCTTCATATAAAAGGCTCAAACATAATGCATTTTGTGCCTTTTTATTTGGAGTGGCAGAGGGTCATACGGGGTTGTAAGGGTACCTAAACAGTCTCTGAAATCTGCACTTTAATTCGGTATGTATTAAGCAAAGTTTTAGGAAAAGCTTCCTTTTCCCAAACAGAACCATACTTATCTTGAACAGCCATCTGCTGAAGCTGTGTTTGGGTTGGGGGTGAAGGGAAAGGAGGAGATGCAAAAGGCAAGTAGAGAGAGAGGCATCTGGCTGCAGACCTCTGCGATGGGTTGACCTCGACTGTGGGACAGGAAGTGATGTACTAACCCTTGTTGGGTTTTTCCTTGGTTTGTGGTGTGTTATTTTCGATTTTGTCCCCCTACCCTTCACCCTAACCTTAACCTTTAGGGCTTGGATGCCTAACCATAACCCTCTTTTGATTTCCCCTTAGTTTGTGATGTTTTTATTAGAATTCAGTAATATTTCTATTTCTATTTTTAAAAATTTTGTAAAAAAAAAAAAGGTCACTTACTGTAACCTCTGAGAGCGTGTGAAAATTTTTTCATTCATTACAACATTATGGTTCTAGGGTAAAGTATCATCCTGTCCCATGGCCAAAATTGCTCCATTGTAGAGGTCTGCAAAGGATGAGCCTAAAACGCCTAACCATAGAGGTTTGCAGCCACATCATCTTGAGTAGGGGGGGCTGCAAAAAAATGAAAAGGTGCAGATCCAGGAAACGTGAAAAGGGAGGTTTCTGTGCATTGTGATGTCTTCACAAGCAAAACCTCCACAAAATCAGTCTGCAAAAAATGTTTTATTGAAAAAGCAATATTTCTATTCCTGATATATGGTAAAATAGAAGTAAAACTGCAGAACATGGAAATATTCAAACACAGACAGTGTATTAAAATTGTACATCAGCTCTGAAATTGAGAGGCCTTTGCCTTTATCACTTTGGCCTGAAGCAAGAGTCTGGCTTCAGTTTGGCCTCTGACGACTTATCGATAAAATGAAAGTCTGAGGTCAAGCCTGTACATGCTTTCATTGTCAGGAAATGACAGAGCAGATCCAAATTTCCCTCTGTTATCCTCTGATATAAACAACAGACCAGAGGGATTAGGGAGCGTGTGCCTAGCTCGTGTGAAGTTTCTTGACAGTGTGCTTTAATGTCATAATACAAACATTTAATATACCTGTGTATTTTGTTTGGAGCCGTTTCTTTTATTTCTGAATGAAAATAAAATCCAAATACAAAGATATTAGGTTGAGAACAGGCGGAAGGAAATCAGCTGTATTGATGGGATGCTCCAGCACGTGGCTTGCTGTAATAAACCCTCGGGCCGTGTGAGTGAGTCTGCACTCAAAAGGGAGGGTGAGCTCGCTGTGTACATGGAGAGCATAAACACACAGATATTTTGTTGACATATATCTTACACAGCTAAATATTATCCCTCCATTTCCTGTTAGATGTGTTTTTAGGTGCCAGTGTTTTTCCTGTCACGTGTTCTTTCCCAGCAGACATCGGGACTTGCCACATTTCTCACGTCACCGTCAGTTTGGCTTCGAGTTGCCTTCTGATCCAGAAGTTGCTCTGAGGCGTTTTTGTCAAGTGGGTTATATAAAGCAGCTGTGGGAGAGTCTGCAGGCCTCTGGGCTCACCTGACTGTCTGATCTTCTGTTTACATCAGCCATGCTGGAGAGAAGCTGCTCATGTTTTTCAGGACAAGTAAAGATAGATGTGAACATTGATTTCCTCTGAAATGATATGTAACATAAGGACTGAGATTCTGAGTATTACTTTACACAAGCAGCAGTGTTACTTGGGGTTTATGAGCTTTAAGTTACAGTTATCTGATATATGACAGTAGACACTGTGGTTGGTGAGGAAAGGTTCATATTTTCAGTTTCTAGAGTGTGATGAAGTGTGAAGTGTGTGTCAACAAAGCAAGGGGAAAGAGCAGTCTAAATTTAGATGCTCTATGTGGACATGCAGCTGAGCAAAGGACATCTATAGTTTACCCAGTGTCCCGGTTATGGATGTACCCGGAGGGGCCAGAGAGGGATTCGAGCACAGATGACACTCTTTGTCTTGTCCCTGTGATGGGAATATAAAACCGGCTCAAGAGATACAGATGCACTTAAGATTTACAATTATTGAAGCAAACAGCGATTTTTAATAATCCCAGCCTTACATGATCTTAAGTTAGTCAGAGTTTCATACACAGAAAATTCATGATCACACGCTGATACAACAATCATTGTAGAAATAAACATTCATTAAAATGGAGTTGCTACTAAAACATTTATGAAGTCTCCACTAATTAACATGCAATAGTGACATGGATCTGCAGGACAGGCAGTGCACTAGTGTTTGCTCCAGACCATTAAAGATCACTGGTTCTCCACTGGACCTGCCCCAGAACCCAGCATCACCTTCTTAATGAGAAATTGTCACCCACATTTCAGAAAATGTTCAACCATTCAAAATCATTGATGGCAAAATGTTTAAGTTTGAACCTTAGATGGAACAAAACATCATCAGAGAAGCCCTGGGTGAGCTGTTGTGACATACACTATATGGGCAAAAGTATTCAGCCGCCTGACCATTACACCAACAGGCACTGTAATGACGTATTCAAATACTCATAATTCAATATAGGGTTGCCTCTTATTTTGCAGCTGTAACAGCTTCTACTCTTCTTGGAAGGTTTTCTACAAGATTTTGGAGTGTTTCTGTGAGAGTTTGTGCCCATTCATTCTGTAGAGCAGAATGGGTAGATGTTGGGTTCCAGTTCATCCCAAAGGTGCTCAGTGGGGTAAAGGTCAGGGCTCTGTGCAGGCCCGTCAAGTTTTTCTATACCAAACCATGTCTTTATAGTCCTTCTTTGTGCACTTTGGCTCAGTCATGTTGTAATAGAAAAGGGCCATCCCCAAACGGTTGCCATAAAGTTGAAAGCATAGCACTGTCCAAAATGTCTTGGTATGTTCAAGCATTATGATTGCCCTTCGCTGGAGATAAGTGGTCTAGACTAAATCCTGAAAAAAAGCCCCATACCATTATCCCTCCTCCACAAAACTTCACAGTTGGTACAGTGCAGTCAGGCAGGTAATGTTAATCTGCATCTGTCAAACTCAGGTCGCCCATCTGACTGCCAAACAGAGAGGCGGGCTATGTAAATGCACATTCCAGTGTTGGTATGCTTACACCACTCCATCTGATGCTTGGCATTTGACTTAGTATTGTGAGGCTTGCGTGCAGCTGCTTGGTCATGGAAATCCAGTTCAGAACTCTTCAGCTATGGAATCAGCAGAGTGTTGGCAGCTTTCACCTGCCATGTTCTTTACAGTCATGGATCCCGCTCTATGAATTTACATGGTCTTTTGCTTCGTGGCTGAGTTGCTGTTGTTCCTATACGCATCCACTTTCTAATAATATCAATTACAATTGACTGGAATATCCAGTAGGGATGAAATTTCACAACCTGTCTTATTGCAAAGTTGGTATCCATCACAGTACCACACTTGAAGTGACTGAGCTCTTCACAATTACAATTTTTGTATCACAAATGTTTGCAAATGGAGACTGAATGGTGCTTAAATTTAAAAGCCTGTCAAGTTTCAAGGGTGCCAGTTTAGCTCAGTTAGTAGAGCAGGCGCTCATTTACAGAGGCTAGAGTCCCTGGTACACACTAGTTGTGGGATCAGTTGATTCCCCGATTGTAGGGCTGTTCAGTGCATGTCTTCTCTCACTCTCTCTCCCCATATTTCCCGTCTCTCTTCAGCTGTCTTATCAAAATAAAGACAAAAAATGCCCCAAAAATTAATCTTAAGAAAATAAAGATTCAGGAATGATGAAATCTTTGTCTATCACAAGGAGGTCATATAGGCCTAAACAGCAAAACTAATATTCACACCCATTACTCTCCCATAAAATCAGACCAAAAGTTAATAAAAGCACAAAGCATGTTAAACAGTAGAGTTTATCTAGCCTTGTTTGAAGTGCATATTGCAATGGAGATAAAGGAGTTCTTGTACTTGGAAGGTACTCTGAAGCAGCTGCCTGAGGGGAGCAGCTGGATTGATTAGTCAGGGGGGTGTGAAGGGTCCTCTGGGATGCAGACTGTCTTAATTTCTGCTGCACCACTGTGCATTTCAGAGAGATAGATTTGAGTGATTTTAGCTGCATGTTTGATGCTTCTAGTAATTTTTTTCTGTATTTTTCAAAAGAAAGTTGCACTGGGATTGTTATTGACTTTGCTTGATATTTACCCCATATCAGAGTTTAAAACAGTCAACACTACTCTATAGAAGTAGTCCATGTCACTGGTAATGATCTTAAGACATGAGTCATAATAAAGCCATCTTTATTATGACTCAGAGGAACTTAAAGTGAAAGGATGGAAAAACAAGTCTGGGAGAAAAATGTAGAGTTAGCTTCATGTGGGCTGACAGATGTGTTTGTTATTTGAAGACTAGGATTTTAAGGAAGAGACATAAAAAGGTCTTTTTTTCTAAGGAGTCATTTTAAGGCCTTTAATGCTTTTATCTGAGTAGGACACTGGATGAGTGAGAAACTGGAGAGACAGAAAGAGAGAGAGGGAGAGAGAGTGGTGAATGACCTTTGGGAAAGGAGCCACATGGAATTTGAACCAACAGAGCAAAATCAGCTGTGTTAATTCAACATCTCTAGAGTTGGATTTAACACTTTAAAAGTGTCATATTGGTCCATGCTAGATATAGTTATAACTACACTTTTGAAAGTGTTAATATTTTAACTCTCTGAAAGTGTTAATTTTTAACCCTTGCAGTGGTGTTTTTACACATTAAAGTGTACTTTAATCACAATATTGTGTTATTTCCTTTCAAGTCAGATGTAAATCTGAGGTATTATAATTTCAATAAACGACACAGTGCTTTACTCCGTTTTCTCCTTTTCTCCGTAAAAAGATTGCAACCCCACATTCAACAACTGTGGCAATGTGAGGTGTCTAGTCTGCACTCTCTCTGTTATTGTATAACAATAACAGAGACAGTGAATAACATTCATTACCACAGTCAGGAAGTGACTGACTTAGTGGATAACTTCACTCATGGTGCAGAAATGTTTAACACCAAAAACAACAATAATTCACCAGGAACATGAGCAAATTAATCCCAGCAGTGATCATTGTACAACAGGCAACATCTAAACACATATAAAGACATCCAAACACTCTGCACAAATGTATGATGGGAAAATTCCACCCTAATTGTAATATGGACGGAGTTTAGATCAATTGACTCTCAGAGTTAGATTAACACTAAATGGGTTAACATCTGTCAGATAACTCCCACACTGAGGTCAGCTACTCTAGAGGAGTGGGGGATCATTTGGATTTTTCTGATACCAGCGCTAAATCGATACTTTTTACAGGGTAACAGTGCCTTAACAGTGCCTGAATCAATACTTTTGGGAGGCAAAAGTGTTTTGAAAGTCAGTGGGAGAATAAAAACTGTATGGGTACTAAAATGATCTGTCGAGATAACTTTATAAGATGCCAGTCTAAAAATGGGATAAGAAAAGGAAACAAGGTAACCCATAAATGTCACAGTTCTTTAATGTATTTCTTGCCTTTCATTTGGGTTGGCGAGGTGTCAAAATGAAGTCCCGATATCTGTGTTGTAATTTGGTTGGTATGTATTGGATGTGTTGGTACCAGATTTCGATATTCATGCATAATTTACTCTGAATTAAGTTAAAATTACACTTTTAGGGGAGCAGGTGACCTAGTGGTTAAAGGCGCTCCCCATGTATGCGGGCGGCCCGGCTTCGAATCCGGCCTGAGGCCCTTTACCACATGTCTCTCCCCCACTCTTGACCCTGTTTCCGACTCTATCCACTGTCCTCCTCTCTCTAGTAAAGGCATAAAAATGCCCAAAATTAAATCTTGAAAAAAAAAATTACACTTTTAATGTGAAATATAACTTTATAAAGTTTAACGCTGAGAATTCAACACTCAGTTTTATCTGTGCAGGCTGCTGCTTTGTCTAATATTAACCCTTTTTAGCTTAAATTTTTTTTACATGTTTCTAAAGAAAACATAAGAATTAATCTATCATTTTCTTTTTTTTCACTTAAAACTATGAGCAATGCCTTAAGCACCCAGCAACCACACAGTAAAGCAAAGCTATGATCTAAAATGGGCCAGGAGACTCAGAGTGCAGATTGAGACCAGTGACCTACTATAGGCTTGTTTCTTCACTTCTGAACTTGCTGACTTTCACACTCACTACCAACTCCCCATGTTTCATAAGAGAGCATTAGTCTGGTTTATCAAGTTATCCTGGTTGCTCCTCCTCATTATCCCAGCGCACTTCTGCACAGTCTGCATACTTTCACAAGTTTTTAACAAACCATGCTACCCTGTACACACTGAGTACACACATTCTTGGCAGCTACTGTTCATAAACAAAACTGGATTCATGAGAACCTCCTCCAAGTATCCCTCTGCTTCTCCATCTTAGTTTATCAGACTGTTTCCAGAGAGAGATGTTTTTCACTGTGATCTCCTTCCTGTTAAGTTTACAACATTAATCCTGTTTTCTAAGCTGTTAATCAAAAGTTCAGAGTAGAAAGACCCCGCTTGTCCAGCTTTACAGCTCTGATCGGTGGATACCTCTGGATGGGTGCATTCTTCGTCTGCTTAAGCTCCTTACATGTAAACAAAGATACGTGTTACCAGGGGGTTTGGTTTGTAAGGGATCGGCGTTTGGAACCAGAAACAAACTTTCAGCTCTTTTTCTCTCTCACAGATTAACATTCACATGAGTCAAAGACACAAAGGCAAAGGGAAGGATCTGTTTTGTTTCTCTGAGTCAGTGGGAGCAAAGCTATTAGAGAGAATTTACTTTGAAAGGTCCTACAACAGATGCAAGCATTCCTGCTAGGAAGATGCCAGGGCAGGGATTTGTGAAGGTCTGCTTATCCTTTTAAAATATTTGTAGGCAAAAGGTTAAAATTCAAAAGAATGCAAGGAGAAGGCAGATCATGTTTTGTTGACACCATGCTCACTCTTGTTTCTTTATTCAAATGTATTCATATTTGTTTATTTATTCTTTGTTCACTGTGTTCTTTAAGTATCACTTTGCCATGGCTGATGTGGAAGAATGTCTATTCATGCTTCTTCACAGGAAATTACATTTCTATAAAGCAGTTTAAATTATTTGTAAAGTAATCTGAAAGATAATGCAGCACTGGGCTAAAGACAAACTGTCTTAAGACCAGCTCATATTAAAGCCACAGACAGGCTGACAGAGATACCTAGCAAAGTGAACACTCACTTCATGTTGCTGTTATTACAGAATCCCATGGACACATTCCGCTGACGTTTGGCTCATTATCAAGCTGTTTTTTACTGTAGAGTGAAATATACAGATAACTACACTCAGAGTGAGCTGCTGTCTGTCACAAATCACTTTGGCGACATTATTTATACACCACAACAAACATGAACGTTCAACCAGTGATGACAGTGTTGCAAAAATTCATACCATGGTAGAAATTTTACAGGTGACAGTAATGATACTGGTTTACTGCCCACCACTACTCAGAAACAGCTGCAGATTGCATAAACTTACAGGAAAACAGAGTAGGATAAACTGTATAGAAAAAAGTCAGCTTTGGGCTTCTGTAGTTGAAAATATAGATATCATAGTCATGCTCAATTCTCTGTGAAAGATACGGAATAAATGATACAAAAGACAGTAAAACTTTCTCCTCCTTTTCTCCAAAAGATGAGCTCCACATACTCAGGCTCTCTTTGGGTACTTGAGCTTGAAAAGGTTGAATCTTCAGTCAGAGATACTGGGGTATTATTAAGCCAGTTTTGAACTTTCTGTTAACTCAGACTTTCAGCTTCAGGTGTGTATGCTCACATTTAAAGGGGTGATTTTGGCATCTATTTTTAATCTATTATTTGTCTTTAGATTAAAATGTTCTATAGTTTTTGTAATATTTTATATTTTTAACTTTTATAGTTTACAGTAGTATTGGTCAACAAAAACTCAAAACCATTTTAGTTCAGTTTTATTTAATCCAAAGTCTTTACATTTTCATCTTTAATTCTAGTGGCACCATTTGTTTCCTTGAACTGATTTAATCAGCCAAACTGTGAAATAAATTGGAATAAAAACCCTCATATCAAAGAACTATCAATACTTAAACTGATTTAAATATACTGATAAAAATTCTGACAAACCCACTAGGCACAGTGGAGAAATATCATGGAGTTTTAATGTCAGTGTATCCACAATTAAAATTTCAGTATCATATTTGTCTCCTTGATGAAAACTAAATTTTCTTTTTGTCAGAGTTTTACCTTCAAAGATCTATTTTTAGTCTAGTCTTCTTAATGGATAAAAGGGAGCATACTAACATTTAAGCTTCTCTAAGATACTAATAGGGGGGCTCAAAGGCAACCACTGACCTGGAGTGTATGGATGATACCTAAAGACTAATCATTTTCATTATCCTGTAAAAACAGAAATGTTAAACTGACCTTTCAGGATATTATGGCCAAACAATAAAATATTACTTTCCAAAGATGCTGTTCCCTCATTGTCTTCTAGTGTGGGATGATCTGCTGAACTTAACATGGGAACAGCCTGTAAACAGGTGAAAACTAGCAGGTCTCTGTGATAGGATGGCTGCAGATGTCCTCTTCTTTACCATAGCTCAGTGGGTTCATTCTGTATCATTAAAGATGTAACATTATGATGGCAAAAGTGACCACAAACTTATTTCTCAAACCAAAGTTCCTCAGTGGTAATAATGAGTAAAAACGACAGCCCTCTAGAGATGATCTTAAGCTGTTACTCTGACCATAGCCTGTTACTGCCCAGGTTTGGAGTTTACAGTAAGAAACTAACCTTGGGCTGAACAGACTCAGCTTACCCTCTGACCTCGCTTTTTTTCTTAGGCTGTTTTCACACCAGGCACCGTTGTTTCAAGAATGTTTAGCCCCCCTGCCCTCTTCTCTAGCTGGTTTGCTTTCACACTGCATGTCTGAGCAGTTGGATACAGTAGGTGGCAGAATAAACATTGTTGGTTTGCATGGCAACCACTGATGTTGACATTTGTGTACGCTCTGTGTAGATCTTGGAGTCCATCCTGTTATTCTGATGTTTCTATTTTTTAAGATGCAGACAGAAGCTTTCTTCCTACTTCCACATCTACCGTGCAGCTCAGAGGATGAAACTGCACCGTGCTGCAAGGATACAATGGTTTTGAAGTGATCAGAGATGTTTAGAAGTGCCTTTGCACCTGTGTGAGTACCCCGTAGTTGGGCACAGTTAAGTCATGCCACATCTTCAAGTGGTTTCCTGAGTCTGGTACCCTTGTGTACCACTCACATGATCAAATGAACCTTACTTTGGGATCCTGGCTCCATGTGAAACCGCCCTTGCATCACCTGTAAGGAACTTTCGGCTTTGGCTGATTTTGGCGCACTCTGTGCTCAAAGTTCTCTCATCTCTCATCTTTGCTCATTGTTTCTTATGCTTAAGTCAGATCTTTTTAACCAACAATCTCTTCCTGCTTTACTGAAAGTTAAATGTGTCAGTCATCGATCATTTCTGCTGTTTAACCTGTTTAAAAAGAGGCTGTAAATGCAGCTTGCTTTGACTGATTTAGCCTTGCAAGGCAGTGTTTTCCAGTCATTTTTCCTTGGAGCTCCCTCCCTACATGTACCTAAGAAAAGCTTAACCACCCTCAGGGCCCATATGAAAATAAAATGTGACACTTTTCTGTCAAAAATCATCACTGATTTTAATTTTTTTAAAGCCCTAAAAAGACCTATGCATGTTTTTCTTACACAAATGCCTTTGTTTAAACTTCCTCATAACTGTTTTACCATGGTTTAGTCCATTTGTGTAAATCTAATTTTGGCAGCCTCAGAACAGACAAAGCCTCATGCCCTCCTGAGATCTTTGGTGCCCCCCATAGGGGGTCCCAGACCCCAGGTTGGGAACCAATGATCTAGGGTAGTGTTTCTCAACCTACTTCTGTCAAAGCACCCTTTACAATTTAAAAATTGTAAGTCACCCTTGTCAAATAATAAAAATGAACATTTTACCTCTCTATGATTGCTAAAGATTTTATGTCATACAAGGACTATAAGATATATCTCTAAAGCACTCTCCTTAAACTATTTAAATGCCTTGGGCGAAATGTGTGGACCTTAAAAACACACTTTGATGACTTCCTCACTCCATGAACACCTGATGAACTAACAAAAATGCATGACCCCTATATTGATGTGATTTCAGAGACAATTTTGATTATTAATGCAGATAGCTTATGATCTGCATGTAAGTAATAATTCTTGGTTACAAATAAAGCATTTAGAGGGCACCCCTGAGAATGCCAGTAGGCACTCAAGGACGCCACGGCACCCCTGTTGAGAAAGGCTGATCTAAGAAAATGAAAATAACTATACAGAATCTATGAGTATTCTCAAGTATTGTTTGTTTTGCTTCAAAAATGAAGCATTCACATTTAGGTCAGTCCATTTCATAACCAGGTATAAAATTCTCATGGGGCTTAGAAACTTCAAATGTGTAGATGGTCTCAAGCTTTTTTTTAGTCCCGTGTTTCTTTGTATTTGTCCATTTTTAAAGTTCAGAGACAAAACAAAGTGCTGCATAAACAGCAGTCGCCAGCCTGTTTGTCCATTCACTTAAAACAACACACAGAGACACAATGAGTCTCCACATGTCCAGACGCACACTCACACAGTCCTCCATTGATTTCATTCAAGTGCTATGACTAATTTTAGACACAGGGAGGTGCTCTCCTCTGCTGTGCTCTCAAAGTCCTCCACCTCCAACATGTTTGACAAGTTATGTGATGTCTGCTGCTTTATCTGAGATGTGTTTTAAAATCTCTTTGGATGGTATTAAACTAAAAACTAATGAACGCTGTGACTGCTAGGTTCGTGAGCTCAGAGGGGGTGAATTACACCACCATGTTTTTGCTGATTCTTACACAACTTTCTGGATGGAGTCCAGCTGCTGTGTTTCCTGTCTGCTCCTTTGTTCAGAGTCTACTTAAAAGGAGAAAACATGTCTGAACTTGTGTTTCTGATCAGATTCAGTCTCCTTCCTCCAGCTGTTTCTTTCCTAAATTCACAGTTTTTCTTCTCCTCTGCCCTGACTGTCTTTGGGTGCGGTTTGTACTCCATGTGATGTGATCCCTCCTCCCTCACTTCTTTTCTTTAACCACACACAGACTCTCTGACTGTGTTGCTTGAGCAGCTCTGCAGCCTGGATTCCTGAGCAGTGAGTCTATCAGACACGCCCTGACTGTGCCAAACAACACTTCTGCTTCAAATCCAGCCCTGCTCCATCCTTCAGCTCTGCCTCCACTCTAAAAGCCTTCCTGCAGTGATGTTGATGAAGGCCATCATGTCTGTTATCAAACTGCAACATCCCTCTTCTCAAAGCCTGCCCTGACCCAATCTAAAGTTTGCCCTGAGCTGACTTTATTTATTTTTTTCCTGGCAGGGATCGAGCAGTGGGCGCGGCTTAGACTGTCCAATCTGACTTAGCCGGCTTTGCTGCCTTGTGGTTGAGGAGGTGGAGCTCTGAGTAGCACAGGCTTGTCGTGCTGCCTTAAAAATAGGCGGAGCACCAAGCTTGGGTGTGTGTGTTTACATGTGTGTTTCTGCCTGTGTGTTTTTAACATACAGTGTGGATTAAAGTGCTTTAACAGCGGGAATCTAAGGTGAAGCTGCCTCAGGAGAGCATTTTTGTGGAAAACAGCTGAATATATAGAGGATACTCACTCTCTATAACACCTATGGTATGTATCTGGGTAGAATTTCCCCTTTGTGTTCACTCTTTAGTAACTTTACGTGGGTATAGAAAGGCTTCCTGTTTGAGTGACACCTGTTGAACCACTCTGATGGCTTCTTGCGATGTCACCTAGCAGCACCTCTGCATGTTGAGTTTGTTTGGTAAAACAGCAGACTGTCGTGAAAAGTTAACTTCCTTTTGCTGCGCAGAGTTTGAGGAACGTTGGCAGAAGATTAAAGATTGCTATCATCGTATTTTTGAACCATTAAGCCTTTTGTAGGCAAGGTAGCAACACAAAGGGATCAAAATACTCAGTAAACAACCAACTGTGCATGAAGACTAAGGGATACAGCTCTGATGTTCTATTAATATGCCACCAGAGGCTTACATTGACTCACAAAATGGCTTTAAACAACATTTTTTACCATTAAAAGACATGCCAATGTGAATGCTGCAATCAAATACTGAACTAGATCAATGCCTCTGCTTGATTTCTCACATTTTCTGCAATAAAGTGTATTTTTGCATAGAAAACCATCAGAGAAAACAAATCAAACCTGAGCGGAATTGATCTGATCATATGACCAAGTGAAGTGCTCTTAAAGGGCCTTGTTTGTTTGCTCCTCCTGGTTTACTTTGCTTTGCATTTTAGTGTCCCACAAGAGAATAAAAAGCCTTTTTACAGTAGTGGTTTTCCCTTGGTTTACCCAGCTGTCTCTGTGCTATCCAAGTCTCCCCTACAGCAACACTCATCCTCATGCAGCTCTGCACTGTAACTTCTGACACAAATTAGCTTCCTTGCTACTGTCACACTTCTCCTCCACATTCTTGCTTTGTAACCCTGACTGTCACCTTTGTCATTTCCTCTACTCATCTGTGAAGCGATCCACAGTATCACAACTTAACTATCTGGATATTGCGAGTTCTATTTTGAAGTTAGCAGCAGCTTGCTAGGAGCAGTTTCCAGCCATATTCAGAGGTGCGTGTCTGTGGTTTGCCAGGCGTGGCCCAGCATTAGTCATCAGTTTTCATTACAGACGCAAGCTACACAGCTTCAAATGCTGATATTGTCCGGTAAGGCCATGATGTACCACATTGTTACTTTATTTCTGGGTGGCACCATGAGCTCAGCGCCATGCAGAAAAGCTGGTCTGATTTTTAATGTGAACATGCATTTTCCTAAACAGGCCAACGATGGATTCAGACCTCGAGCACAAAAAGTGTCTCCCAAGATGAGGTACCAGATTGAAATGAGCAATGGTGTCATCTGTCAGCAAGCTGGTGTTGTCCATGCTCTGAAATCTTGTGTCTATTTTGACCTCTCTCACTCATGTTTCACCTGGCTGTGTGCCCTGGCTCTCCCAGAATGACCATGACACTGCTGGCAGCGTCCATTCAGTCAGTGTTGTCCTCATGTACACACTAGCCTTAATATGGCAATCCAGTGTGCATACAGCTGTGTGTGTTTGGGTGTAATTTACAGCAGGAAATACGTCAAACTGTGGTTTTCTTGCCAGTAGGATCTTGCCACATTGTCATACAGATTTTCACACATGCCTGTTTGGTCTATTGTATTTTTATTAACAAAGATTGAAGCTGTTTGGACAACAGATTGATTACCACTGTCATGAAAACTATGTTGGGTTGAAACTTGGTCAGAAAGTGTAAAGTTTTAAAGAAGTCACCTACGTCATCGTGGGTCTGCACCCTGTTGTATTATGATGTGTTGTGTTGTCAAGAATATATGTTGTGCTTTATGTGCATATGTTTTTAGCACCTATATTCAATATAAACAGTGTTTGTGTTTCAATATACAGTATGACTGCATTGTTCCAGTCTTTCTGAACTACTGTTTAACAACCTCCATATCATTCCTTGTGAAACAGATACATGGCAACTATCGGCGTCTTCCCTTACCCCGACAAAATTTCTATAAGGTACAGCTGTATGACATTTCAAGCATTTACAGACTTTGTTGTTTGCACTGTATGGGGTAGATAAAATAACAGGAACATTTTAGTATGAGGCTGCAAATCACAGTTTAAATGTGAATGAAGATATCAGTTGTCACAGTCGACAATGAGATGCCTAGCTTTTGCTGCAGGGCCTATGATAGAATATTAAGGTGTTCCTGTTAATTTGTCACTTATCATTGTTGGCCACATGAGAAAAATCCTGTATGAATCCTGTCTTGCATCCTATAACCCTATAACCAAACCAAATTCTTCAGCTAATAAGTGCAAACCTGTGTTCTCCTATGTGGTTTGAGTTTTTGTAAAACCCATATAAAACTAGAAAAGCACTCAGAGAGCGCAGACCCCCGGCATTAGCCCTATCTCCCAATAGTGAAGACTCCTTTAAAAACATTACTGGATCCAGACAGCAATCCGGATCACTCCCAAAATCTAATTCACTGATTACTCCCTCCACCCCGGTTGGGTGGAGACACAGCAAGGCAAAGCATTGGCTTCGCTATGTCTGGAAGTCATGGCAGAGGGTGAATATTCATCTATTCCTCCCAGCATTGTGAGTATTCTTGCTACAATTCGCTGTCTTTCTCTCTGTTATGCTCTGACTCGTCTCCTCGACCTCGAACTCCAAAACTTTGAATAAGTTACTCATGTCCTTCATCTCCTGGTATAAAGTGGTAACAGCCCAGACCTCTGCCATTAGCCCTATCTCCCAATAGTGAAGAATCCTTTAAAAACATTACTGGATCCAGATGGTGATCCGGATCACTTCCAAAATCGAATCAGTTCTTCCTTATGCCATTTCTGACATTTCCTAAAGATTTCATGAAAATCTGTCCATAACTTTTTGAGTTATGTTGCTAACAAACAAACTAACTAACTAACTAACAAACCCACCCAATCACATAACCTCCTTGGCGGAGGTAATTAGGGATTTAAAAAATCCATGTTAAAAAAACTCACACTCAGAATAATCAGAATAATAATCAGAAATACTAACTAACACAACAGCTTGGAGCTATGTCATTTCTATTTAGTCCTAGCCCACTTGTATATAGCTAGTATATACGTGAATTCAAATGGCTAGGACACTAGCTTTTCTAGTAAACAATAGTTAAGGCTCTATGCTTACAAAATCATAACCTTGCTTTGATTAGCATTTACCAACTAACAAATAAGCTAGCATTCTAATTTACAGTGTTTCTCAAATTACAAATACTCTTTTAGTATACCGTAATACAATACACTTAAATGTAGTGCAGAGCCCTTGATTACAGTGGGCTAGTATCAACTCAATTTACATACTGCAGTTTTACTTTAGAATGGATGAAGGTTTAACTGCCTCTGTTTTATTCTTTTGCTTCTTTTATAACAAGTTATAAGTAGAAGTTCAGCATTTATAATCAAAATTGGCTATTTTCATTCACTTTAGTATTCAAGTAACTTGTATATTAGGTTAACATTATTCTCATAAAGAAAATTAACTTAATTTGCCTTGAAGGCCTTTTTCTTGATTAAAATCTGCTGGTGTTGCTAGTAGCATGTTAGCTAGTTAGCAGATGCTAACGCTAGCTAGCGGGCTAGCATGCTAACAGTATATACACGCTATGCTACTACGTGTAAGCGTAAGCAGCTAGCTTCCCAGTTAAACTCAATAAGTATTCCGGCTTTTCAAATATAAAACTTGGGGCATTTACAAACAAAATGATAACCTTTATTTCACAAGAATTGTATGATAACCTTTCATTACCATTATCATCAACATGTTGTATTATTATCATTTAAACCCAGTCTATATAATTATATTGCTGCATTGACACTAGCCAAACAAGCTATCACTCGTTAACATGTAAGCTTTTCATACACCAAAACTTTGGGCCTATATAAAGAAGGTCATAACATTAATTTTAAGTAGACTACAGCCACATTAATCGAGTATGTGGCTAGCTTAAAACCTGGGCTCACAAATTTAGTAATAAAATTGTATGTTTTGATATGGATTCAGGTCGGTTAGAATCAGCACTAGCTTTGGAATTTAAAGATATAAATATCTTTACATCACACTTCACTTCACTTACAATTCACTTACACATCTCATGTTAGCTTGAAATGGTAAACTAATGAAAACATGCTCGTGGGGCAAGTTTCAGGTTCTAGCTTTTCTAGAAAAAACAAATCTCATCAAAAATGTTACAGAGAAGAAGCTAACCTGCAGGCAGTGTGCCAGACTTTGCCTTTTGAAGCTAGCTTGTTTTGCATGAATGTGTGTTAGTGCCACCATCCATGATTTTATCCTACCTGGAGTCACCTGGACTGGAACACTGTGGATGACAGCATGCTCACAGTTTCTGTTGCACTTGCTAAAAGCAGCCTGAGTTTGTTTTAAGTGTGTCTGTGGATGCAGAGTGTGTTTCCATGAGGCATGAGGAATGTAGGAATGCAGCCAGAAGTGACAGCAGACTGAGAGCTTGCAGGGTGTTTGGGTGGGTTTCAGGTGAGCAATGAGTTCACTCTGGTTATGTAAAAATACTCTTGTTTAGCTTGATGATATATAAATGAAGCTCAAGGTTGAGTTAGAAAACAACAATAACACAAACTTGCTTTCAGGCCTATAAAGCCTTCGCATGTATGAGCGAGATTTTTGTGGATTTTGATATTTTTTGTGATCTGATTTAGTCATCTTTCAAACAAGCTAATTGGCTCTCCTCCTTTCACCCATACAGTTTCTTCTAATTAGGCATTTAGAAATTAAGTAACTTGGTTTTTTGTTTTAAAGGTATCTGGGAGGTTCACTGGGTGCTGCATAACCTGCCTGTGTTGCTATTTTGATGGTTTTGGTGTCAGACTGAGCCTTAAGGAGAGGTTGTTTTGTTATCACAATGCTTTAAAGCAGTGATGTCGGAGTGATTGCCTGTAGGCCAGGTCAGGCCTGCTAGTGCCAGGTGTCTGGCCCTTGTCATAATATTACACAGAATTAAATGAGTAAAATAATGCAATCATGACAATTTTGCCCAATCTATTTTTGACCACCTTCGAAATGTGTGCCTTCTTTATAATATTGCTTTGATTCATTTTAGTGTTCCTTTATAAAGGATTTGAGAATTTTGAATAACTATACTACCTCTACTTAATATAACTACAAAATTATGGTTATCAAAGCAGCAATACTCATCTAGAAGTCAGCTTTGTACTGCTTCATGACTTCTCAAACTCTCTTGTACTTTTCAATAATATTTTGTCTCACTGCTTTCAAATTTCTTTGACTTGTCTCTTGGCTGTGACAAAAGCTGCAGACTGAGAACCAGGCACTCTATCGCCTCAGTGTCCTCAGTTGTTGTTGTTGTCTTGGACATCAGCAGTTTCACACTGCCTTGCTGAGATGGTTAACACCTATGTTGAAGAGCTACAAGCAAATTTCATACTGGAATGGGAAACAAAGTGCCTCGCACCAAAACCAGGAAAAGTCAAGCTGAGTTATACCTGTACCAAATGTGGAAATGCACCACAACTGGCCCTATGGTAAAATGATTTGGGCACTATATTTTGAAGTATAGCTCACAATCAGTAATGGTAACTCATTTTCATTTATATACATGATTATAACCATAATATAAGCATAATCAGAATTGTGAAAGGATTTCAAGGTTAAAACAACAGTGTCATATTTAGATCAGCAATGCTGTATCTGCTGGTCTTACACTCCCATGATTTTGGTCTTACACTGTGATTGTGGACTGCTCTCATATGACTTTCAGGCCAATGAGTCATCAAATCCTACGGGCAGCTTTCTTTGAGTTCAGCTGGTCTGGGGGATTCCAGATTTAGTTCAGACTTTGTTGCCAAGAGCTCTTGATTTTTTATGTGCTCTGTAAGTGAAAGTTTAGAGTCGAGTTATTATTTATCTTCCCCCAAAATGCTGTTTTTGTATTTGTGAGATATTTTACATCATATAGACAAAAAATCCAACACTAAAACAAAATACTTCTTACTGATATATACATATTTTTTTATACCTGTTTAGATAATATATACAACTTTAAAAGTACAATATGCAGAATTTTTACACTGAAATGTCCACATTAATTAACAAAATTCTACTCATTTGTATATTAGTTCTAACATTACCTCAAATATTTTCAGATATTTTCAAAGCCTGAAATAAATATTATTTTCTTTAGCTGTAACGGGACGTTTCTTGTTACGGCTCCCACCATGATAAAGCTGCCGTGACAGAGGTTGCATCAGTGGAAATGCTGGATGATACATGAAAACTGCTACATAAGGAAGAGTGAATTGTTACTGCTGTATCTCAGTTATGTTTTGTGCTGCTTACTCACGATGGACCATGATTATTCTCCATCATTGGCTGTGCATTATGTCACCCAAGCTCCCGCCAATAACTTATAACTCCCAACCCAATGACGCCTGTAACCCTGTCCCACCATGGCATAACAAGTTATTTTGAACTGAGAAGGATTTTCAACAAAAGCTGCATTCATGTACCATTATTTTTATTTCCTGCATGAATATCAGCATAATAAAGGAGAAAAGCTAACATAAAAGTTAACACTATGAGCAAATCAGGAGGGCCAGCTTTTACAACTTTTCTCCCTCATTACGTGAAATGCATCCATGAAACAAAAATGGTGGTTCAGTGAATGCACAGTTTCTGGAGGCAGAGGCCAGAGCTGAGCAGTGTGTCTCTACTTCTCATCATTTATTATTGTTTTGATTGAGAGACCCAGGTAGTGAAATTTACATGCTGCATTTAAAGGCCAATGATTTTTTAATTATAAATGTAAGCTCATTTTAGGCAGGTCTTTTTTGGTAATGAAATAACAGAAAGTAATTTCTGGCATTTTTTTAAAGGAACAGTGACAGTTTTTGTCCTTTTGCACAGAGTTTTATGAGAGGATGGTTTTATGCAACACACTCAGCAGCAGGTTATCTTAGCCTAGCATAAAGGCTGAAGAAAAGGGAAAACTGGGGTTATACTTAAAGGTCATATAGTTGTCTGTGAGCATAATACAGTTAAGAAATTAATTATGGACCTAATTATAGGCCTAGCTCTTTGTTTCCCACTTTTCACATTGTTGCTGTTCATAGTTCCAAACTTGCTGAACTTTTCTTGTAGAGCTTAGTCAAACTTCATGTAATTTTGTTGTGGTATTTCATCAGATATTAGCTTTGACTGATCAGCAGTCCTCCAACACAGTACTGGAAGGTGAACAGAAAAGTATAAGTTTCTAAAGCTCCTCACTATTCCTTGAAGAAACCACACAAGCTTTTTTGTTGCAGATCATGTTTACAGTATAATAATTAAAAGACATATTAAGTTGTGGTCGTTTTTATAGAGAGTTTAAAACTTCTTGATTTTCAACCTTAGTCTCATGATTTCACAAAAAAAAAAAAAAAAAAAAACAGACTAGTTGATTCTGCACTGTTAAATATGACTCATCATAAAGAACGACCCATCATCTGTGTCCTTTTCTTTGTCAGTAAAGCCTTTTTTTTGGTAACTCAGCAACAATCAATATTTATTGTGGTAAGAGAAGCAACATGACTTTCCCTGTGGACCGCTTGTGACGTCACTTCCTCCCCACAGAGCTACTTCCTCCTTACTCTCTTTCAGAAATGGGTTGTGCTTACTGTGCCAACTGTCAGTTAATTCACAGTTGAATTAAATGAGGTAAAATAATTGGAGAAAAGTAGAATAAAGAAACTAACCAAAGAAAAGTATGGCGTTTGTTCGCCTTTGCTAATGTGTTACTGTTTCTTTTATTTCAATTAAATATTGATAGTTTCAAAATGCTAGTCATATCTAAGGTATGTGCTCCCATTTTAATGTGTACAAATAATAGATCAGGTTATTTTTTTTAACAAAAGAAAAATTAATCCACTAATTTGTTTTTTCATTGTATGGAGCACATCTTTTTGGCTAGGATAATCCAACCACCTAGCAGATCTGGCATATCAAGAAAATGATTAAACCACATATTAGTTACATAGGTGTGACTCAGGCTGGTCACACAAGGGCTGTCTCTAAGATCACGCAACACAAATGTATGGGGGAAAAATCAAATTATTATATGTGTTTAAAATGCTTGGAACCATCAGGTAATGGAAATTTGGAGCATAATTCTTAGTTTAGTGTTTATATTGTTTCCTAGTTAAGTGGAGCAAAGGCAGAGAGATCCCCTAATGTGATTCACATGTTGAACTCAGGGCTGATTTGTGACCTTATTTGTGTTGAATGTAACACCAGTGAGTGAAGCAATCTAACAGCACAGGGCTGCAATCATTTCTAAATGTGGTGTAACTTATGATGTGCTCTGACTCTCTGAGTTGATCCTTCCTCCTTTCCTCTCTGCGTTTTCATTCACTGCTTTCAGTCATTCACAGATCAGGCTGTTGAATGATGACAACTGTAATTGATTTATGGTCCCTGCACACTTAAATAACCTTTAGGATTCATGTATTTATGGGTTTAGTTTCGATTCATTCCAAGTATTGTAGTGCCTCTATTTTTTTATCAGTGACCTGTGCATCTACTGGCTGGTTGTCCAAAAGGCTGAACAATTCATTGAAATTTAGATTTAATGGCAATATGTTCTACTGCAGTTTT
Source organism: Cheilinus undulatus (assembly GCF_018320785.1). Taxonomy (NCBI): domain Eukaryota; kingdom Metazoa; phylum Chordata; class Actinopteri; order Labriformes; family Labridae; genus Cheilinus; species Cheilinus undulatus. Next base: position 20,657,138 of record NC_054867.1, on the reverse strand, counting down.
CAAATTGCACAAGGTGCTGTATTTCTTTCTTTCTCTCTTTTAATATACCAGTTAAAAACACTTTTTTGCAGCAGAGATGTTAAGCTCTACACATCATGCAAACAGCAAAAAATAGATTATTGAAATCTTAGGGTTAAACATTTAGAGTTTATTTTAACTCCCAAAGTGTATTTTTAACTCCATTCTGAAAGAAATGCTCTTTAGTGTTGGAGGCATTTGACATTGTTGATCCCCCAGTGTTAGTTCTTTTGGTAATATTTCTTGAGAATTGTTGTCATTTTTGATGTGAGACACATTTGCACCATGAGCGAAGTTATCCACTGAGTTAGAGTTCCCACCTGTGACTTTAGGTGATCCTAAAGGGTGCTTTAGTGTTAAATTGTACTCCGTATGAGTTTAATTAAAAGTGCCAGTTTTTCTGTGTTGGCAGGCTGTGAAACTGAATTGCTTTTAGGGATAAATGCAGTTGCCTGAGTCTGAATCAGATATCCATCCTGGTTTTACTCCAACCTGCCTGCCTAGTATTTATGTAAAACATCATGCACAGCTGGCTTTACAGGTTAACTCACTCAGAGGCTTAAAGTTGCCCAAGGTAAAGATAATATGGTAGACAACAGAACAACTTCAGAAATGGTTTTAAACAGCACACGAGCAGACTGTATTTAAAACATCTGTACCTTTTGTCCACTCTGTGAATTAAACCTTCCAGCAGCCTGTGTGCTGAAATCTGAATTTTGTCAAATCTCAGTGTGCTTATTAGGAGAAAATAATCAGAGTAATGTTAACCAACTGGCTTGGTAAGATGTGACTGTATCATGATACAAAGAAACACAATGGATCGGATGTAAAAATACCTGCAGATGTTCTGACCTGGTTTTGTAGGGTGGAGTGTCTGTGCTTTTTACTTTCACACAACCTGCAAGAACTTGGCCGGGCCCTGCAGCTCCACCCAGAGAACGCTAAACATGATGTTTGCACGGCTACCTTCAAAAAGGAGTTTATTTAGCACTGCTCAGACTTGTTGGATAACCTGGTTTGATCTGATCCATTTAGAAAAAGTTCATTTTAAGAGACTGAGCAAAAGCAAACAAAAGCTGTTTTTAATCAGGCTCTGTGTCATGATAAAAAATACAAAGTACACTCAGAAGTAAACCAGTAAGAATTGAAATAAAACTGCCCAGACTTGGTCAGGCTGCTGTATTTTTTTCCAGTACAGTTTTTATTTATTTATTTCTAGCTTTAAAGCTATCTCTGTGCCAGACAGATTAATGCACTCCAATCTTTTATATTTTACTTTGTATCAGTTTGTATATCATATTTTGATTTTTTTGGGGTCTTTATTAGAGAGAGAGGACAGTGGATAGAGTTGGAAACAGGGAGGAGAGCGGGGAGAGACATGCAGGAGATGGTGCCACGGGCCGGATTCGAACCCGGGTCACCTGTGTACATGGTGCGCACCTTAGCCACTCAACTACTGGCGTGCCCCATCATATCTTAATTTTAAGGCATTTTAGGAGGGAGACTATGGGAGACAAGCTGGTCCTAATGCCCAGCTTTTAGGACTGGTGGACTGTGTTGTATTGACTGTAATTTTGGTTGCACAAGTAGAGGCCGGTGGTGGCTTTAACTGTGACTCGTTTAAAGAACCACAAATGACCTTTTTTTAATTGTGGGAAAGTTAAAAGACAGACTAAAAAGTGCTGAAGCTTGTTATATTTCTCAGTTATTGTTCTTAAATTTTGTCTTTACATAAGACAATACATGAACACAAGTGCACTCTACATATGGATTAATGTGATAAACATTTTTTCCAGTTTGCTGCGTTTATGCAGAAGTATAATCTCATCAAGAGGATATATAGACCAGGATTATCTCACCTCAGACAGTGTTAGGAAGTACAGTGCAGCTCTGAAAACACAGCCATGTGTATGTATTTGTAAGTGTGAGAGCATGGATACACTGGAGTCAAAGGTCGGCGGTGTTGGGACTCTAACAGACTGATGTGAATTATCTTGGAGTCCATTTACACTGTATGACATCATCTTAACAGTAAATTACCAGATTATGTTCATTGTAGGTTGCTGAGGCGACCACAGAAAACAATAATACTCGGTCTCTTTGCTCTCTGCTGTCTAACAAGTCACACCCTTGAGCCTGGAATGTAGCGCTTCAATCAAACACCTCTGACTGTACTTTGACTGATGTGTTTGTCTGCTTTTCAGTTTTATACAACTGATCAGAACAAAGGTGTTCTACGTCTTTATCCATGACTGTTTTTAGTCTTTTTCCTCTTACTACTGTCAGAAATTTGGTGATGAGTGTTTCAGCATATTTCTATTCCCTCGAGCTAAGAGCTGTGTGAAATCTGTCTAAAAATATCCGCTTTAAAGCTGTTCCTCTGTGTGAATCCTGAAACAATGGCAGTTTCTTGTTTTATTTTTCACTCATAACTTCTCCCTCTCTCTCTCTGTTTCTCTCTAGTCTCAGCCCAGTGAGGCCACGCCCAAACCGGCAGCTCAGGTCTCCACGGGGAAGCCGGCACAGTTTGAGGTATCAAACATTCCTCTTTTATGTCCTCTAACCTCGCCTCTCCCTGCCTCTCTCTAAAGAAAGAACAACTCCCCATGTTCACCCAGTGGATTGTTTTCATTTTGACCTCTGACCTATCTGGACTATGTGTAGAATTTTTTGTCCTGTTCCAGGACGGCGAAGCCTTAATTCTAATGAAAGTGTAGGAATAAATAAGTTTAGGAGTAGTAGTAACCTAGAAAACAAGTCTCATTTCCTCCCATTCAAGGGCATGAGAGTTAACACCCAGTTTCTCACCATTAGGAAGCACTTTAATCCTTTAATGGTGCTCCAAAACAATGGACCAAACTGATTGTGCATGTATGTTAAGTTAGATGTGATGCTGATTGGAGTAAAATACAATTTTGTATTAGCACTTTGAATGTTTGTTTAAAAAAATAACTTAAGGAAGTGAGTTAAACGTATCAGGAACTGAGATGGAAACCAGTTATATTTTTATGGCTGAATGTCTGCTTTGCATGATTTAAGGCTCTTTATTCTCCACAATAAAAGCACTTAAAGTTTAATGATTCTCTCCAGAAACTCTTTAAGATAAGTCTTCAGTGTTACTTTTAAAATCAAGACAGTCTTTACAGTAAAACAATCAACAGCATAGGTCTGAGGAGTTTAAACTTCTCCTTTAACAACCAGGCTTTGGCATCATCTATTTTGGTGCCTGGCTTGTAGGGGAAGGCTTTGTCAGGAGATTTGAACTAGGTGGCACAATATTTGAAATAGTGATGAATTATAATGTAATGTGAGGGAATAACATGTTTTAATATGACCTATGAATAGACCAAGCTTGTGTTACAGAGACATTAATCTTCAGCTATAAGTGACTCTTGTTAGCAGCTGACCCTGTTGCCCCTTTAATACCTCTTTGTTGACATCGCTATAGTGGGCTGCAGCTGCTCGTTTTTCAGCGGCGCTCTACTAAGACTATACAGACTGTGAATTATATTAACAGACATTTGAAGAACTTTTTTGTCTTTTTTCTTAAAGTCATGTGATTCAAGCTGCTCTTCTGTAAAATTTTGGACTTGCAAGAGACATATCAGTCAGTTCAGGGCTGCTGTGGTGGCTTTACTAGCATTACTAGTTTAACTGCATTTCTCAGTTGACTGGTCAAGCAGTAGCTGTTTTTCAACTCAAAGATAGAGAAAAATACAGTCTTAAAATAATGAAAAAATTGACATTGCTGCAGTAGAATATAAAAGACATTTTTGTATCACGATATATGTACTATGTTTTCAATACTGTGATAATAATATCAAGTTTGGTTAACTATTAGCGTATTAAAGAATCCATTCTAGCTTTAGCTACAGTCATTTGTAACTTTTTCTCCCAAACAGTCTTGCTACAGACCATTCATCTGAGACGCCGTAGGCCTATATCTTAGAACACAAGAAATACACTTTAAAAATTTAGAAATAAAATCAGATAAAACTTCCGTTGGAGTCAAAGCTAGGCTCACAAAAGCAGCTTACGTAAGCGATGTATCTGCGTTATCTGCTTAGCCAAGTTAGCTCTTGCTAAAGCTTGCTAAAGCTCACTTCGCTAAACTAATTTTGCTGTTGATAACATAGCTATGTAGCTTGGTAGCTAATGTAGCTAAAGCTAAATTCACAAAGCAGCTTTGTAAGTTGCTAGGGATGTTATCTATGTAGCTATGTTAGCTTTCGCTATGTTTGCCAAAGCTCATGTTGCTAAAGCTAACTTAGCTACAGGCATAGCTTGTTTATATTTGTGAAGTTTAAAAGTTTATTGCAATAAAGTCAGACTTTTCAAGTTGCATTTATGGGGATTTTTTGAGCTCATAAGTGGATAAGGATAAAACATGTGATGTATTGTACTGCCCTACAGTACAGCTATGATTTAAACATAAAAACAGCCTCATTAAGTTTCTTTATTGTTGCTCTAGCTTTGCTTTCAGTCTATACTGCATTTATAACTGTTAGCTTAGCTCAAAAACTTTGCTATTAGGCAACCAAAACTGTTTATTTCACTTAGCTTCTGGTCGCTAATGTTGCAAATAGAAAGCTGGGTTTTGATTGGTTTAAAAAGCCTAGTGAACTTTTCTCAAAGTTATTAATACTTGTGCACATTTGATGAGACCATCAGACCTAATATCATAAATAAAGTGTGTGGAAGACTACATACGTTGATGCTCTAAACCCTGAGAGTCCTTGATTTGTGTTATGTGTTTCCAGTGATGTAAGCAATGCCATCTTCTCAGTTAAAGGTTTTTATAGTTAAATCTTTCAGTGATAAACATAAGCCCAAGTCAAAATGATGACTGTGATGTCAACAGGGTTATTTCACCTGCCCTTTGTTATTTTCAGTTTTCTTAAGAAACAGGAAATAGTTTTGTATTTCCTACAACTAAAGGTAATATGATCATCCAGGAGATACAATATAGTCAACATGTCACACCTGGTGCATTGCAGAAGGCTTCATCAGGATCTGCCATGGCTACAAGGCCTGGGTCGCAGGCAGCATCAGGCAGACCTGCAGGAAGTGGCATCACAGCAGGAGGAAGTGCCTCCATTGGGACAGCAGGAAAAGAGGCACCTAAAGCCAGAACTGAGGTAGACGGAGCCTGGGTGATTTTATAAAAGTGGAGGGGCTTCTGGCTGTGATGGGACATAAAACATTGCTTCTTCTTCTCTTCTTCTTCACTGGTTTTATTGTTTATCTTGCACCACCTCTTTGTGTGTGTCACTGTGGCTCAGCCACTTTAACATCTCGACCTTTCCCTCATTTGAAGCTGACACTTGTTTCCATCACAGTTATAAACTCTGGTATAGTCACGCTTTTGGGTTGAATGCTCACAGCGGGTGTTGGAGCTGACTTCATGATTAACACTCTCATGACTTCCTTTAAACACGTGCTCCTTGGTTTATAGACTAACACTACGCCAGCAGGTGCTACTGTTATAAACATGTCGTCCATTGAGGATACTATTGTGGACATGACATCAGCTGGGGTGAGGGGCGGTCCTTCAGAGATGTCACAGGTAATGGTGTCATGATGGTGTTATTACAATACTGCTGACCACTTCACACACATTTGGATTTGTTTTCGACAAATTGCAGAGCTTGCACATGCTTGAGTATTTCAGTTTCAGTGAGCCTTTGTGGCAGTGAGGTTGTAATGTGTTGTGACCAGAGTCACCTGATGAGAAAATGTTTCATGTGAAATGAACCATGAGGTTTTTTAGGAAACTCCAATATTCAGAAATCGTGCATCAGCTGCTTTTAGCTTTTTTTAAGATGATACTAAATTCACATGATATTCCCCACAACATTAATGTCTGCTTATTGCATTGTATTGTTTCAGAAATTAGTTTTTGTTTTATTGACGTCCTTAAGATTTTCTAATGGCCTTGCTGGAGAACATAATGCTTAGCAGCTGACTCTTATATTGAGGTCTACAAATACAACAAAAGGTTAAACTGCTCATGGCGCTTTAATACAAATGTAAAATTTCCTAAGCTGCCTGAGAGGCAGAAAATATTTCTTAAAGCTTGGAGAAGGTCAGTAGTACTGTAAAATGTACAAAGTTTGTTTTTGAATTGGCTAAGAAGCACAAGCATTCAACTAAAGACACTGATCAGTGGACAGGTAGTCTCAGGAGACAAGAATGATTGATCATTTTTTGCAGATTTGACCAGAGATCACTTTAGAATTTCTCATTTTTACTAACACTTGTAAAATTAAAGCCACACCTACTATGTAAAGTTTAGTAGTTATAAAATGCTGCAAATCTTTGATCCATGTGTTCATAAGTAATCCTTTGAAAATATATCTGTAGGCTGCACCTCTGTCCCAAGTTAAAACCACAACTTCAGTGTCCTCCGCTGCTGCTGCTGGAGCAGCTGCCGGCTCTGCATCTACTGCTGTGACCAAAGCCAAAGACACGGCCAAGGTAGCCTTTTCATAGGTTATTTTTCAAGGGCTTTCTTTGGTCATTGCTCTCTTTCCTCCCTCCTAGACAATCTCCTCTGTTTTGCAGATTTTATGCAGGTTTTTGTTTCTTTCTTTGTCTAAGGACAATTTGTTTTGGAAGTTTCTTTAGGAATAACTCAGTGCTTTGGTCTTGTCGTTGCTGCTTTGGATCTGACCTGTTGGGAAGTATAAAGGACTTTTCCTCTTCACTGAAGCCTTTTGCGTGCCTACTCTTGGACTTATAATAGCAAACAGTGCACACCTGTAACTTCGAACTCATCTGAAGTCAGAGTCAACCAGTGGAAACAAAAGGGACAGAGTCTCTAGAGGTTGTTGGTAGGGTTGTTTCAATTCGGATACCAGTATCGGGATTTGGGAATATGTCCGATACTGCTTAAAATGCTGGTATTGGTATCAGCAAGTGCAGGGGTTTATGCACCGATCCAATACTGTTTGGTTTAGCTTTATATTTTGGTTTGTTCAGCCATGCTAACTGTTAGCGCTATAAACCGGAAATCAATTCTTCTTCGCTGCCGGAAAGCGTGTCATGCACCCACTGCAGCAACAAAGAATGGTGGCTGTGTGACAGTCTTCCTCTGAATGTGATCATTAAAATGCATTCCAGACCAACGCTGACAAGATGTGACACAGTTTATAAAAAGTTATAACTTTTGAACCATAAATCCTTGCCTCTAACTTGTTTTTCCTCTTGAAGCTTGCCATTGTGTTTGCCTTTGAATCCCTTGCGGTAGCATTTTCACCGAGCCTGGAGCTCGTGTGACTTTTGGGGACTTTAATTATTAGATCCACACCAGTAAGCGCGACAATGAACTTATTTTTTTGTCTATTTTAATTGAATTACGATCATTTATTACCACTAGCTCAAATTCTAAGGCGAATCATAACCACCGTATTGTGTACTCTTTGTGAGGGTCTGTCAGCCAGTTGCAGGCTGTTCTATAATCACGTCATGCTGCCCAGATAGAGCATAATATAGAGTTAGAGAGAGCCTGTGATGCAGCCCCTTTATTACTGTTATTCTAATATTTAGAAGTAAAAATTGATAATCAACAGCAAACTTTAGGGTAACAGAGATGCTGTACATTATGATTCTATTTGTTGAGTCAAATATAGGTCCAAAATAATTTGCTACTCTGCACAGTTAGTCCAGAAAGTTCACACTGGTATCAGATGAGTACTCAGTATTGGCCAATACCCAGCACCATGGTATTGGAATTGTATCTGGAAGGAAAAAAATGGTAATGGAACATCCCTAGTTATTGGTTTGTTTACTGGTGCTTGTTTCATTGCTCACTATCTTCTGACACTTTTGACCACATGACTGCCATCAAGGCGGTTGGCTTTTAGTTTCTACATTTGGTCCCACTGTGGTCTTTTATGCCATTCATTGGGTCTGAACTTTATTTTTGTGCATGTACTGCACCCGTAACTCATACCTGACAAACTTTGGCTATAATAGATTTAAAGCAATCACATTTTAGAGTGCAAGTGTCAACACAACTCTCACAGCTGATTTTTACCAAAAGTTGATCCTGCTAAAATGCCCAAGCCTGCAGCAAGAGGAGCCATGACTGCAGGTGGAAATGTTTCTATGCAGGGAAAGAAGGAAGATGCTAAACTGGCACAAACTCAGGCAGACAACTTAAAACATGCATAGATGGAGGCTGTCATGTTTGTATTTGCTTGTCTGCAACATTTGGATGGATAAGCATTTGGTATTTTTATGGTGTTCTGGCTGAATACATCAGCAGAGTCCTGACAGGGCTCTTCACATTTTAATTATTTTGGGAGTTATTCCATCATGATGAAAACACCTGTTTAACTTAGTGTGTTGGTCAGTTTACACTGAGTCACAATCAAGCTTGTGATGTCCATGTGCTCTATGTTTTAGATTGATTTTGTGTCTGTATTGCAGGTGCAGGTGGAGGGTCTACCAAAGGTAGCTGCAGGAGCCAAAGAGGTAAATGCATGTTGCAGTATGGATTAGCTTTAGTTAGCACGTTGCTTGCTCTTCTGTGTTGATTACGGTTGCATGTGCAGGCATCTGCAGTGGATCCATTTGATGCACTCGCCAGCAGTCTACCATCAGCTGATCCTGTCGTCCCCGAGAAGCCAGTTTACACAGGGCCAGAGGTCAAAGAGGTAAAGCATAGCCACAGGGATAACATTTGTGTGTAAACTAAGCTAGTGATGATTGCTTCAAGCTGCAGCATGGAGCAGCTTTGAGTAACTGTTAGTTTTGCATGTGCCGCAGCATGAAGTCACCTCAGAGAAGAGTGAGAAGTGTGGAGAAAGAGAAGACACGCTGCCTCCAGGGTACAGACTTGAAGATATGGTCAGTTCTACTCACATGCACTTCCTCATCAGCTTTTCTGATTCACAGAGCAGCTTTGCTTTCCTGGTGCTTGTTGGTGTCACACTGACTTGTCTCAAAATGAACACTTTGTTTTTACTAATACTCATTTCAGTGGTGTAGCCTGACGTTTTTGACCAGGAACTGTGGTAGTGACTTATTCAAGGGTAGCCTGGAGTACGTGCACTCGGATACAAAAACATAGGGCTGACACCCCCCAATCAGTTATTTAATTAGTTGGTTGATGAGCTTTCATCTGACCAAAATCTCATTGATCGCAAAATCATATAGAGAGACAGCAGCAGAGGGAAGGCAGTCACACAGAATGGTATTTTCTGATTGTTTCACAGTGATTACGCTCTAAGGAACTTACACAACACAACACATCCACAACTTGACCTGTATGTATATGCAGGTTTTGTTTCTGTTGAAGAGGCGCTGCAAGTGTCACTGCTCTCAAACAGCCATACCCCTCGTAATTGTTTTTTTCACCCACTGGTAAATGCATTTTAATTAGTCCCTTTTATCAAGTCCTTGTATCATCTCAATAAAACCCAACGTTAATGTAACAGACACAGAGCAGAGAGGAGAGACAGTGATGTGTCATGGCCCTTCAAAATATTTCTTTACATCCTGATCTGCTGACTTATGTTTCATTAAACCTGGTAAATACATGTTGCATGCTGTCTAGATAGTTTTGATGCTGGTAAAGTTACACTACTGAGACTAAAAAAATGGGTCTTATTAACTATAATCAGTACAAAATGAGACAAAAGCAGTCATTTGATCTTGATTTGTACATGTCAATAGTTACAGCTAAAGCTAACAAAGCTATGCTAGCTACATAATTAGCACTACTACAAGCCAATGTAGCTACGTCAGCTTTAGCAATGCAAGCTTTTTCTAACCTATCTAAAGATAACGTAGCTATGTAGTTTACATTTCTATTTACCTTACATAGCTGCTTTGTAAGCTCAGCTCTAGCTATGTTAGCTATGTAGCTCCATTATCAATAGCCAAGTTAGTCTTTTGCTTTGGCAAATGTAGCTAAAACGTACTTTGCTACATAGATGAATGAATTAAATGAAATGACCCAGTCTGACCCAGTTTTAAGGAATCACTAATAACTTTTTCAAAAACATCAGTTGTGATGATCTGGTTTGCGTTTGTCAGTCATAAAGAGGCATCAGATTTTAAGTTTGTTTCATAACTAGATTAAAACTCACATGAGTTTAAGGTTGTTATAAACATATTAGATGGATAATTCACAACTTGAACATATTTATGAAAACAGGGAATGACTTGTAATTTGGGTGAATTGAGCCTTTAAGATGCAATTTGTTGACTTCCTGAATAAATTCATGTTGATTTTTTTCCTCCAGTCTACAAACAAATTAAATCTTAATTTAATCTGTTTGTTTTTTCCCCTAATACTTCTCAGCCTCCAGCTCCTGCAGATTGGAAACCCAAGGATGTTCCAGTAAGTAAAATCACTATGCGTATTTTCATACTAAGGTCAAAAACTACTAAAATATCTCTGTAAGCATTTTCTATGCATAAGCACAGATTACACACCCATTCAGGAAGTAGTGTTTCCACTGTATGATGTGGTGGTTCCTCTAGAGTGGGGAATGTTGCATTACACTGGTGGGTGTTGTCACAGCAAACAGCCCAGCGTCCACCTTCCTTTTCTTTTTGCGCTAGTCAGTTCTTGTCGGACCAAACCCAAACGCTCACGTAAGTTTGTACATGCGTCCACACAGACAAACAGAAGCATTTGTTACACTCTTTGATATCCACCCATATGAAGGTTGCTGTTTACTCAACCTCAACACACCCACATCTGCATCATAGTCGACTCCCACTTTGTCATCTTGTCTTGCAAGAAGCTCTTGTTCTGTGTCTCTCGATCACTTTCAACCCTGACAGTTTGCCTCTGGTGTGAGTTTTACCATCATTTTGCATTTTCTTAGAGTTTTATATGAGGAAATGTGTATTTTTATGAGTTTATTTGTATTTTTTTGTCTTCATGGTATGTTGAAGGGAGTGTCGGTGCTTTTCCTCCACTGTTGGTTCATGAAGTCTGGTTTGCATTATTTTGCCATTTTGTTTCCTTTTGTCTTGGGAGGACATGCCCTCTAGTGGAGGATCATGTTTCTGCAAATGAGCATTAGTAAGAGATGATATTTTAGGTGTCATTGTGCCTTGATGTTGTGCTGGTGATGACGAACTGCTCTGTTTCTCCTTCCAGAAACCTCTGAGCACAGACGAAGCCCTGGACTCTCTTTCTGAGGGTTTTATGTCCTCGTCTGGTCCAGCTGCACCCAAGAAGCAAGAGGTCAGAGTCTTTGAGCGTGTAGCACTCAGCTGCGAGTCCATCCTCTCTGCCTCTGTTTGCCCTCATTCTGTTAAAGACAGAGTAGATCAACCATTTAGTCTTGTATGAAGTTGAATATGAAATAATTTATATGAAATGTCTCATTTTTGTGTTTTCTTTGTGGATTATGAAGAAAAAAGTCCCAGTTGAAACCGTCACTGCTGCCTCTGCTGGCCCAGCTAACTTTGCACCTGCTCCCATTAAGGTAAAGTAAAAACTTTATTTAATTCTTTAATAACAATGATGTCCACCTGAAGGAGGTTAAATTGTCTTCTCTGGTGTCAGATTTGTCTCCTCTTTTTGTCGGTTGGATTTTTACTGTGAGAAACACTGTCTCTGTCTCTGTTTATAGAACACAGCTTCCACTGCGATGCCTCGTCCTGCTGAAAAAAAAGCCAAAATGGAAACACCACAGCCAACATCCTGTGGACTTGACACCAAGCCTGATGTGAGATTCACTAGTCCCACTCTTTCTTCTTTGTATTTACAACACAATTACCAGAAAGACAAACATGGTATAACACTACACGATTACTAGACCAATACCCTTTCCTCTCTTCTTCTCAGACTGCCCAGATGAATCTGGATGCACTCAATGCTCTCAGAAAAATACTGCCAACCGATGCACCCAAACCAGCACTCCCAGAAGTCAAACCAGAGGACATGGCCCTGGTGAGAGCAAAATTAGTCCTACTGTTTTTTTCGGTGTAGAGCTTTTAATCTCCTTCACCCCTGGAAAAATTACTAACAAACAATCGCTCCTCCTATAGGAGGACAAACGCAAGAAGGAAAAGGGTGAATTAGTTGGAGAGAGGGAGGATACGATTCCTCCGGAGTACAGGTTCAATAAGGAGGAGCTTGAAAAACTGCCTGCTCCCAAACCTGAGGTGAAATTAAATCTGGCTTTTAAAAATAGTGTTTAAATGTGATCTTAACCCTAACTGCATGATATTGTTGTTGACCTCCCTGTCTTCCTCTGTAGCCCACCATGGGTACTGGTGAAGCTCTGGATATTTTGTCTGGAGACTTTCTGGACTCCTCAGCAGCTTCTGCAGTCAAGGCTCCTCCGGCCCAGGTACGTCATCAGACTGTAAGAGAGAGAATAGTAAATAGAAGTAGAGATGTCTTTTAGTGTCATCTTTTAAACTTTTGTCTTTGTTGGTGGTTGCAGAAAGCCCCCGCTGTGGCTGCTGACAAAAAAGCCAAGATGGGGCAAGTGAAAGATGATTTCTCTCTGGAGGAAGGACTTTCTGCTTCTACTGCAAAGGTACAGTTTATCTAACATGAAGTAAAAATACAAGAACAAATTATGTTAACAAATGAGATTTTGTTTTTTATCACAAAGTTTCTGATGATAAAATAGGTCACATCACATCTTCAAAATATGTCGAATAAATTTGCACTTTAAACTAACTCCATCTTTAGATTAAGACTGTCCTTCCACAGAAACCACGATACTAAGGCTTGTCTGAGCATAGCTGCTTCTATGATAGCTCATGTAGTTACAGTACAGACGTGAACCACTTTAACTCAGCAATGTGACTATTGGTGCTATAGTGCCTGTAAAAAGTATTTACTCCTTTGGATATTTTACCCTTTGATTGATTTTATAAATCTATTATGGTCAATATGATTTGGCTTTTTTTTTTACAAAAACAAAATACAAAAAAACTATAATGGCAAAGTGAAACAGATTTCTACAAAAATTAAATGAAAATATGTATTGAAAAATACGTGACTGCATAAATGTTCACCCCTTCATGTGAGTCTGTGTGGATAAGTCTTAGTCAGGCTTTCACATCTGGATACTGCAATTTTATTCCATTCTTCTTTGCAAAACTGCTCAACTGGGATTGGGTGTGACGGCCCTTTTCAAGTCCAGCCACAAATTCTTTATTGGACTGAGGATGGAACATTCACCTTGTTGTCTTTAAACAATTTCTGTGCAGCTTTCGCTGTATACTTGCTGGAAAATAAATATTCTCCCAAGCCATAGTTCTCTTGCAGACTGAATAGGATTGTCCCCCAGGATTTTCCTATATTTTTACCCATTTATTTTTACCTCGCCCTTTACAAGCCTTCCAGGGCTGGCTGCTGAGAAGTATCCCAACAGCATGATGCTGCCACCACCGTGTTTCACAGTGTGGATGGTGTGTTTGTGTTGATGTGAAGTGTTTGGTGTCTTGTCTAATGGCCAAAAAGCACCATTTTGGTCCCATCAGACCAAATAACTTTCTTACACTTGACCATGGAGTCTCCCACATGTGTTTTGGTGAATTCTAGTCAAGATTTATAATGAGTTTTCAACAGTGGCTTTCTCTTTTCCTCTCTCCCATAAAGCTTTGACTGGTGAAGAACCTGACCACCAGCTGTTGTATGCAGCGTCTCTCCCATCTCAGCTGCTAAATATTGTACTTCCTTCAGAGTAGTCATAGGTGTTTATGTGACCTCTCTCACTGGTCTTCTTCTTGCACGCTCACTCAGTCTGTGAGGACGGCTTGATCTAGGCAGATTTATACTTGTGTCATATTCCTTCAGATTTTTGATGATGGATTTAACCGAACTCTGGGGGACGTTCAGTGCCCTTGAAGTCTTTTTTTTCATTCCTTGACTTGAACTTTTCAATAATGTTTGCTCTGAGTTGCTTGGAGTGTTCTTTTGTCTTATGGTGTAATGGTAGCAAGGAATACTGACTAACTAGTGACCGGACCTTCCAGACACAGGTGTCTTTATATTTCAATCACTGCACTCACATGATCCCCATTTCACTAACTCTTGAATCCAGTCTCTCCATAACCTCATATGATCGCATTTATACCTACACACCTTCCCCAACTCTTACTCCTCCTTGCTTTAACACTATGGTTAGTGAAGCATTCAACCTACTGCCCCTTGTTTCTGGAACTCTGCCTCAGAACCATCCTTTACACTGACTTTTTCCATACCTTTAAATCCCTCTTGAAAACCAAACCTTTTAGAATTACCTAGTCATGGTAATATTCCCTTTTTCTGCCTTTTACTGCACTACATATTGTTGCCTTTATTTGTATATAGCTTGGCTTTACTGTTATTGAGTTGATTTTATCATTGCTGTGGTTGTATGGTGACCTTGAGTGTCCTGAAAATGAAATATATAATTATTATTGTTATTACTAAACCAGTCCCACCAAGTTTATTTGCAGTATTATTTAACTGTAAGTTTATAAGTGTAACCGCAGTGGAAAGCACTGAAAATAAGGCGGTCTAGATACGTTTTAACATTTAAATCTCCTACAACCAACCTCAGGTCTGTAAACTGATACAGTTTTGAAGTAAACATTGAATCATAGATGATGGCTCCGGGTTCCACCATGACAATAATAATTCCAATTTGAGCTATTAGCGATTAGATGAAGTGCAGATCCTGATCAGAGACCTCTGTTTTGTGCAGAAAGTTGAGTCCTCTGCCTTACCACCCATGGAACAGAAAGCAACAGCAAAGAAAACTGCTGCTGGAAAGGGTGCCAAGACTGATCAGGTGGAGATTTTGTTTCTTCTGCTTTTATTTACCTGTCTTATGTTTGCCCAGCAAGACATCTTTTTTCAATTCTCCTGTCCTCCTCGCAGGGTGCCTCGATGAATCTGGATGCCCTCGGTGCTCTCGGAGACACGCTACCAGTTGACGAACCAAAACCAGAAGAACCTGAAGTCAGACCGGAGGACATTGTCTCAGTAAGAGCACAAACGCTTACGGCCTTTTCCACTGCTGATATTGCAGAAACCCTCATGTTGTTGGCATATCATTGGCATGGCATTTTTGCTTATTTCCTGCTTTTGTTCTTCAACAGGAGGACAAACACAAGAAGGAGAAGGGTGTATTTGTTGGAGAGAGGGAGGACACACTTCCTCCAGAGTACAGGTTTAACAAAGAGGAGCTTGAAAAACTGCCTGCACCAAAACCTGAGGTGAGATGGAGAAAAAGAACTTAGATGTTCTATTCTCCTTTTTTTAATTTTAGTTTTTACTAATGGTAAAATGTTACAGATGAAAGACACAGCATGATATTGGCAGGTCATTCCCTCTCATTTCTCCTCCTGCAGCCCACCATGGATACAAGTGAGGCTCTGGATATTTTGAGCGGCTCTTTTGAGACCCCTGCAGTAGCCCCTGCTGTTCAGGTTCACTGTCTTACTAATCATTATGTCTCAAATCTTGGTTGAAAAATGTCACTTTTCACAGTTAGTTGGAATTTTTGATACACATAAAACACTTGGCACTGAAACTCTGTGGGTATCTACAGAAAAGTAATTCCCTTTATGACCAGGCTGAAAGCTGATGTCTCTCTTTAACAGAGTAAAGTAGAGGATGTGTCAGCACTGGATGTACTCTCTGGAGACCTTGTTGCTCCAACTAAAGCATCAGGAGTCCAGGCACCCATCCCTCCTTCTGCTAAGAAGACACCTGAGGTAAAATTTATTCCATGTGAATGTCTCTCTGGTTTGATTTATAATAAATATTTCATTCATAGTGAGCTTTTCTGTGTTGGACTAATGGGTATAAAATTAGATTGTACTTTGTCCTTGCTTTTGCTACTGTCTAAAGTTTTTTTGTATTTCCAACTTTTTGTCTCTGTGACTCTGCAGAAAAGATTCCCTCCTCTGGTGAAAGCTAACACAATTGATATCCCTCCTGGACAATATCAACAAACAAAAAGCAAGACTGATAAGGTAAACAAAACGACTGCTTCAGAACTTTTTACATTTTTGAGATTTTTTTTTAGTTTCTGTGAAAAGAAAATTATGAGAAACTACTAGAGCATGTTTGACCTTTGCTGCCTTTTATATTTGTTTTTCATATGACTTCTTTTGAGTCAACCATAGGAGCACAGCCGAAACTCTTACAACAGCCTTTCCCAAAATTCAGCATGCTGCGGCCTAATTTGAAAGTTGAAAATCTTCTGGGGCCAGCCACGGCCCTCATACAACCATTAACATTACACTCACATAGTTTTATATTTCATAAACAGAGAGTTTTTAAACCAGTCTTTTAGTTGCAATAAAACTGCAAGTAAAGTGTCTGTGGATTCACAAAGTACAATGAACAAGCCACTTTAATTTATTTTGTTTTGATCAGGCATCTGCAAAGTCACTTATTTTTTTTTAAATGTTTGTATTTTCAATATTCATCTCTTTACTTTGTCATTCCTCAAAGTCTTTCCTAGTAACATAACTGAAAGCACTGATACATCTTACTACTATAATTGGCGGCATATCAGTCTTTTCTGTGCCACACCATTGCTCCAGTTCTCCTTGATACCTCTCAGAAAACTTCTTGAGTGTTTTTTTTTTTTAAGATTTATTTTTGGCCTTTATTAGATAGGACAGTGGATAGAGTTGGAAACAGGGAAGAGAGCAGGGAGAGATATACAGGAAGTAGTGCCACGGGCCGGTTTTGAACCCGGGTCGCCTGCCTACATGGCATGGACGAAATTTTGATTTCAGAGGTGGGGGGGGCACAACTGGTTTGAGTACGGGGGGGTATGGTCAATAGGCCTCATTTACATAAAATTATACCTAATTTTTGAGTAAAAATAAGCTATAATAAGCTATAGTAAGATATAAAAATAAGATTATCATCACTCTAACATTTGTCACAATACTCAATCTCATGACTAACATATCTTTATTCTTTCAACCTCACCTGTGAGCCTCTAGCCTCTCCTCCTCTACCTCCTCCAGTCTCTCCTCCTCTACCTCCTCCTGTATCTCCTCCTTCATCTCCTCCTCTACCTCCTCCATCTCCTCCAGCCTCTCTTGCTCTACCTCCTCCTGTATCTTCTTCTGGATTTCTATTATCTGTCACCTGACAAAAAAATATTGATGGATGACATATGAACAGTGGGACAATTTGGGATACAACAATCATTGATTTTGATGGTATAGTCTGAAGAAAAAACTCAGTTTCTCAATTATTATGTCTAATTTATTCACAAACAATATGGATGTATAAATTCGTATTTATAATCCAAGGTTTTATTTTATTTTTCCCACAAACTTTCATTGTTAGTGATTTTAAACAGTGGCTGCCTTTCAAAACACAAATAATACATGAAAAAAAAAATCAAAAAGTGTATCTCTTTGGCTTTAAATATATGCTTTTTTAAAATCTCTGTGTTGTTGAGGCTCTACAGTAATAATAATAATAATAATAATAATATTTTATTTGTCAGCTCTTTCAATAAAACTCAGACACTTTACAAGAATAAAACAATTACATAATATGAACATATAAATTGCAATACATACGTTTATCATAAAGTTAAATAATAGAATATTAAAAAAATATATAAGTAATACTATTACTGCTACTACTACTACTACTACTACTACTAATAATAATAATAGGAGGGGAGAGAGCCTGAGTTTCTGATGGACGAGGGGAAGGAGTTTGTGGTGTAATGTGTTCCTCTGAGTAACTTACACTTTGACTTCTAAAGAAGCCTCTTATATCCAGTTTTCTTTTTTCGACATCTTGCCACCTGGCTGCGCCTAATTAGCAAACACACATTCACATGCACGCACACACACAGACACACATTCAATGTTAATGTAAACGAAACCTCTGATATCAAAATCCGTCTAGCTGACGTGACCCAGGCAGAACAAATGCCCAACATGTTAACAACTTACAGTGGCAGATGAACATGGACTCATGGCCAACTTGCTAAACACCGGTGTGATCATGTGCTATAGTCCAGGCGCTGTTTACAACCAGATGGAGTGACAGCAGGGACGGCCAATCACACGTTAGCGAGAAACGGCAAAGCCAATCGATGAGCTTGTGGGCCAGTGGGCGGTCTAAAGAGAAACAGGCTTCAGCTTGAGCAGCCGTTTTCCGCTTGGTCCTAGTGCTCAACCTGTCTCCATTTAATACAGCGTAACATTGTTTTTGGATGGTAAAAACTGCAGGGGACCAAAAGTGCCTTTTTAAAAAGTGCAGGGGACATGTCCCCCCTGCCCCCCCCCGCAAAATTACGTCCCTGGTACATGGCGTGCGCCTTAACCACTTGACTACTGGCGTGCCCTTCTTGAGTGTTCCGGATTGAAAATGGTGCCATAAGAAAATCATAAATTTGTACAGATTTTCTATAAAATCCAAAAATGTCATAATTCAGCGACTTCCCCTGTGTTATGAAGTGACAGTAGAATGTTATTGCATCTTAGTGCCAATAGAGGGCGCCAGAGTAATATGCAAACTGTGGGTGATAATGCAGCAGTACTGAGAAATCTGCCACAGGAGAAGCGAGCAGTGCAGTAAAATGTTCAACATGATGTCACCATTTAATTCAGCACCAGTTGAACCATAACGCTAGTTATATACATCAGGCCAAATTATTATTTGAAAGTGTTTCGTTAGGTCTGGGACTAGGTCTGGGAAAAATACAAACATGTAATCAAGTACTTAATGACATTTTAAAAAGGGATTTCAAAAATTATTTAGAAACGATGGTTTATTTATTGTGAACTAGCAGCCCTTTTCAGTCCTGGTTCTCAACTTGGGCAGGTCTGGGGTCTGGAGGGAGAAAGAGTGCCTAAGAAAGATGCCTAGTTAATCAAGCTGTGGTCACTAACAGTCAAAATGTCACAATCATCTCAATTATTGAGTCTGTTTTTTCATTATTTTCTACTTTTGTTCATGTTTTTGATTTAAAAAAAATCATTATTAACATGTATTTTGGGTGGTTTTGTGTTATATTTAACGTAAACTTTGTGATCTTATTTTCTGAAATAAAATAAAATTTTAAAAAGCCTAAAATTTAAAATATCCCATAACATCATCATCTGGAAGCCTGGGGACCACATCAGCCCCCCCATGGCTTCCCATCTGGCCCCCCGAGGATGATTGAATTCAAATAATTTGAGAAGGAAAAAAAAATGGCATGCTACTGTTTAACTTTTTTCTGAAAGTTTAAATAAAACCTTCAAATTAGCAACTTTTCAAACAAGAAGCAAACAGGTATTGTATTTCTGTAATTTGGCATGGTAAAGCAAATACATATCATTCCTCTCTTGACTAAAGCTGTGTTTTTAAGGTTCTTTGAGAGTGTAATTTTCTTGTCTGAGAATCTACACAAAAGATCTGCTTCCTGCACATGTATTTGACCGATCACGACACAGCTTATTAGCATCAAACTCAGTGATAGACATCGAGAGGTTCTCCAGAAATATGTAGCTAAAATATTTCAATTCCCCCCTTGTGGTTGGCTTTAGTATAGGTGATGAGTTTATCGTCTCACTGTTAAAAGCTTAAAGTTCCATTCATTTTTAAAAGAAATAATATTTTTACAAGAATATGTTAGACTAAAATGTTAATTTTAGTTTAGTTTATTTCACTGTACTCCATAGTATTTGTAAAGAAAACACTCGCCCTTTCATGAATGGAGCTGATGACCCCTGCCCTTAAAACTCCTAGAACAGGGTTGTCAAACTCAATCACAGCAGGGGCTGGATTCTGGATTCAGGTTTAACCTGAGTGCTTAACTGGGTCACCTTTTTAACCATAGACTGCCAACCTCATATCACCAGTAATAAAATATGAAAAAAAAAACTTTGCAATGATGATAAATGATTAAAAGTTTAAGAGTGTGCGCAGATGGCCTAGTGGACTACAGTACTATCCATGTAAGCGAGCGGCCCAGGTTTGAATCTGGCCTGTGGCCCTTTGCTGCATGTCTCTCCCCACTCTCTCCCATTTCTGGCTCTATCCACTGTCCTCCTCCTTTCAGATAAAGGCATGAAAAGCCCAAAAATAAATCTTAAGAAAAAAGTTTAAAGATAAGTTTAAAGGCTCATAATCTGAAAAAAGTAAATTTATTAGTTCAAAAAGGTCAAAATTATGACATTAAAAGTCAAAGTATGACTCAAATTTTTAAATTGTGAGTCTAAAAGATCAAACTATGGGATTATGAAGTCAGCATAAGGAGTTGAAAATATAACAAAATACAAAATAATTAGTTAAAAAGGTCAAAACATGATTTAA